>NW_020173393.1:2967835-3122583 GCF_003031525.2 Neophocaena asiaeorientalis asiaeorientalis | reverse complement strand
GGGAGGGCGGGGCCTGCCCGCGCCTTCGGACCCAGAGCCGAGCCAGAGCGCCCCGGGCTGGAGCGCGGGCAGCAGTACCCCGGCGGCTCGGGACGCGGGCGCTCTCGGGGACACACGCGGGGAGATGCCGGCGGTGCCGACGCGCGGGGACACGCACCCATCAGCCCCGCCGACGGGCACATGCCACTCATGCCGATCCCCTGGCGGTGACACTCACGCCCAGAGTTGTTGGGATCACAGGCAGAAGTCACCCCGACAGTCACTCACACGATGTCACAGTGACACACACTCACCCACGTCCCCCTGACAGCCTCGCATGCATTCACGATCCGACACACAGTGACCCACTGTCACACACACAGCCATCCTGCTTACACTACCGTCCCACACAAGTCACCCTGACAGTCATTTATTTCTACACAGCCACACGCAGTCACTCGCCCACCCGCGCTGCCACACCGCCACATGCAAGCCACCCGGTCCCACAGTACGACGCCACACACCGCGTTCCATGCCCCCATCCGCCGTCACACGCAGTCACAACTGGGGACAGGCACACAAAGAAGTCGCTCCGACAGCCACTCGCTCACGCTCCCAGTGACTCAGACAGTCGCACGCTGTCACCCATAGCCACCCCATGGACGGGGAACCTCAGGCACCCTAATCGCCCTGACAGCCACACAGTCACACGCGGTCATACCCGGGGGCAGCCGCGGCCACCACACCGCCCCTCCCCCACCTCGGCCGTCCACACTCGCGCGTGGGCGTTTTAACTTTTCGGCGCCGCAGCGCACTAATTGGGCCGTTTGGTAATCGGTTGTCACAGCCCGGCGGGGCCTCGGATTGCGAGCTGGCCATAGCCCAGCGAGGCCTGTCCCCTCCCGGGAGCGAGGCCTGTCCCCTCCCGGCTGGGGCTGCGGTGAGGGATACCCCTTCTTTCCCGAGATCGCCGCCTCCACCCGCAGCCAGGTCCTAGCCCTGCTGCTTCGGGCGCGATGCGAGCTCGCGCGCCTGGAAGCCCGGACGGGCGGCGACCGACCCCGCTCCCCGTGCCGAGCCCAGCCCGGGACGCTGAGGTGCAGCGGCGCAGTGCGCGTCTCCTCCCTCGCCCGGGAGGGAACTTTCGAACTTAGTTAGGAAGCCGGACGGTCCGTGCGTCCGCGGGTCTGTGCGTTGGTCCGGGGCCGGCCGGAGCCGAGCGCGGCTTTTCGTCACTCGGAGCCCGGATTGAACGGCGCGCGTGGGTTTCCCCGCGGCCCTGGCGCAGACGCGCGGGCTCCATGGCACTGTGTGGTGAGTGCGCGTCGGGTGGCTGGGTCGGCGGCCCTCCGGGGCCTTAACCCCACCCCACGGGCTTTTCGTCAAGCTTCTTGCTGTGGGGATGCTGCGGGGAGGGGGCGTCCCCGCGCAGAACCTGGGGCCGCCCAGGCTGAGTGCGTCCTCAGGCCTTGGGGAGCGGCTTCTGGACTCTGGGGGCAGAGCCCTGCGCAGTTCGCCTGGGGCTTGGGGTGGGGTCCGAGGCCCTCAGGGCCGGGGGCGGCGTGGGCCGGGCGCAGGCGGCAAGTGAGGTCTCTCAGAGGATGGGGCGATTATCTTTTGTCCGGTGACGGGCAAAGTTAGAAGCCGAAGAGGGGGATGGTGTCTTCAAGAGAAGGCCGGTTCTCGGGCTGCTTCCATCTGATGGAGGAAGAATTGATTAGAAGTAGCAAGTGGAGTCTTTAGGAAGGAGAAGACGGTTGGGTTTGGGGCAGCTCGTCTATCTTCTGCCCTTGGCTTTGTTATTTTTTAAAATATGAAGTTGGCAAGGTTCCAGCTCCTGGTTTGGCGGCCGGGGTGAGATTGGGGATTTGGGCCTCAGAGTCTGGTTGGATGGGTGCCCCTCGCCTGCAGTGCTCCTTTTGGGGGTGGTGTTTCTGTAAACCCCATCAGAGTGGGGTGGTCTCATAAGGGGGCCTTTGGGAGGTGGAACTCAGCGGAGGCCCCTGCTTTATTCTGGTGCTCTGTAAAGCTCTGACTCAGCACCAAGAACCAGTGTGAAACCCTGGTGGGAGGGAACCAATCAGGGAGTCAGAAGCTGGTGATTCTGGTTTCTGTCTGTGAACTAGGACCCCTGACCCAGAGCTGAGGGTGTGTCCGGGTGGAGGAGGGTGACAGCTGGGCTGCTAAGGTAGGTGACAGAAAGGTCTGACGTTGCATTTGGACGTGGGATCTGCTTCTCGATCCTTCAGCCTCATGGCAGGGTGAGGCAGAGAAAGTCACTTGGCTCAGGGAGCGGTGGGTCAGAAGCCTGTCGGTAGCAGATCATCAGGGGGCAGTCGCCTTCAGCACTGGTGGTTGGGGGGTGGGGCAAGTTGTGCCGAGGAGCTGACGTTGAGGGACTGGGGAGGCTCCGTCTTTACAGCTGGTCACTCTCAGAACTGGAGGGGAAACAGGCCCAAGATGCAGCCATGACCACAATTGGGGTCTATAGACTGGGCTGCAGAACCAGGACACAGACTGCACATTGGGGGCTCTGTCCCTGGAGCCCAGATAAGAGGCTTGTCCCCACAGGGCCTGAGAAACACAAGGGCAAGCCTTTGCCAAGTGATGCTGGACAGCCATGGGGCAGTTGACCTGGAAGGGCCCTTGGCGACCGTTCCCTTGGTGACTGTCCCCTTAGCGATCCTCTAACACAGAGATTCCAGCCTCTTTAAACCAAAGTCATGAGCAGTGGCTGTTCTTTGGGTATCTTTTGTTTGAGAAGATACACAATGACTCAAAGCTGCTGTGGTTTCATTTTTGCTTTGAAATAGATGTTTATTAATCACTATAATATTAGCATGCATATGAAAAATAGCTTACAAGATATGAAACAGGCGCATTACTTATTTTATGTAGTAATGGCGCCTGGTGAGCATAGGGGTTTGTGGCCCTGTAGCCCTGTCTGTGGCCCCCTACTGGGAACCATTAATCCCCTCCTTCTTCCTTCACACAAGGGGAAACTGAGTCATGGAGTAGTATACTCATAGGTTACGTAGCAAATGAAGAGCACAGCTGAGGCCTGAACCCAAGCTCCTGGACTCCCAGCTTCACACTTGTCTGGTGTTCCCCACACATCTCTGCCATGGTTTGGGGGTTAGGAGTCATGATGTCCTTCTAGGGTAACTATGAAGTCCCTTCATTAGGGTTTTGGCAAGGTGTTTCATCAGGCTGGGGGCATTGCCTGGGGCTTCTGCTCAACCATGGCAGACTAGTGGAAACTGGCCATTGGGATTGGGCAAACCTGGATTCAAATCTCCGCTTGTGGCTTTGTGACCTAGGGCAAATGATTTTAGCTCATTGAGATATGATTTACATACAATAAAATGCAAATTATTTTTTTTGTGGTAAGCGGGCCTCTCACTGCTGTGGCCTCTCCCATTGCGGAGCACAGGCTCCGGACACGCAGGCTCAGCGGCCATGGCTCACGGGCCCAGCTGCTCCGCGGCATGCGGGATCTTCCCAGACCGGGGCAGGAACCCGTGTCCCCTGCATCGGCAGGCGGACTTTCAACCACTTCGCCACCAGGGAAGCCCTAAAATGCAAATTTTAAGTGTACTGTTCCATGAGTTTTGACAAATATAACCACACATATGGTGTGGTTATATCCCAATCCAGATATAGAACATTTCTGTCACCCCAGAAAGTTCCCTCATGCTCCTTTCCAGTCAGTACCCCCTACCGCTAGAGGAAACTACTTATCTAATTTCCATTATCAATGCTTTATTTAAGTTCAGTTTAAATGTACTAAGTTAATTAAGTTTTAGAACTCATGAAGCATATACATTTTTGCCTTTGGGTTCATTTTGCTCAACGAAGGGTCCTTAAGATTCATCCATGTTGTGTATGTCAATAGTTTTTTCTATTTTATTTAGTAATATTACATCGTACGAATATAGCGCGATTTGTTTATTTGCCGATGGACATGTGGGTTTGTTTCCATGTTGGGGCTGTTGTAAATAAAGCTGCCGTGAACATCCTTATACAAGTCTTTCTGTGAGTGGGGCGAATTATTTAATATCTCTGAGCCTCAGTATCCTCTTGAGGACAACATTGTCTACCTCTGAGGTTCGGGAGAGTTAAGTGAGTTGATATAGGATAGGAAAGTTCTTGACACATACCAGCTACTAATTAGATAACAATGCTATCAACCACCTGGGACCTATTCCAGTAAGAGGCTTAGCATCTCTGTGTTCCAAGTATCCTTCATCCCTGGTCCAAACATCCTGGCTACAAGGCCAACCCAGGATGAACCCAGGGTGTTCAAGGCCATCCTGGGTAGCACTTTCTCCATGCAGTGCTCCATGGCCAACAACCTTCTCTCTGTCTCCAGGCACGCCCCACCACCCCAAGAACTGGGGTTCAAAACTGCATGGGTTTTGACATGTTCTGTCATCCATCATTCAATCAACAAACAGTTATCGAGCACCTCTTTGTGCTAGGCACTGCACTAGGCAACTGATGGTACAGCAGTGAAGCAAAGTGACACATATTGCTACCCTCTGGAGCTTACATGTCAACATGGAAAGTCGTAAATATATGGGTGAGGTAGATATGGTATTGTGACTGATGCCGTCATTACAACTATGGAGAAATATGAAGCAGGGAAGAGGGTTAAGGATATTAGGTCCAGGCACTGGTTTGCAGTTTTAAGTAGGGAGGTTGGGGAAGGCCTTGTGGTCTAGATCAGTAGGTCTCAAATTTATGCATCATCTGGTAAGATTTGAAACAAAAACAGATTCCTGGGCATCCCTTCCTGCCCTGAGATTCTGATTCAGCTGATTTGTGCTGGGGTCCTGAGGGTTTGCCTCTCTGATGAGCACCCATCCATGCTGCTGCAGCTCTGGAGACCACACTTTATACAGCAGCGGTTTGGTTGTTTGTATACAGGCTTTTGTGGGCTCCCACCAGGCAGGAACCATGCCCAGCACCTGGCACAGTGCCTGACCCATAATTACTCAGGAAATTGTGCTGGCGGGTGAGTGATTCAACTCTCCACCCACAGAGCTCTGGGCACAGCATCTTGCCCCTGGATGGGATCTAGAAAAGCTCGGTTAGTGAATGATTGGAGGCTCCTTATGGTGAAAATCTATGAAGTGGAAGTTGCTGGTCCCACCTCACCCAGACCTGAGATATGAGACACCCGCTCAGCAACCCTAGTAGATGAGGTCCCCACAGCATCTTTCTGCTGGGGCACAGGTGGCTGTGGATGGGTCCTGGGGAAGGAGCCCTGGGCTGGTTGGTCCTGGGGGAGCTCTGGAAGGGTGCCTCTGTCTCTGTTAGGAAGATTTTTTACTTTCTGTCTAAAGGTGCTCCCTATGGCCCTCCCCCAGTGTGTCCCAGAGGCTCCTCAAGGACCACGCTTCCGTACCTTACCAATGTCAGGAGCAGCAGCCCAGGCCTGACGCAGCCCCTCCCCGCCCCCGCCCCCCAGTCCGCTGGGTGACCTTGAGCATGACAGTGCCTTTCTCCGGGCCTCTGTTCCCCTCTGTGCAAAGGGAGAGCACATTAGTGACCATTAGCCTCATGAGATGGGGAGCTACGGTGTGGAGATATAGCGATAAAGCCTGGGGCATGTCCTTTACAACTGTAGAGTATGGTGCACTGGCAAGGGTGAGGATGATGCTTTCTGTTCTGTTCTGTTTTGTTTTGTTTTGCGGTACGCGGGCCTCTCACTGCTGCGGCCTCTCCCGTTGCGGAGCACAGGCTCCGGACACGCAGGCTCAGCGGCCATGGCTCACGGGCCCAGCCGCTCCGCGGCATGCGGGATCTTCCCGGACCGGGGCAGGAACCCGTGTCCCCTGCATCGGCAGGCGGACTCTCAACCACTGCGCCACCAGGGAAGCCCAGGATGATGCTTTTTGAAGAAATAGGCCCTCATATGCATCAGAGGGTAGGAACCACTGTGTCTGTCTCTTTTGTATTCCCAGAGCTTGCCTGGCACATAGGTGCTCAGTAAATATTTGCCAAATGAACAAATTCAGGGCTGGCCTGTTGTTCCCTGTGGCTTGAGGAACTTAGCATCTGTTTGGCTCTTATAATCCGAAGACTTTGCGGTGAGTACATCGTGTCCAGAGCAGGGCAGGGCAGGGGCCAAGAGTCTTTTGGTTGACCTGACATTCCTAGAAGAACTTCCCTGAGTAGGCCCAGGGAGCAGAGCCCAGCATGGAGAGCAGCCAGTAAACTGGGAAGAGCCTCACCCGCATCCCAAGGATCGCCCTGCAGGGTGGCTGCCAGCTCCGTGTGATTCTGTAGGGCGTTTATTTTGCTTCTCGGATTTCCCAGCGCTGGTCTCAGGTTAGGAAGGCAGTGTAAATTCTGGGACCTGGCAGACCTCGGTTTGAACATTACCTTACCATCTTCAGTGCAGGCAAGTTATTTCACCTCCCTGTGCCTCAGTCTCTGCATCTGGAAAATGGGCACATCAACACCTCCTCCACAAGGTTGCCATCAGAGCTGGAAATCCTGCCTGTAAGGTACTCAGCCCCAGCAGGAAGTGCCTTCATTTCTATTCACAAAGAGCAGCACAACTGAAAGTTAAAATGCAAGAGGAATCTAGTTTCAGCACTGGCTGCTGGGGGAAGTGTCTTCCTAACAACAGGCCTTTCCATGCCTTGGTCTCTGGATCTGATTTTCCTGGGCCTAGGGTTTGAAGAGGTCTCTGCACAGCATTCTGGACAGACAAGGAGCTGCTCACTTCCTTTACATCTTTCTTTTTCCTTCTTGAATCTGTGTGGGAGGGAGGTGGGTTTAGGAGGCAGAGAAGACTGGTTCAGACTGCAGCTGCACCATTCATCGGCATGGGCCGCTGACCTTGTGCACATCATTCAACTGCTCCAAGTCTCAGTTTTCTCATCTGTACAAGGGGACAGTAATGCGTTCCTCATATTGTAGCTATGAAGCTCAGATTAAAGTAACAGACATGGAAGTTCCCTCTAATGTAGAACAGTGTTTCCCAGCCTCAGCAATATCGACTTTTGGACCTGACAGTTCCTTGTCTTGGGGGTTGTTCCATGCATTATAGGATGTGGAGCGTCATCCCTGGCCTTTACCAGCCAGATGCTAGCAGCACCCCACACTCTAGTCATGACAATCAGAAATGTTTCCAGACTTTGCTAAGTATTCCCTGGGCGGGGAGGCAAAATCACCCCTGTTTGAGAACCACTAATCTGGAAAGTGTGGTACAGATAAACTAGGAGATGATGGTGATGAGAGTGGCAGAGCTTTGGGGCTCGTGCTTTCTGTTCGGTATTTTAGTCCTGTGTCTCCTTGTCAGCAAATCCTGTATCCATGTGGTTGACAGTTATCCTGTTTGTTTATTTACATGGACCAAAAAAACCTACATAGTGATTTTTCAGCATCGTTTGGGAGCAGCAGTAAAAACATGTGGTAAGTAATTATTAACTTAATGAGTCGTGGTAAACTGTAATTTTATATCTTAGTGAAAACATGTTGTATAACAAGGGATAATAAATTTTGTTCAATTACCCTGATGCTTAAACTTGCTACTGTACAGTTGTGATTTCTGGTGCCTGCTAGAATGAGCAGCAAGGTTGTGGCTTTTCCGTGCGTAATGACCTGTTTCCTGCTGGGTTTTTCAGATGTTCAGCAGGTTTTAGTGAGTGCCTACTGTGTGCTAGGGGATTCAGCCCTGTCCTGAAGGTGCAGGGACTCAATAGGAAACTCGGCTTTCCTAGATGAAAGGCTGTGTGGAATATACTGGTTGGAAAGGCAGTCATAATTAAATATATAATTGTCTGGGGAAGTGATAGTGTCAGAGGTGTGGGAAGGCTGCACATGGCAGAGTCTTACGGGGAACACCAAGCAGGCCACATGCGGGGCATGCAGAGTGGTGGGAAGGCGTTCTAGGCAGAGGGGCACCCGTTGCAAGGTGGCTTGGAGGGGATTTGGGGATACTGTCAGCCTAAGTCAGGGAGTGCTGCCTGCAGGGGAGAGGGATGACAGCAGGAATCGTTATACGGAGGGAGGAGGGAGGAGGGAGGGTCGCATCCCAGCTGGTTGGATTTTAAGTAGAAAGGTGCCTTGGAGCCAGAGTTATGGTTCAGAGTATGGAATGTTTCATGTTGCTGGATCCAGACCATTGTCGGTCACTGTCTCTTGGTCTTCTGCTGTGGGAAAGTTTTTTGGTCTTTTGTTTTTTGGTAGAGACTTTAATATTATTATAAATGCCTACAAAATATCCTTCACTTGTATGAAACTGGGGTTTATCATAAGTAGGCATCCTATTTTCTTACTGCAGCATCGTTGATTTACAATATTGTTTTTGTTTCAGGTGTACAACAAAGTGATTTAGTTTTATATGTATATATATATTTTTCAGATTCTTTTCCATTATAGGTTATTAAAAGATACTGAATATAGTTCCCTGTGCCATACAGTAAATCCTTGTTGTTTATCTATTTTATATGTAGTAGCGTGTATCTCTTAATCCCATACTCCTAATTTATCCCTCCTCCCCCTTCCTCTTTGGTAACCATAAGTTTGTTTTCTATGTCTGTGAGTCTGTTTCTGTTTCGTAAATAAGTTGATTTGTATTATTTTTTAGATTCCAGATATGAGTGATGTCATATAATATTTATCTTTCTGACTTCACTTGGTATGATAATCTCTAGGTCCGTCCATGTTGCTGCAAATGGAAATATTTCATTCTTTTTTATGGCTGAGTAATATTCCGTTATATATGTATACACACACACACACACACACACACACACACACACACACCACATTTTCTTTATCCATTCACCTGTTGTTGGACATTTAGCTTGCTTCCATTGTCTTGGCTTCTGTAAATAATGCTGCTATGAACATTGGGGTGCATGTATCTTTTTGCATTAGAGTTTTCGTCTTTTCCAGATATCTACCCAGGAGTGGGATTGCTGGATCATATGGTAACACTATTTTAGTTTTTAAAGTAACCTTCATACTGTTTTCCATAGTGGCTTCACCAACTTACATTCTGCTATGGGAAAGTTTAATGACTTGTGTTTGATTTCCCCCAGTAGCCAGGGATGCTGTGCTTCTCAGACTTTAGTGCAACAGAATCACCTGGAGGGCAGTTAAAACACAGAATGCTGGTGCCACCTCCAGAAGTTCTGATTCAGTAGGTCTGGGGAGGAGTTGAAAATGTGCAGTGCCAACAAGTTGGTGATGCCACTGCTGCTGGCCTGGGAAGCACACTTAGAGAGCTCAGCTCTCGTCTAGAATATGGGAGGATTTTCCCTCCTTGGCTTAGAACAGTAAGGATGTACTGCTGGCCTGGGGCATGTAGCCCTAACTTGGACGTGGTCAGGTGTCCCAGAGACTCCTGCCTTTTTCAGGACCCCTGTGGGTCATGGGGAGCGTCTCCTTCACCTTGGAGAGAATCTTACATTGGACTCCCTGGAAATAGACTCTGATGTGGAGAGTTGCCTGTGGAAGGTGTATCTGGGGGGAAGTTCTGAGGAGGTGCACCTTGAAGGGAGTAATGGAAGCATGGTTGGGCAGAGGGAGATGCTGGCCTGGGATACAGTTAATGATGAAAGCATCCCACAGGGACCTTTGGAACTGGACTTCAGTCTGTCTCAAACTGAGGCAAGGGGGCCGCCCATTCCTTCGATTCTTGCATCCTCTGGTCACTGGCTTCAGGTGGCCCCCACAGGGTATAGCTGTGAGCCCAGAAGTTAGGGAATGAATGGGTGGAAAGGGAAGCACCACTGTGTCCATTTCACGGAGCTGCATTTGGGGGAGAAAACTCACCTTCTTCTTGTTTCCCAAGAAATCAAGGGTCAGCATATTGATGATTAAATTTTAGAGACGTTTGAGTCACTTACTAGATTCTTCGTTGCTTCATGCTGTGAGGGAGAGCTGGGAGATAACTGCTTCTTAGGTCCGAGTGAAGAAAAATGATAATTAATGGAATTTTCTGGGGCCCAAGGAGATTCTCTTACACATTCCTAGGTAGGATTCCAGAGTTCTTGCGCTGAGATGTCGCACATTTTCCTGTGTGGTAGGGAGGACTCCACATTGATTTCTGAGGAGTTTCTGGGTCATGCCTGAGTCAGTCACATCTGGGCAGGGGACCGTGGCTTTCTACTTGGACTGGAGTCCTGTCACATTCTTCAAGAGCCTCTTTGCCCTGCCTCCACCTCAGGGTAGGTCAGCATCCATGGTGGTCCCTTTATCAATCTTTCAGCTTTTCTGAGCAACCAGGAAGCTCAGGGGCAAATGCCCGTGTCACTTGTAGGCATGACATAGGATATCATGGGACATCTTTTTTTTCTTTTAATTTTTATTTATTTATTTTTGGCATTTGGCTGAGTTGGGTCTTTGTTGCTGCACGCGGGCTTTCTGTAGTTGAGGTGAGCGGGGGCTGCTCTTCGTGTTTGTTTGTTGGCAATCTGTATATCTTCTTTGGAGAAATGTCTATTTAGTTCTTCTGCCCATTTTTGGATTGGGTTGTTTGTTTTTTTGATATTGAGCTGCATGAGCTGCTTGTAAAGTTTGGAGATTAATCTTTTGTCAGTTGCTTCATTTGCAAATATTTTCTCCCATTCTGAGGGTTGTCCTTTCGTTTTGTTTATGGTTTCCTTTGCTGTGCAAAAGCTTTTAAGTTTCCTTAGGTCCCATTTGTTCATTTTTGTTTTTATTTCCATTTCTCGAGGAGGTGGGTCATAAAGGATCTTGTGTGATTTATGTCATAGAGTGCTCTGCCTATGTTTTCCTCTAAGAGTTTTATAGTGTCCGGTCTTACATTTAGGTCTCTAATCCATTTTGAGATTATTTTTGTGTATGGTGTTAGGGAGTGTTCTAATTTCATTCTTTTCCATGTAGCTGTCCAGTTTTCCCAGCACCACTTATTGGCAGGTGGATTCTTAACCACTGCGCCACCAGGGAAGCCTTCATGGGACATCTTTTGCTCATTAACTCACTCCCAATTTCATTTCATTCTTCTATCATTTCCCCCTTTGTCTTGAGTCCTGCCATTCTTCTTTTTTTTTTTTAATGTTTTTATTCTCTATAAAATAAACAGAAATATATTAGAATAAAAAAAAGTAGAGCCCCCTCTCATTCTCTTTCATTTTCCCCACTGCCCTCTCAGCCCTGCTCCCCAGGGCTAACCACTGACGGGAGTGTGGTGGGTATACTTCCAGGCCTAACCATTCTTCAGTCAGTACTTCTAATGAGTTTATTGTTTCTATTTCTGTAATCACTTTTTCATTTCTCAGAATTCTGTATTGTTTCTTGATTGGGCTTATGTTCTAGTAGCCCATTCTTTTTTTTATGGATGTGGGAATGTCTTGAATCTTTTTGAAGATAATGTTTCAGTTTTTTAAAAAAGTTATCTTCTGTTTGCTGCATTGACTCTGTTTTCTTGCTGGTTAGGTCTTTGGTTCACTTCCTGGTCTCTCTTTTATGCTTATGTTTTCTACAAACGCCTGGTGATTCTTGGTTGACGTTTTTTTGTGAACAAGGGTCCAGATTGATCTGTTCTGTCGTTGTAAGTTTCCTCAACATCTGTGAAAGCCAGGAGCATGTGGGTAGGCAATGTGAATGTTGATTTTCGGTGCCCTGGGTGGGGCCTGTGTGTAGACACTTAAAGCTGGAGACTTCTACTAGAGCATGGGACCAGCTCACTTGAGGTTGGGGACATCTGTTTCTCTTATTAGCCAGCAGTTACCCATGGGCACTGGTGCACTTTGTTTTTCCTGCATCATGTCCATCCATGGTGGGGGAATCCCTGAGACAGATTTCTCATTTAATTAAAGAGTTCTTCTTCCTGGCTTTAGCCTCAGGGCAAAACCAACAGTCAGCTTCTCTGAGGACTGTAGACTAACACAAAGGTCAAGTCATCTCCCCCTGCCCAGGGCTTTCAGCCCCTGCTGCCCCTGCTTTGGGATTTTCTGGGGTTCAGTTAGGAAAATAGCTTTTCTGGAGGTCTTGTGTTGGTGTGCTGGTGCCTTAGAACTGGTAGATTTCATTGTCAGTCTGTCTCTTCGACTTCTTACTTTCCAGCACCCTCTGGTGCCCAGCCCTTTCTTGTTTTCTTATGGGCTCTTTTGGAGTTATTCAGTTTTCATCTCCCTATCTGAATTATGAATATATGTGTGTGTGTACATATGAATTATGAATATGTGGGTGTATCTACCTCCCCTTTTTTGTCATTCTGGTGGGGTTTAGAAGAGGGGAAAGGAAAAAGTATGTGTTCTACCCATCATCTTGAACAAAAAGCCCCCTCTCACAGATTTTTATTTCTAAAATTTGTGCTGTTTTATGGAGAAAAGTAGGGTAGAAATAAGCACAAATTATTCTCTGAGCATTTACTGCACGTCAGGCTCACGCACTCATATCATCTCGCTGAATCTTCGTAAGAACTATGCTAGGCACATGTGTCCCCATCGTGTCGCTGAGAAGACTGAGATCCAAATAGGTCAGGTTACAAAGGGCAGCAGAGGAGCTGGTTGGCAGAGCTGGAGTTTGGCCTATGCCCTCCCTGCCCCTGCAGCCTCCGTAGTGGCCGCTGGAGCTCTCACCCTCTGCAGGGATGCAAGAATGGACCAGCCCACCCCTTGTTTTTACTGTTGATGCATTGCCTATTCTGGGGGCTGGGGGGTTCCCAGCTGGGCCTTCTGCCTTGGTTTTCAACTTCGAACATCATTTGGTAATAGAATGCCTTCACATTAGAGCTAATTCAAATGTGCTTATGTCGAAGTTGGGCCTAATTTGTAGGAATGATATAGAAACCTGTTGGAAACGAATCCAACTCAGTAGTATAACCCAGGGTCAATCTCATGCATAAATTTTATTGTTCCGCACTGCTATGTTTTGACTCGAACTGAACTTGATAATGTGGAAGGTGGACCTGGGGCCTTTCTTTTTGCTCATTTATTCCGCAAAGATTTAACGAGTGCCTATTGGGTGCTACCTACATTATTTAAGGAGGTCTCTTTACCCCACCCCACCCCTATGCATTCTCTGTTCTATATGTCCACCAGAGCTGTAAGTTAATTTTTATACAAAACCAGATAGTGGATTCAAATATAACTTTTGTGTTCTATGGAAGTGCCTGGGTTCATATCCTGTCACTTATAAGCTGTGTGACTTTGGACCTGTCACTTAACCTCTCTGAGCCTCAGTTATCTCACATAATTGCATTTGCATCTCAGGTTTGTGGTGAGGCCTCTGGGAGATCAGGTAGGTCGTTCCCTCCCTCATTCCTGTGCCAGGTGCTGTTCAGGTCAGCTGGGCCCTCGAAGGACAGTGAGCATAGATGTCATCCCAGCTTTTTATGTCTTTTTATAAATTGGAGGTCTAAGGAGCTTTTGAGTTCAGAATTAAGTGTAGTGGTGTTTCTGGTTGGGGTGGTCTTGTTTCTCCTCTGTATCAGTTCTCTTCTTTCTCATTGAAGCTCTCACAGGAACCCTTTAAAGTTCAATTAAACATTCAGACTCACAAGACTCACACAGGTTACCCTTGGTACCTGTCTTCTTGAAGGACTTGGGACAGGAACCACCTCTTGCCAGCAGGGCACATGATCTGTCCCTCTTCTGCGGGAGTACTTCTAGCAGTGGGCTCTGTGGGAGCCCACAGAGGTGGCCAGCAGCTCTTCTCTTTGTCAGCCCCCGCCCTGCCAGGTTTTGGTAAAGATGCAAGGCAGCGAGACCCACAATGGGTGGGTTTGGAAGCCACCCTGACTTAGAAGCTTTAGTTGCCAAAGGAACATCTCTTGTAACAATTCCATAGTATCCGCATCAAGGGTCCCTGCAAGGGGCATGTCAGTTACAAGAGTCACTACACTCTGGGCAACTTTAACTATGGCTTCTTTATCAAATCTTTATAATGTATTTATAACTTATTTATAGTTCCTTCCAGTCCAGATGCAACTTACCAATCAAGGGTCATTTTACCACAAGCAGAGTTACCTAGTAATATAGTTAGCATCCTGCCTACATCAGGTTTCCAAGGGAGTCATGCCAGACAGTTAAAAAAGCTGAAATGCTTTTGCAAAAGGGGAAAGGGTTTGGTTAACCCTTTGTCCATATTCGCCATCCTATTTTCCCCTGAGGTATGGCGCTTTTCAGCAGTTCTTTTTGGAGGGATGAATGAAGCCCTTGGTATGTTTTGAAATGTATCCCATGCTTGTGTACGTTTTCTGATTGATTATATAAGACACACTCACACTCTGGCCAAGAGATATGCTTTGGAGTCATATTGGCCTGGGATCAAATTCTGGCTTTGAAACTTATTAAGAGTTAATTCATTTACTCATTCATTCATTCAGCCATGCAAAGAACATTCACTGCCTGCTGTATGCAGGGCTTGGAGGCATATGCCAGGCATGGAAAGGCGATGAAGACCTGGTCCTTGTCCTTGAGAAGCCACAGTCTAATATATTAGAGAGACAGGCAGAAAGAAACAATTCCAAATGGGTGTGAGACTACCAGGCCAGGCAGCGGGGGAGTTAGGGAAGTCTTCTCTGAAGAGGGGACACCTGGCCTGTGCTTGAAGGTGAAATTGGCCATGTGAAGAAGATAGGGAAAAGCATTCCAGGTAGAAGGAACAGCACATGCAAAGCCATCGAAGGGGCCAGGAGTGTCAAGAGATGTGGCTAGAGAGGGGAGCAAGGCCGTTTGGAAAGCTACTTATTATCTCTGGGCCTCAGTTTCCTCATCTGCAAAATGGGATTAACTGTGCTTACCTGTTGATGAAATTAAATGAGATAATAATGTGTGTTTAAGCATCTGGGATACTTAATTTTAATTCCCTTTCCAGAACTGTCTATGGGTGCCTAAGAGCCAAACTTTGATTTTAAATGAGACAGAGAAAAAAAAAAACAAACCTGCAGGGCCTGGCCTCCCACCTGTGCAGTGCAAGCATTTCCTCCGCTGGCTCTTGTGTTAGTCCTTTTACTTGTCTTGTGGATCGATTGCTAAATGTTTGCGTGCTGTCTTGGATTATGTCTTATAGTATCAGTGAAGCACATAATTGTGTTTTCCTAAAGACTCCACGTTAACAATAAGCCACCACCCTGTTGTGGCGTCTTTGGGACAATATTCCCTCTGCTGACAGCCTTGAGTCTGTCCGATGCTCTGTCAACATGTCCTGTCACTTGCTGCTTTGTCTTGCTTTTCTGAGAGGTAGCCACCTCCCACATACAAGCTGCAGGCACTTAGCTTTTGGGGACATTCACTATCCAGTGACCACAAGTCACACATCACAATGAGCTGAGGAACCATGCCGCCCGTGATGGAGCTCTGTCTGATGTGTAAATTAGATCCTGTCATTTCTCTGGGCAGGATCCCTCATGGGTCTCTGTTGTGGCTTGGTGAACTCTGCCCAACTGAAATCAGACCTCTGCTTAAAACCTTCCAGTGCTTCCCCTGGTGTGTAGGTAACATCAAATGCCTTTTCTGGTGCAGACATCCCGGTGTGATCTAGCCCCTGCCTGCTTTTCCAGCCTCACTCCCAGCTGCTCTGTCCAAGGCCCCAGGCTTTGTGCTGGGGATACGGTGGGGAGCAAAGCCAGCCTCCATTGACTTTATTCTAACTACCCCACCCTTCTTGCTTTTCCCCAGACACCTCCACCTGCATGGTCTTTTTTGCTTGAGGGGCCTTGCATATGCTGTTCCCTTGGTCTGGAATGTCCTTGTCTTCATTCTGCACAAGGCTGGCTCCTGCTCACCCTTCAGGTCTCAGCTTTATCCTCACCTCCTCCAAGACTCCGACCCCCCTAATCTATGCAGTTACCCTGTTATTCTCTATTTCAGCCTCCAGTGTATTTTCCGCCTTGCATGATATATCTATGATATGACTTGAGTGTCTGTTCCACCTTGAGGACAGTAAGCTTTCCAACCAGTGGCATCATGCTTGTTCTCTTCACTCCCTAGTCCCTGGCACCTTAGCGTGGTGTCTGCTATGTAGTAGGTGCTCAATAAAAAGAAAGAATGAATCAGTGTGGTGGTTATACTTTCCAGAGATGGCCACCATAACATATCCCAGGCTGTGTTTCCAAGAATAATTCACTTACCCTCTCTGGGCCTCACTTGTCATATTTGTACATTGTTGCCAAGAGGATGAAACACATAAATGTGAGAGACACAGTGTCTGGGCCTTGCAGATGTTAATAAATGTGCGTTCCCGTTGTAACAACAGAGCCCAAGGAAGAAAGTTGAAATGGCAGTCAAGAGGGTTGATGGTCGAAACCCTTAGGATTTTTCATCAATGCTTGACTCTCTGGGGGCAGGGCTGGCAGACCTCAGCCCCCTGTTTTGTCCACTTCCCATCTCCCTGTGGGTAGTGACCTTGCCATTTTCAGGAGGGAGGTGTCACTCCTGGTTGGTTGGGTTGGGGTATCTGGGGCACAGTTGGCCTGACCTTCGGAGATAAGGAAATCTCTCTCTAGCCTGTGGGAACGCTTCTGTTGGGCAAGTAGGACTTTTTGGTCACTTCTCTCCTGAAGTTATCACCCCTTTTGCTTATTAAACTGTAAATTATGAAGACTGTGTTCCCTGCCAAAAAGTTGGGGAAATCACCCGCTACTGTCCTACCACACAGACAAGAACAGGGTTTATTTGGGCACTTTCCTTCCTTACTATTTAATGCTGCAGACGTCTCCCCTCCACCCCAGTCCCCCAGAAACCCCTTACCCATCTTTTTCTTTCCCCTTCTCACAGTGTGTAATGTACTTATTCGTTCTTTTTATTGTTTATGTCCCACTAAATTATCAGCTTCACAAGGGCTGACTCTTTGCTGGTGGCTCATGGATGTAGCTCAGAGCAGTTCTCACTGCTCTGCCTTCAGTCTTGGCATTCCTGACCTACCTGGCAGGCTCCTACATTTTTAAGTTTCTGCTCAAGTGCTACCCCCTCTGGGTGGCCTTTGCTGCCTGCTGCCCGCCCCTGTACCCAGCACCTGGCACACCATAGGCTCCCTGATGACTGGAGTATTCTCTGTCCCAGAGACGGGGCTTCGAAGGCTGTGTCTGGGAGGTTGGACTTTGTCTCAAAGGTGGTGAGAGTTGAGGTGTGTTGCATTTGAGAAGAATCTTTGTGGCTGTCTTAAGGGGAAAACAATGGATGGGGGCAAGAATGGATGCAGTAGACAGTGGGGAGGTGATTACTATCGTTTAGAAGAGGACTGGTGATGGCTGGGGATACACTTTCCAATATGGTAGCCACTAGTTACATGTAGCTATTGAAATTTAAAGTAAAATGGAATAAAATGTAGTTCCTCAGTCACACCAGCCATATTTCAAGTGTTTTATAGCCCCCGTTGGGCAGCGTGCATATAGAACATTCCCGTCGTTGCACAAAGTTCTCTTGGACCCCCCTCTGGCTTGGACTGTACTGGTGGGATGAGAATGGGGAGAAGTAGAGGGATATGGAAGATGTTGGGAGGTGGAACGTATGCGATTTGGGGACGGGTTGGCCGTGGGGTGTGCTAGAGAGGGGGTGTCAAGGCTAAGACTAGGCTGTTGGCCACGGCCAGAGTAGAACTTCTGGCTGAAAGCAGTGAGCGCTTTTATGGCTCTTGATTCAGGGCATCATGTCAGAAGGATTATCCACTTTCCACCAACAGCACGAGAAAGCACCCTTTTTTTTTTGGCTGCACCGTGCAGCATGTGGGATCTTAGTTCCCTGACCAGGGATTGAACCCGTGCCCCCTGCAGTGGAAGCGTGGAGTTTTAACCACTGCACCACCAGGGAAGTCCCAAAAGCACCCACCTTATCGCACCCTCCTGGCAGAGTTGATTGTCTTTTGAAAAACCTTCAATCGTGTATATGCCTCTTGCCAAACCCGCCTTCACTTGGGGTCTAGCATGTGCACCGTGAGGTCTTTGTGATCAGGGAATTATATGTATATTAATGCAGATTTCAATAAAAAGAGTTATGTTTGCCATTGTGGTACGGTCTGATGCTGTTTAAATGCCTTTGGTAATATCTTCAATGAGATGGCAAATAGAAAACAGGAAAGTTAGTAATAAAAAATGAATTAGGGTGATTAGCAAAAGGTGAACCGCTTCCCTCCTCAGGCAACAGGCCGAGATGATGGAGCTTTGCAGGGCTCCTCCTGTCCAAACACCCGGCTGGATTATTGCAGCCTCTGTGGCTGGCCCTGGGGTCTGCTCGGCACATAGGACTTGGTTATTGCATTTCGTTTTGCAAAGGTCACAGGCATCCCCTTGGAGGGACTCTGAAGGGGCTCATTCCCTGGGGTGGGCTAGAGTGGGGCCTCTGAAGAGGAGTTTCTAACCCAGGGCAGGTCAGGAACCTTCTTCTTCCAAGGCAGAGACATCAGTGGCCTTGCTTCCCCTCCCTTCATCCTCCAAGACCCTGGGGAGTCTGTCCTCTTTGCAACATCTTCTCCAAAGGTGCCCTTGGAGAACCTTTCCTAGCTGTCTGGTGCTGGGGTTTGGGGTCCCTTCAAGAAGGCAGTAGAGGCAAACACTCTAATTGCCTAATGCAAACACTGGGACTGGTTCCTGGGGCATCAAAGAGAAACAGAATTCTGGTGACCATGTAAAGTGTGTGGGACTGGAGCTCAAATCAGAAGGACACGGAGCTTCTACCTTGGTAACGTTGGAACTCACATCCACCCAGAGCATGGAGCATGGAGATGGCACAGCTGGTGGTTGGGATGGTTATGGCTACACTGGTCGGCTCACTTCCATAGTCGATGGCCAGGGCTGGGTAACACACGTGTTAGCTATATGGTTGCCAAAACAGATGGGCAGATTTGGTTAATACCACGTTGGTTGCATGATCCCCCAAATGGGATAACTATCTCTCTTAATAGGAATCATGTAAGGGTCTTGTTAAAATGCAGACTCTGATTCAGTAGATCTGGGTAGGGGTCAGAGACTGTTCATTTCCTACAAGGTCCGGGTGATGCTGAGCTGCTAGTCAGTGGACCACAATTTGAGAACTGAGGACTTTGTGTCAGGCTGAGCTCCCTAGCCCACCTTCCTGCCTCTGTCCTTCCTGAGAGGTCACCGCCAGGCTGCGTGCTGGTGCCTTGGAGGTGAATGGAGGAAGGACCACAAATAATCATCCCGGATGAAGACAGATGTGGGCTTGGGGTGTGTCAGCCTTTAGGGCGAGGACTCAGTTCTGAATCATCTCTATGCTTCTTCCTGCTCTTCCCCAAGGCCTGAGTTTTCTCCCCCAGTCAGAGCTGGCAGCATCCAGCTCTTTCCCTCTTATCCTTCAAGTAAAGCTCTTTCTCTCTGTGTCTCATGTTATGTAAGCTACAGTCACAACTTGGCACCTGGCACAAGATGCTGACCTCAAACATGGAAACTCTTCCTGCCACGCAGGGTTGTGGGGTTAAGATGGCAGTGAGAGGTGCCAGCAGGGTGGGGGTGGGAATTTATTGAATTCCTATGTGCCAGGCACTGTGCTCGGTGTCTTATGTACACTGTCTTATTTAACCCTCACAATAGCCCTTCACATTATGTATTGTTACCGTGTCACAGACACCTGACATCTGTCAGGTGATGTGTGTCAGGTGACACCTGAAGCTCAGAGAGGTTAAGAAACTTGCCTAAGGTCACTCACCTGTTAGTAGCAGAGTAGATCAGGAACCGGAATCTGTCTGCTCTGAAGTCATGATCTTTATTCTGCAGCACGTGTCCTGTACAAAGAATCTTTAGCTTCCTTTGGGACGCCCTTTCACAGACGCTCCCTGTTTCGACTCAGATCACGCCTCCTGGGGAAATCTGGCATAGGATGTGTCATTCTCACTGCAGACACAGGCAGACCTAGGCACAGAGGCAGTGCCCATCTTGTCCAAGCTCAAGCCAGAGTCATAGGCCAGCAGGGCTCAAAGCCGGGTGCTTGACCTTCACCCCCCAGCTGCTTTCCACCTCCCAAGAAGATTTTGTTGTTCTCAACTTGATGTTGTATAGATCAGACCTATGCTCTTTGACTGTGAGCATATCATGGCCCATACTCTTTTGTTAGCTCCTCTATCAGTTATCACTTGCTGTGTAACAAGTCACCCAAAATTAGTGCTTTAAAACAGCCACCATTTTATTTGCTTATAATCTGTGGGCTGGCTGGAGGGCTTTCTGTGCTGGGCTGGCCTCTGCTGGGCTGTGTCCTGCATCTCTGGTCACTTGGCCAGTGAGCTGACAGCTGGGTGATAGAGGATGGCTTCACCCCTGTGTGTGTGTGTGGCACTTGGCAGGCTGCTGGCTGGGGGCTGATTGTTGGGTCAGCTCTTCCCAGAGCCTCTCATCCTCCAGCAGGCTAGCTCGGGCTTGCTCACCTGGTGCTCCAGGGTTCCCAGTGCAGCGAGAGAGCTCACGCCAGTGCACAAGCGCTTTTCAGGCCTTTGCTTGAGGCACATTTACTGCTGTCTCGTTGGCCAGATAAAGTCACATGGCTAAGCCTGGCTTCAAGGCGTGAGGAAACAGACTCTGGCTCTTGATGAGAGGAGGTGCAACACCACCACACAGAAGGTGAGCATGCAGAAACTGGAGGACCTGTGGTCATCTTTTTAATCCACCATAGCTCCCCTAGCTCTTTCAGACCACAAACATCTATCAAGCCCCTGCTGTGCACCAGGTGCTGTGGCAGGGACTCCAGCACAAGACAGACCTAGTGTTGCACTTATGTGGCCTCTAGTCTAGCAAACAAATAATCACGTAACAAAACACATAATGTGAACATGACAAGTGTGATTAGGAGAGCTGCACAAGTGCTGTGGGTAACAGGGAGGGTCAGGAAGGACTTTCTTGACCCTTAAACTGAGACCTGTAGGGAGATCAGGAGTTACTAGGTAATAGGGACAGAGGGGAAGCATTCCAGATAGCCAGAATAGCATGTGCAAAGGCCCCGTGGAGGGAGGGACCTGGCACATTTGAGCATCCAGTGAAGTGCCAATTCCCTTTAAGTGTCAGCTGGTTTGGGCTGAGAAAGGAACGTATGGTTCACAGCTGTCCCCTGAGCAGCCTCCATGTGACCCAGTCTCAGGAGGGAGGTGGGGATAGACCTTTCCATGGGTGGCTCGCTCACAGGGGCAGCTGGGCTTGGTGGTCTCTGGGAGGAGGAAGAGAGTGATGCTCACGTGGGTACCCAGGAAGTCCTTGTGGAAGAGGAGGGATTTGAGCATTGGAAAGGGCGAGGAGACAGCGAGAAAAGGGTCAGATGCATAAAACTGCAGGGGCAGGGGGGCGCTGCGTTAAGTAAGGGGCTTAGATTTAGTTCTGTTGGCCAGCAGTCTTTGAACCATGAACCGAGAATGATGTGGTCAGATCTGGGGTGGGGACGTGAGTACTGGGTCCCCCTGGGGAACTCCCTGCTTACTCCCATGAGCTGCCTTTGATGTCCCCAAGCGTTTGACAGGTTCTCTCAAGGCTTATCAGGAGGTACAGTTTTGGGAAAAGGCCTGAGCTCCCTGGGAGACAGAGTAATGATCATAAATGAGCCAGCACACAGTTGGTAAAATGCAACAAGTCAGACAAATCCAGGTTTGAATCCCTGCTCCTCGCTGACATCACAATGAAACTCTGGGCAGGTCACTGCCCAGCCCCAAGCCTTGGTTTTCTCATCTGAAAAGGGGGCCTGGTCCCATCCACCCTGGGTCGGGTGAGGAGGGACAGTGGGGCTGAGTTAACGTTAGTGCCTTTGCTTCTGTGCATGAAGGCTCTTGTCTGTGTGTAGCCGAGGACAGTGCAAGGGACCTCGGTGACGACACAGTCTGAGCGCAGCAAACACTCGTCTTTACCAGGCCTGGATGTCAGGGAAGCCGTCTTTCCCAGAATAAACAGAAACCATGGCAACCAGTATGCATCATGTGGGCCAGCAGCCCATCCCACTGCCGATGGCCAGGAGGAGGGCCCGTCACGGATGTCCCCCGGGGGTGCAGTGACCCCCAGGGACCTTCTTGGCCCCCCCTCCCTGTCTGAGGTAGGACTGAGAAGTTCTGGAAAAATCAGTCCTGATTTTGGGTTTCTAGTCAACCTCAAATTTGATTATTTAATTTTATTTTTCCTTCTTGTTCCAGAAAGCATGTCTTGAATAAGGTAAGTTGGAGCAAACCTCCCTGCCCTCCCTATCCCTTTGTCATCTGCAGATTCATCTCTTGGAAGGATTTGCCAGGACGATGCTGGGGGCGGGCACCAACATGGTGGCAAAGCTACCCTAGGAGGGAGGGCAGGGTCCCAGTAGTCTCTGCCAGTCTCCCCAGACGCGCAGCGAGGTGGTGACATTAACACCCCAGTGGACAGAGAGGCTCACCGTCACCCAGGGTTCACAGCCACTAAGTGGCAGAGCTGGGATTCGAACCTGGGTCTTCATGCTTCACAACTCATTTCCACACTGCATGTGGCTGAATTGGGCGCTCAGCCACCAGTGTGGCAGGGCAGAGGGAGTTTATCAGCCCCCCGTGTGGGGAGCCTGTGATGCCTGCCCCTAGCACAGAGCGGTCCAGGGTGGTGGCAGAGAGGCAGCTGAGTTGGTCTTGGAGACTGGGAAGGTTTTCCAGTCCTTGTGTTTCTGCCTGGCAGCCTCCTTTTGCATCTCTGGTAGGAGAAGATGTCAGTACTTATGCCCTGACTTCTAGAAGCATGGCCTTGTCTTGGCTGGAAGTTGGGAAAGGGGTTTTCTGGAACCCCTGGCTTCTCCCTCTGTGTCTGCGGCCATCCAGACTGGACAGTCAGAGCCAAGCTTGGGGAACCCCTTGTCTCTTGGAACCTTAGGTCCTTATCTGTAAAGTGAGGGACTTGTTGACTCAGTTGACAGCCTCATGGCAGTGAGCATGGACGATAGAGCCCAGAACCTTAGTTCCAATCCTGTCTGGGACACTTACTAGCTGTGCACATCTAGAAAGTTACCCAACCTCTCAATTCATGCCTCTGTAAGATGGGAATGATAATAGCACCTACCTAATGGGGTCATCGTGAGGACCAATATTTGTAAACGCGGGAAACAGTACCTGGGACAGAGTATGTGCTGTTCCTAGTGTTACCTCTTGGAGTTGCTGGGAAGTTAGTGTGAATGTGGCAGGACCTGTCATGCTCGGCAGGAAGCAGATGCTCAGACACTGTTAGCTTTTTGATTGAGGAGAGGAGGCAGGAGATGGGATCAGTGTGGAGGGTACCCGGGTAGACAGACCCCTGGGCTGGCTTTGGGACCTTGGAACACCCACTTCACCACTCCGTGTCTGGCTTTTGGTGGTTGCTTATTTTTCGTCATTCATTCACAAGAACACACACGAAGATATAAAAGTATAGATAATACATTAAAAATTAGAGCCAAGGAAAATATAAAATAGAACAAATTCCAGGTGGAAAATGAAAACAGATATGTTGGCCTTGGGCTCTATAGTTATTGAAATTGGCCTGCACATCTGGTTGTGGGCTTCCTGGTGGACGAGTGAAAAGGGAAATAGATTTACTCCAGGATTTCTTTATCCAAAGGGAAGATGCTTGGCAGCTCCTCACGGGAAGCACAGCTTTAACTGGTATTTGGAACTAAAAGAAATCCCTCCCTCTCACCAGCTTCATGGATGTTCTCAGAGCTCAGTTTCCCCAAATGTAAAATGGGGGGATGAGACCCTGCTCCTCTGTCTGGCTGATTGTGGGCATATGTACCTGTGCATTCCTGGCGTGTAGTGGGCACCCAGAGGGCATAGTTCCCAGCCCTCTGCCCCATCATAGCTGGCGCCTGTCAATTTTGGGGCAAAAGTTTAAGTCAGCATAGGGTCAGCGCAAACAAAGCCAGCTGAGTTCAGAGTGCTGTTCTGCTGTCAGAACCCAGCAAGGGGGAAGGTTGTGTGTACGGGGAGTGGAAGCTGTTTAATCACAGGACATATGCCAAGGCCAATGGGCACTTTGACAAATTGAGGCTGGCACGTGGCGTGGTGCATAAGCCCCCAAGTGAGTACACACGGTGGGGTTGGAGGACCAGCAAGGGCCCATTTGGTGAGACCGGCTGTGCAATCAGACGTGGGTTGGAGTTCGAATGCTGGGAGGGCTGTGAGGAGGGAGAGAGGGAAACGGGAGGCAGTCGCAGAGGATGGAGGGAGGCAGGGTGCGGAGCACCTTCAAGTGTGCGACGTGGCCCCTTGGTGATCAGCGTTTGCGGCTTAAGCGACCACGACATCCCAGTGAGCTTGAGGATCCAGACAGGGCACCTTAGAGGTGCAAATGGCTTCGGTCACTTCCCTCGGGCAAGATTGTTTTCATCTCCAAGAAGCTTTGTAGCTTCTCAGCACTTCCAGGTGCTGATGGCGGCTTCAAAATATTGTGGAATTCAGCAGCGAAGCCGACTTCATTACCAGCTTACCTGGGGAGGGAGCAGCCACCTTAGTTAGCACTGATGGTTGGGCATGACAGAGCTAAAATTGAACTTGACAATACTACTCGTGAGAGGTTCCCGGTGCTGTGAAAAGAAGGTTCCATGGAAATCAACGCTGGTGATCACAGGGCTAAAAATTAGTCAGTTACTCTTCAGGTTGCTCTGTCAGCGTACGCATTGGGGTGATGCAGGGGAAGGGGGATGGAAACTTGGGTTTTGGCTCTCTTGGGTTACCTTGTGCTCACCTGCACCAGATTCGTTTTTTACGTTAGTTCCAGGACAGAGGTTTGAGAGACCCCGTGTTCATGTCGTGGTGCAGGGTGGCCGTTTGAATGATGGGTCGTTTTAAAGTCCTGTTCTTTTTATTTGCGTGAACTCACACCTCTTTCTCAGCTTTCCAGTTTCCTCTACACTTGTGAAGGGGTTTTCCTAACAGGTCTTTGCCTCTCCTTGGGATGTCGCACATGACGACCTCAGATTTTGTTGACTCCTAGTCTTAGAGGAGGGTTATTGAAGGCTATTATTGAAGGTTTCTGAGCCCTTCGTGGAATTATTTTTATTAAGCTTTGGCTAGAGTATTTCAACAACCTCAGAATAATGTCCCCATGTTGCAGATAAAGACAGTGATGGGCCGGTGTGTGCTTGGCTGAGAGAGTCAGATGGAAAGGAAAAGCTTGTACAGATTCAGTTCTCAGTTGACTTGGGATGTGGGCCCTGACTCTCAGGAATGGGAAGATGGCAGTTCAAGTCAACTCATTGCTTTGAACCTCAGTTTCCTCATCTGTAAAATGGGAACTTGGGCTAGGCAGGTGTGAGGCTTCAGTGAGGTAAGGCAGGCACAGTAGGACCTCAGCACAGGTGGCTGTTGTTATTAACAGTGATATTTATTGTCCACCTCTTCTGTGTCAGGCACCGGACTGGATCCTTTCCATAGGCGACTACTGCTTTGTACAGAGATCCTGCAAGGAATTCTTAAGTAAATGCAGGCTCAGAAAGGGTTTAATTTTGTCCAGGTCCTCTCAGCGAGTAAGGGGCAGGGCCGGGATTCAAACTCAGGCAGTCTGGCCCCCAGAGCCTGGCAGTTGTCCCTGGCCCCATTGTGGGAACACTTGACCATCACAAAAAAAACCAAGGCAGCCTGGATGAGCTGCCTGGAGGGCCGAGGAGAGAGAAGCATTAGAACAGAAATACCTTTTCCAAAAGGCTGCAGCCCTTCCACAGGAAGCTGAGTCATCTGTCTTTGTTTTGAACCATAACCATCGGGCTGCCTCCAAATTCGAAAAATAAAAATAAAGCTAAAAAATGCTGAGTTCTGTCAAGGTGCAGGGGCCCCTCCCTGGCTCTACCCCAGGGGGAGCTGAGCGGAGGGTCTGTAGAGCTGGGACCCCCGCCACCCCATGCTGCTTGGCCAAGTACTCAGTGCAAAGGGAAGAGCCCTCCTTCTGGAGTCCACGCTCTGCAGGTTCACCCGCAGGCGGCTGCAGGTACCCAGCCTGCCAGGTGGACGCTCCTGCCTCGGCCCCGTGTGCCCTGTTGGGCTGGGACTCTCACGGTGAGTCAGTCACGTTGGGACGCTGCTCTGTCACTGCACACTGAGGACAACATGGTTACACCCCAGAATTCCTCCTTCCAGTACATCCAGAACCTTCTGTCCTCAGACTCAGCCTCCGTTCCCCCTGCACATGGTGGAGTTCAGTAAGTGTTTGATGGAGAATACGGGGACTTCCTGCATTTGTCCTGTGTTGTCCCATCTCTAACTATGCTTCCTCCCTTCTCTGTTCACCCAAGCTCTGCCCCTCCTTCAAATCCCAGCTCAAATGACAGCTCAGCCGATGACCCTGGGGCCCTTAGCTGTGAGCACCGACTTCCTTCCATCATACTGTCTCACCACATGCATGAGCTGGGATGTCTTTTGAAGACACGGGTAGTGTCCTGCTCACACATTGCCCTGGTGTCTGGAACCCCGCCCTGCATGGCGTGGGAAGTAGGCAGAGGGAACAGAACATTCTTGGTGAGTGAATGAATAAATAAATGATAATTGAAGGATTTTTGCCTTCACACTGTCCGTGTGCCAGTCAGTTACACCTTTTATCAGCATCTCTGGTTTCCAACAAACAGCATGAGCTTCTTTCCATAGCAGTAAATGCTGATCACTTCATAGGTGCCTAGTATTCCACTGTACAGAGACCTGTGATTTATTTAACCAATCCCCTCTCAGTGGATTTTGTTGTCATTTCCATGTTCTCATAAATAATGTTGCAATGAAGAAGTAAACATCCTTGTTCATACAGATTTGGGCCTAGAAAATCCTTTCCCATCTTAAGCTTATATGACTATTTATGGATGGTTTCTTCCTGCACCCTTCCAGCTTTGTGTGTGTACATTTCCAAGTCTTCAGTATGTCCGAAATTTTCATCCCTTTCTATCACAGTGCAAAACCTGCATCTCCCTTTCCTTCAGACAAACTTCATGTGCTTGGATCTTGGCCTTGTATCTACAGATTGTGTGTACTTTCTATTTGTTGAGCACCTACTGTGAGTCAGTTCCTGTGCTAGGAGCTGGGACCCAGAGCTGAACAAGACAGATGGTCCCAGCCATCAAGGAGCTCACAGCCTAGGGAGGAAGATGAACGATAAACATAGAAATAAAAACCATCAAAACAAGCAACCAGAAGCCATCAGCTGGAGGAGTGTGCTACAAAGAAAATAATTCAGGTGTGGGTGAGTCAGTGGACCCCCTCTCTGGGGAGGAAGGAGAGCTTGAGCAGGATACAAGGGTTTTGTGGAGATCTGGACAAAGGCATTTTATGCAGAGGAAACAGCACGAGAAAGGTGCAGAGGCACAAGCGAGACTTCTTCCTCTCCGGAGCCTTTTCTTTCTTTCTTTTTTTTTAAATTAATTTTTTTGGCTGCGCTGCACAGCATGCGGGATCTTAGTTCCCTGATCAGGGATCGAACCCATTTCCCCTGCAGTGGAAGCGCAAAATCCTAACCACTGGACTGTCAGGGAATTCCCTTTGGAGCCTTTTCTAATCCCCTCAATCCTTCCTCATACTGTCATGCTGGGCAGCAACCCCCTTTATCTTGTGGCATTTGCCGTTCCCCAGGCCTTTCTCTCTGTCACTTAGTTTATTATTGTTATAAGTGGGGCGACCCCCCAGAACTCCTCTCACTTAGTTCTAGATGCCCTCAGCTCTCTGATGCTTCCTCAGCAGCCTCTGATGTTTCTGAAATGTCCAAAAGATTAAAATTGGCTTAATAGCACCCAGCATAGTACATGGTACTTAACAGGTGCTACCATCCCCATTTTACAGATGAAGAAACTGAGGCTCAGGGGAGTTAACTGTTCCAGCAGGCAGAGCAAGAATTCAAACCCAGTTCTGTCTTATTCCAAAGTCCACCTTCTTCACGGAGCCCTAATTCAGCTGGATTTGTGTGAAAGCTAATGAGACTGCCAGGGGAGCCATAGTGCTTCGGGCCAGCACTGTCCCAGACCTGATCCAGCCTTGTGGTGGGTGACCTTGGCCCTTGGCTTACTGGCTTCAGAGGAGTGGGAAAGGAACCAGGGAGGCTCTTATGTTTTTGTTTTAAACTACAAAGGTAGTAGATGCTTGTGGAAAAGAAAAAAAAAAAAAACAAGAAAGGAAAAAGCAGCAGCTGAAAATACCTCCTTCTCCTACTCCCAAGGGTGACCACTATGAACAGTTTGGCACCTTTTACAGTGCAAATCCAAACACACATCGTTATGGTTTTTATAAAAATGGGGTCACGTGCTTGACTTGCTCCCAGCCGGTTCTAAGTCAGCACCTACAGACCTTCCTCATTCTATCATATTCCACAGAACGGATATACTTCAGTCGATTCAGCCTGACCCTGTTTTAGACGTTTAGCTTGCCCCTAATTCTTCTCTGTAACGAGCAACACGAGTGAGCACACATGGTGCACGCAGGTACTAATATTTCTGCAGGATGGATGCTCAGAAGTCTAATTGCCAAATGAAATGACATGCAGGTTTCACACAGGTGCTGCCAAAGTGCCTTCCTAAAGCCCTTCTGGTCCAACAGCCACTCCCAGGGCAGTGGGGAAGGCCCTTAAGCCACAAATAATGCAGAGCTGAGCTGCCTCCCCTTCTGCGCCCTGAGACCCGGCGTGGAGACCGCCGCCAGGAGCTCTGAACACACAGGCCCAAATTGGGATAGAAGATGGATTTTGATAAAAGAGGTTAAATAACAGGTTGTTCCATTTCACCTTATAGGAATGGGATGGGGGGGTTGGGGTACCGGGCCTCCAGCCAATAGAGGACCAAGAGCTGTCAGGAGGGCTTATAAAGCTTTGCTATTTCTGGCCTTTTTTCCTTTCTCTGCTGATCAAGCAGTAGAATCGCACAGAGGCTGTCGCGGGTGCGTTCTCTCGCTGCTGGGGCTTCTGTGGAACGAGACTCGGGTTCCTTCTACTTACAAGACGCTGGTGCATTGCAGGTGTGTTTCAGCAGCAGGTAAGCAGCGGGTGCTCGCTGCCTCCTGGGGTGGAAGTGGTCAGGCTGGCGCTGCGGGGTGAAGACAGACGATGTCTGGGTGGGGGCAGGCAGGGACCTGGACAGGTGTCTGTCACATTGTAGAATGAAGATACTTTGGAAGGTCCAGGAGGCCTGCAGTTGGCAGCTCCTTCTTGAAAAGAAATTCTGGAAGTGGCTGGTACCAGCCCCTGAAGAGCAGGTCTTGGTGCCCAGATGCTCAGAAGGCATTTGTTCGCTCATTCGTACATCCATTTAGCATATGCCCTGCAGTGGGCCTGACCAGGTGTGATGGCGGGGGCGGGTGCGGTCTGGCTAACTCAGATTGAAACAAGGATGGAGCTGGCCCAGAAGATACCCGGGATGAGGGGTGGGAAGGGCCTTTCAAGGCAGGGGGCGGTGAGAAGTAGCTGGGGACATCACTAGGAACAAAGTTTGAGCCTGCCTCTTCCATTGGATTTTGGAGTTTGTGGAATCAAAAATTCCTCTCCCGATTGGCGAGTGCCACCTTTTCCTTTTCTCCATTAATGATATTGAAAAGATAACCAGTTGGGATCTCCAGTTGCCCTCCTTTTGTAGAAGAAAGGACAGCAAAAAATGAGAAAGGACATTGTCACAGATTTAAGGGCAAACACACACGCGCATTATAGGTGACAGGGATTTTGAATGAAGGAACACAACGTTCGTGGCATTTTCCTGCCGACCCTGGGGAGACAGTCTTTGTGATGAGAGTTGGCTGAGTTGGGGGCGGGGCTTGTTACAGTTGACAGGGCTGCACCCAACTGAGCCGAGAGAGAGTGGGAGGCCTGACCTCTTCTGGCGCCCATTCATCACAGTCGTAGTCATTGTTGCAAATCTGGCTGCGTGCACGTGTGTCCCAGAAGTGGAAGCCACGCCACTCTCTCAGGCCTGCTTTCCCTGACTCGAAATATCCCAGGTCAACTGAGAGAGACCAAGAAACAGGAGCTTCTGTGCCCCGTGTGTGATCTCCACTTTCTGCACACGGGGTCTTAAAGCAGGCAGTCACAGACCCCAGTCTGCTGGGAAGGTTTTGGAGCCAACCAGCCATTGAGGAAATAGCTATTGAGTGCCTGCTGTGTACCCGGGGCTGGGTTAGGTACTGGTTGCAAATCTCAGCTCTGCCTCAAATACAATCTGTGACATTGGGCAAACTTTTTTTTTTTTGTCTTATGCGGGCCTCTCACTGCTGTGCCGTCTCCCGTTGCAGAGCACAGGCTCCAGACGCACAGCACAGGCTCCGGACGCACAGGCTCAGTGGCCATGGCTCACGGGCCCAGCCACTCCGCGGCATGTGGGATCTTCCCGGACCGGGGCACGAACCCATGTCCCCTGCATCGGCAGGCGGACTCTCAACCGCTGTGCCACCAGGGAAGCCCTGGGCAAGCTTTTTGAGCCTGGAAAGTCTCAGTCTCCTCATCCATAAAATGGGGACACTGATAGCTGCTTTTCTGTGTTGTGATAATTGTGTGTGTGTGTGTGTGTGTGTGTGTGTGAGCATATCTGTGTATGACCTGGGGAGCTCTCCCCTTGTGCTTGTAGCCAGAGGCTCTGTGTTCTGGTTCTCTTCTTAGGGAGCTTGAATGCACGGCCACAGTCTGCTTTGCAGCCCTGGCTGATATGAATTTCTCTGTCTCTGGTGACGTCCATGGGCTCTTGACAGGGAGAGGAGTAAATGACAGGGGCTTACTCGCTGTGTTGAAACAGAACTGACTCTAATTTTTAACACTTCCTGAACAGCTTACTGAATACCAGTCACCAGCGTTGTATAATACAACTGGGATCTCAAGACAAAAGCCAGCTAGTAAACCAGTGTTTGCTGAGAGCCCTGGGTCAGGGAGGAAGGCCTGGGAAGAGAGGAGGGAGTGGTCTTGGAAGGGAGGGTGTGGCTGGAGTATCACCACCCCCACCCCCATTCCCACACATCTCCCGAACCTGGAGAACAGAAGCTGAACCCAGGTTTAAGACTTGGCTTTGAGTCCTGGCTCTACTCTGCGCTCGCTGTGTGATCTCCGGCAGGTCACCTTACCTCTCTGATCCAGAGTTTCCTCTCCTACAAAATGATGGATTGTTAGGAGGATTAAACAAGATCTATCAAGCACTCTGTTGGTGCTCAGTAAATAAAAATACTCATCTCTCTTGAGGAAGGGACCATGCAGAGCCTTTGACAGGGTGTGGCACACAGCAGGCACCCACTGAATATTTACAGAAAGAACGAAGGTGCCCAGGGAGTGGGAAACCGCAAGTTGCAAGTATGTACCCTGCTATTGTAATTGCTTTGTGATCTAGGGCAAGTTCTTCACCATTTTTGGTCTCTGATTCCTTCAGAGAAATAATTCAGGCGGGTCCCAGCAGCCCCTACTGTTTTACTCCTTGTTGGAAATCAGGGCTGTGTGGGGACCCTCCAGAGGAAGATGAACTGCACGTTTGAAATTAATTTCCTTCCCATCATTAGTGGCACCCGTAACGACTCTTTCCCCGCTGCCTCGTGCATCCACAAACCAGTAATTAAGGAAATTGGGAGCAGAAGCAGGGATGCAGGGTTTCCCGAGGAGGCGGCTTGGGCACAGCTGGCCTGTCCCCGTGGCACCCACTGTGATTGCCTCAGGGGCCCGAGGGCTGCCCAGGAGTCACCATCTCTGTCTAGCCAGGAGGCCTGGCAAATGTTCACATGTGTGAACAACAGCAAACGAAGTTCTGAACAATCATAGATGGGGAGTGGATTCCCCAGCTTCTCCGAGACCCTGCGGTGACATTTTCCAGGGAGGGTGTGAGGGATCCCCCACTGTCGGGTGTCTGTGGAGATGGGCATTGGAATGGGAATTGGGGGCCTGGGTGGGCAGGCTTCGCTCTCGTGATTTCTGGCCATGAGACTTGCGGCAACATTCTTACCTTCTGCGGGTCTTAACTTGCTATGCAGAGCCATTGGGGCCAGGGGAATGGATGCCCCTTAAGGATGGGGGAATAGTGTAGAAAGGCAGCTTTGATCTGCACGTCTTCACCCCAGAGCGTTCATCTGAAGGAGACGGTGGCTCTAAATGGTCCTTATCTTGGTTCACGTGCCCCCAGCCCCAGACTTGCCCTCCCCCATTACGCCCATCTTGATAAACATCATGACTGTCCACTCCTTGGCTTAAGCCACCCCGACCCCTCTCTCTGCCGTACTCCCTGCTGGCTGTGTCTTCAGGGTACAACCACGTCTCCCTTCTTCACTCTTACCTGTGGTTGGGTGACACTGGAGCCTCTACCCAGGCCTCCCTGCCTCCACCTTCCCTCTTAGAGTCTGCTCTGCTCACAGCCCCCGGTGGGATCTCCGGGAACTAATCCCCTGCTTGAAGCCTTGGTCACTTGTACCCACTGGATCTGTTTCAAAATCCTTCATATGCCTGCTTCGGGGTGGGGGCATCTGTCGGATCTCAGATTTTGCAGTCAGAGCTAGCCTCTGTCTCCTCCCTCCTGGGCAGAATCACTGCCCTGCTGCTGCCTAAAGCCCCTCCCCTGCTAACCAAACTATCATGCTTCTCGGTTTTGTACACCCAGACCCTTTTGCCCAGAATATGTTTTCTCTACCCCTCGAGCTGCTGCTTATTCTTGCAGACAGAGTTGTGGCATCACTGCTTTCTAGAAGCCTTCTCTGATTGCCACCTCATCCCACCCCCAACAGACTGAGCCAGGGGCCCCTTCTCTGTGCCCTTCCCGTCGGCGCTGTGATGCTCGGAGGGGACTGAAGCCATGTATGATGCACCTTTATCCTCATGCCTTCTGGAAGGCTGGATAGCACAGACTCTCTGCTTGGGAAACATTACTTTAGATAGTAAATGCGAAGAATCCTTTGCAAATTAACAGCCTTCAGACCTAGACTGACTGGATCAGAATCCTCAGCCTGTGCTTTGATTTGGCTCTGTGACCTCGGAAAGCCCCAACCTCTCTGAGCTTGGAGGGTCAAGAGGATTGACAAGATGACACCTGTAACAAATTCCCTCTCCTTTCCCACTTGCTGGACAGTAAGTGTCCCCAAAGGCACTTGGAACATTTCAATGGCCACTCCCCATTTCTCCGAGCACAGCAAACCTAAAGGGGGGCCAGGCCCAGAGCAGGCCCCAGTCCCGTACACAGAGGAGCCCTGCATCGAACCCCAAACAGGAGCAAACAGTAGCAGCCGTCGGGGCAACCTGAGATGCAGAAGCCACAGGAAGAAGCCACAGGCCGAGCGGATGTCAGCTGCTCTGGGGCCCCATGTGGTTGCTCGGATGTGCCGAGCTATGCAGCCCTCACGCCTGCCCTTGCCGGCTCCTCCAACCACAGCATCAGATAAAGCAGGCGGAAAAAGTGCTGTCTTCCTCTCTCTGGGGAGGGGTAATCTCAGTGCCATCTGTGGGGTACACTCTATCCCCTGTTACCTCTCTGGCCGCTCTTCCTCTCCCCCCTCGCTTGCTCTGCCCACCTTAGTGGTCCCCACCGGCGCACTCCCACCTTAGGGCCTTTGCACGGGGCTGTTTCTCCCCCACCTACCTGCCCGGCTCACTCCCTCACCTCCTTCCAGTCTTTGCTCGACTATCACTTTCTCAGTGAGGCCCACCGTGACCACCCTGTTTAAACTCTCATACCCTCCACCTCACCACTCCTGATTCATCTCACCTGCCCAACCTTTTCTTCTTTCCATATAAGACTTAGAACCGTCCAACATACTAAGTAAATGACTTACTACGTTTATCGTTTATTTTCTGTCTCCAATGCAAAAGGGAAGCTCCGAGGATCTCTGGTCACTGCTGTATCTCAGGGGCCTGCAATAGTGTCTGACACCAAGCACACACTCAATAAATATTCCTTCAGGAAGTGGATGCATGAGAGAGGGGATAAGAACCAGCCCAGCAATGAGAAGAGGGTCAGGATGGGTATTTTGGATTCTCGTTCCATGTATATGCACACACGCCCTCAGCCCCTTTTTGAGCCTCTCAATGTTCGGGACACGGCTGGCCCGGGGTAAGTGCTCATCAATAGTTGTAGGAAGGAGGGGGAGACTAAGTAATGCCAGTGGAACGGAGACCTTGGCATATTCTACGAGTTGTTGAGTTGGCAGGAGAGTAGAGGTCCAGTGGGAGATGGTGAGGGATGGCACTGGAGAAATCAGGAGACAGACCAAGCGGGACCGAGGGAAAGAGGTGAGTCTTTATCCTGAGGACTGTGGATTTTGAGCAGAGGAGTGACTTGTGTATGGATGATTTAGGACTGGGTTCTCCTGGTTTGTGATTAGGTGGGAAAACCCAGGCTTTGCTCTTCTACTTTCCAAGAGTCAGGTGTCTGCCAGACAGCCCTTGGTTATGCTTTTCACAAGGTTTGTCATGAACCCATTGTATAGATGAGCAAACTGAGACTCAGAGAATGGAGTCTTATGGAATCCGTCTTCCATGTGGCAGCCTGAGTCATCTTTTAAAATAGAAATCAGAGCACGTTGCTTCTCTGCAGAAACTCTCCAGTGACTTCACATTTGAGATAAAATCCAAGTCCCCACCACGACCCCAGGGCCCCACATGCTTTGGCCCCTGCCGACTGCTCTGATCTCATCCTTGCTCCTGCCCCTCTGCTTACCGTGTTCCAGCCACATTAGGCCTCCCCTCATGCCAGAACTTTCTGCTGGCTGACCCCAGGGACTATGCACTGGCTGCCCGCCCCCCGCACACACACACTTATTACATGGCAGGGCCCTTCTCCTCCTTCAGGGCTCCTTCAGTTAAACTGTTACCTCGAGAGACAGAGACCTTTTCAAGTACTCTGTGTTTCTCTCCATCTTCTGCCTCTGCACTCTGTTTGCTTCACAGCATTTGTCACAATTGTAGACACTTTTGTGTGTTTGTTTGTCACCTGCCTCCTCCAGGTGACTCTGAGGCCTTCAGGGGCTAGGACCATGTCTGTGGTGGATTCAGGGAGCTCTGGGCCTGTGGGGATGGCTGATGCTCCCAGGCCTGCCTGAGGAGACAGACACCTTGCAGGGACCCCATTCCTGTTGCACCTGGTCTTGACCCGCTCCCAGTGATGCCCACATTCCCTGTAATGGTAAATGCTCTGCCTGGCATTTCGGCATCCTGGTGGATCCATGTGTACCTGTGGAAAGATGTCAGCTGAGTCATCTAATAGCTGTGAGACCTTGGGCAGTTTCCTTTATGTTCCTGAGCCTCAGTTTCCTCATCTGTAAAATGGGCATACAGAGGGACAGTGTCCCACAAGGGCCTAGTGCATGTGTGCCCAGTGCTTGATTCAGTTCTAAACTCCCTTATCTGAAACCCAAAAGGCTCTGCAACCAGCAGTTATCTTGTAACTATGCTGCAAACTCATTCGGCCCCCAAGCCTGATCTAAACTAACAGATATAAGTTTCACTTAGCCCTCTTGCGTGAACATTCATAGGATTCACTGCAGAAATCTGAATGTGTTTTAACTGCAGGTGTTGTCCCAGACCCCACAGAGGCTACTACCTAATTTGTGGAATCTTCACTTTCTCACTTTTATGAAATCCAAACAGATTCTGAATTCTGAAACTCCCTGGGTTCTGGCTAAGGGGCTGTGGACCTGGGTGTGTGAGTTGCTGCCGAAGACCCTCCTGGGGTCTGGGAGGGTCCACAGGGACCTTTGACAGCCGTGGCAGAGCCAGAAACCTCATTTCCTCTTGGTTTCTTAGCAGCCAGTGTCTTTTTAGTCACCTGGGGTTAAGTTGGGTTTTGTTGACTGAGGGGCCAAGGTTAAGGCTTGGGCAGGGTAAGCTCCAGTGCTCAAGCATTTCTGGTTTGAATTTAAAAGGGGAAATTTTTTTTTTCTTATGAATCATCAGAAAAAGAAATCAGAAGGAAGTGTGTGACCAAAGAGAGGAAATTAGGGTTTGCAAACTGCGTGAGTCACCCCCTTTCTGACTCTTGGGTGATCCCTTGCTCTTGGCAGTTTTCATTCATCTCTGAGACTCTTAGTTCCGAATTTTGGAAAATATACTGGAGACTGTCGTGGTTTTATTCTGGCTTCAACCCTGCTTCCCTTTCTAACCATCAATATAAATTTCTATTTTTGAATCACTGCCACACTCTTTTACTTATTATTGCTTTAGCAAGTGTTTCTTCCCTGCTCAGAGTCCTGCTTCTGGGCTCCACCCCTGGATCATCACAGGAGCTTCTGCCTGGCTTCCTAGACAGGCTCCAGTCTTACTTTCCCCCATCCATTCTTCACCTGAAGCTAAGAAGCCAGTTTCTAAAATGCATCCCACAATCTGGGCTTCAGTCTCAACCTTCTACCCCCACCCTTTGTAGCCCTGAAAAGCCCCATGGTGATAAGGTCCTATTTGCCTTTGCAGCTCAGCTCTCACTGCCTCCCCTAGGTAAGTGGGTCCTCCTCTCCAGCCCTCTGTCCTTGGCAAATGCTGTTCCCACCAGCCTGCCTGTCCTGTCCATCTGGTGCCTTCTCCCTCACCTGGTGAATTCTGCTCAGCCTGCAGGTAGATTGGCTTAGAAACCACCTCCTCTGAGAAGTCTCTAGGCTCCCATGAACTCTGGCTCCCAGTGCACTTATCACCCACTTATAATTCCTGGTCCTGTCCTCTTCACTGCACCAGATGCTCAGACTGGGTGGACTCGAGACAAATGAGCAGTGTGGTGAGGGGATGACTCTTGAGACAGCAGGCAGGGGTCTTGGGTACTCATCTACCCTGCTTCTGGCTGGCTATCTGCCTGGTGGTGGCTGCCATATTCCTTTCCAGAAGGCTGTTTTCCATGTCAGCAATGGTGGGAAGTATCCCAGTTTCATTATAGTTGGTGTGTTTCATGTACATTTCTCCCATTTCCATAGAATCAAGAGTACATTTTTTCCTATGTATTTGTCTCTTGGTAGATTGCCTCCTCTGTGACTTTCCTGTTTGTGTCCTGTGTCTTTTTGTCTGTCGGCATCTTGCTCTCTTTAATTTGACTGAGCCGTTTCTGCATCGTATTTATTAACTGTCTCATAGTTGGTGCTGATATTTTCTTAGTCCGATGTCCTTTTCATTTTGGTTTTATTATGCTTCCTTCTGCAGAAGATATTAATGCGTATATATTTGAATCTGTCAATCTCCCTTCCTCCGTGATTGCTTCAAGGGCTGAGGAAGTTATCCTGCTGCCAGGGATCTGATAAACATTCTGCTCTGTTTTCTATTTCCCTATAACATGACTTTTTAGACTTAACTCTTGAATCTGTTTAGAGTACGTTTTGGTAGGTGGCTTGCAATGGGTATCTAGCCCAGTGTTCCTAAGTAGGAACAGAGTAACCCTGTTATCCCCATTCTGTTTATGAAATAATTGGTCTTTGTCTCTTTGTTTCCAAAAGGAGAGACAAAATAGAGTAGTTGTTATGGGCAGGAGCTCGCAGAGTTGATTCTGGCTTTGCCACTTTCTAGCCGTGTAACCTTTGAGCACGCTGCTTACATCGAGCTTTTCTCCTCTGTAAAAGGGGGTCGTAGCATCTCCCTTGTAGGCTCATTGCAAAGATTGAGTGAAATATCTTACGTGAATCACGTCACGTGATGCCTGGCATAGAGTAAGTGCCCTCCTTAACCATAATGTGTTTCTGTACAGAGTTGGGTCTAATTCTCTACCTTCTCTTCTGTTTCATTGATTTAAAGTTCTCCCATGACATCCCTGCCCCACTGCTTTAATTATTTAACTGTTGCTTCACAGAATGTTTTATCTCTGGCCAAACTAGATGACACCTCCCCAATTACTCTTCTGTTAGGAATATTGCTTCAAACTCTCACTGTTTTTTTTCAGTAAATATTGAGTCTTCCCGTGCACTCTGCACTATAGCCCACCTCACACCTACACATACACACACACACACACACACACACACACCAGTTTTCTCACCCTCCCAGCTGCCTCGCCTCCCAGCTCTCTGATCACTCTGGCCCCTCTACCTGGCAGGTGTGTATCAACTGTCTCACCTGGTCTATCTCTACCTAATGCCTCATCACGCCAGCTGTCATTAGTGCTGGTGTCTGTACTGCCTCTGGACCCCAAGCTTCCCTGGGGATCGTTTCTGTGTCCCTGGTACCTTCAGAGCCTGGCACATGGCCAGTTACATCATAGATTCTCAGATCAGGGATTGGGGAAGGCGGGGATGCTGCCACCATCTTGGATTTTGAAGGTAACTGGTCTTTGTTATCTTCTGGAGGCACAGGCTCGGGAACCCCAGTACTGTGATGGTTTTAACCGTTGGCATGCTGTGGCCAGTCACTGGGGGCAGTCTACCAGCCCTAGCCTCCGTTTCCCCAGTGGGATAATGGGAAGGAGTCTAAGAGCCTATCAGCCCTGAGGTTCTATAATTTATTTTAAACTGGGTGGCTTGGCAGTAAAGATGAATTTGAAGAACTCATTGGCATGTGCTCTGCCTTGGAATGGGGTTTGCCCTCTCTCTCCCTCTCTCTCTCTCTCTCTCTCTCTGTATCCGGGAATAAGGTCCAAACCCAGAGGTCCTAACTGCCCTCCTGGCTTCTGTGCTGCAGGGTCCCCAGGGAGAGCCCAGACCTAGGACGTAGGGCTTCCGTAGTGAAGAACAGAGGAGCGGACCTCAGCCTAGGCAAATGGCAGGGGTGATAGGGGAATCCAGCGTCTCTCGGGCACCTTGGTGTGCCCACACACTGACAGGAGGCACGCACAGCCCTGCCAGTCCCATTCCCATTTTACAGGAGAGGCATCTGAGAATCAGAGAGGTGAGGTTCCTGTCCCAGCCACATGGCCACACAGCCACACAGAAGCTAAGTGCAGAGCCTAAGCTTCCAAAACTGGTCTGCTCCAGTGTTCTCTCAGCTCCCAAGTCCAAGGGCTGATTTCAATACAGCACTAAAAAATATAGTAGCAGTGTTTACAAATATCATTTCCTGTGTTATCTGGTACCAACAGAAGGAAGTGAACTTGGTACTTTGTCTATGTTAGGTTTTGGGGTTAGAGGCATAAGTGTCAAGTTCAGGTGACCTAGAAAACCTTTCTAGGTCAAATTACGATTTCAAAAGATTTTTTTTCTTTTCTTTTCTTTGTTTTTTTTTTTTTTAACCGCCCCACGATTGAACGCTGTCGTTGACATGTTTCCCTTCCAACAATACCAGCCCTTTGTGGCATGATTGAGGGCTTGTTTTGTAGCACTGGGGAGAAAATATCTTCCAACTCATCTGCTTCTCATTGTCTCAGTCACACTCATTCCCCCCAAGCCACAGTCCCCACAGCGCACACTCATGTGGCTTTTAGTTAATTGTCTCTGGCAAGGATCAGTTTTGGGACTTGTTCCCAACCGCCTGGATGATAGATAATTGTCAAGCACAAATGCTGGCCACTCTGGGCAGCCTGAGGCTCTAGACCGCTGACCGCAGCCCAGCCTCTGGGCAGAAGGCTGCGGGTGGATAGCTCTGTGTCTTCGTGAGTAGCAGGGCAAGGCCACGGAAGTAGCACAGCCCAGTCGTGAGAGCGTCAGCTGTGGAGGTGGGCATCCTGGGTTTGAATCCTGACTCCACCACTTACTAGCTGTGTGGCCTTGGGCAAGCTGCTTAACCTCACTTGACCTCAGTTTCCTCATCTGTAAAATGGGAGCCTTAGAAGCAGTAACTCACCTTGTAGGTTGTTGTAAGGATTATATGAGTTAAAACTCGTAAATCGCTTTGACGAGCGCCTGACATATCGTAAGCCGGCAAGCCGGCTGTAAATGTTGCACAGATTAGTTACAATGAATAAACGATCATAGCTGTAGTGGATGCTGTTGTAAGTCACCCAGATCCCTCCCCGATTGAGACACTTATTCTTGCAGCTGTGGCTGCTGCCACTCGCAGCCGAGTCTCTGGGTATTGCCTTTGGTGGCAGGAGGGACCTTGTCCAAGGTTACCAGTCACCCTCCTCCAGGGCAGCCTGGACCCAATGGCTGGGCTGCTTGGGAATGCAGTGGCTCCTGCCTCAGTTTAGGACATCTCTACAGAGCCATCGCAGCTCCAGAGTCTCCTTGGGACAGGCTGAGACCTCTGTTGTGACTGCATCACAGTTCAACTTGCCCTCTGCCCACCTGCTTTCCTCTGTCTGCTGTTATGCTCCCCAATAAACTTCGAACTGGCAGATTTCACTCTGAGTCTGTTTCCAGGGAACCTGCCCTAAAACAGCAGGTCACCATCAGATGTGAATGGACCTCGATAACCATCTTAAAACACACACTTATTTTCCTTGCTTATTTTTCCAGAAGCTCTTTGAGGCGTGGCCTCAGAGTTCTCCGCGATCCCTGATCCCCATCTCTGGGTGGGTGCCATTTGTACACTCTAGACGTGGCTTGGTGAGCTCCCTCTGTTCCGAGGGTCCTGGGTGAACATTTGGACGTGCGTCGGCGGCTTCAGGACCCCTCTTCAGGTGGGAAGAGAAAGGTCTAGCTGCTGAACAAACCACAAAACTTAAAACTGACTGAACTATGAAGGGCCCAGAGAGCCTCGCCCATTCAGCAGTTCCACGTACAAATGGGGAAATTGAGGCCAGAGAGAGGAAGGCCCTGTTCGAGGCCACACAGTGAGTGGATACCTCTCCTCCCCACCCTTGGAGCAGAGGGTGCTATGGGGAAATAGCGGGGCAGTCTGGTCTTAGGAGCCAGACGTGTGGCAGTTGGTAACAGCATTATAGGGTCCAACAAACGCTTCCAGAGCTTCCCCCAAGCAGAGGGGTGGTCAGCTGGATCCAGGAGTGGGTATCAGCGGTGGCTTCCTGGAGGGGAACAGCGCGGGAGTGATTGGGAGTTAACCGCAAGGAACAGAACAAGAAGGGAGATTCAGGTGGAGAGTACAGAGCCGCAGAGGCCAAGGTGTGTGGGAGAGTGTGGTCCATGCCAGGACCTCAGGACATCTCGAAAGGCAGAACAGGGAAGGACTGTGAGAGAGGAATGGGAGGCCAGCCTAGACAGTCAGGTTTGGCAGGATGGAGGTTTTTAAGTGCTTTGAATGCTACAGTAAAGAATTTAGACTTTTCCCCCAGTAGTGAGATGGACCTTGAAGGAGAATGACCTGGGCAAAACCAGACAGGGGGCTTATCTGTCATGATCCCCACTGGCCCCTCACTGCCTGATCAAGTCTGTGCTTGGTCCATCGCTGTGGAATAAATGAGTGGACAGATGAAGGGATGGAAGGTGCTGGAGAAAGATGGCGCCAGCTGCAGTTCAGGGGGAGAGGGGTGGGAGCAGGGACAGCTCCTGATGGGGGAGGGTTTATCATTCAGAGCTGGGAGCGTGGGTCGCCCTTCCCCACCCTAGAGAGGCCCGCTGGCTCCAGCTTAGATGAGACTCTGACGTACTGGGGATGCAGGTGGGGCCAGCTGAGAATATGCGTGTTGGCATCTCCAGCAGCAGAAGCCTGGTGGAAGGCCATCAAAGTCTTGATCAGTCTGATCTGATGGAGTCCTGGTCCTGCTCTTGGACAGACCACACCCTGACCCACTTCTCGGGCCCCAGCTCCTTCCAGCCACAGGCAGCGTTGGCAGCCCCCTTGGAACCATTCCCCCTCACAGCGGCCAAATGAAAATGTTTGTTGAAAACAACATGTGCATAATTAAAGCTTAATGAGTGCTTGTCTGTTTGGAATGTGCAATTAGATTTATAATCGGGGATGGGAGCAAGCTCCAAATGGCTTTAAATGGAGCTGAGAGAGAGGATAATTTTTGCCATAAATCTGCAGTAATGCAGACGGTGTGTACGCTGCCACCAGTGGTAGAATCACAGGCCTGCCCGGCCATGCTGTGCCCTCTGAGAGACCCTGCCCATCAGGATGTCTTGGCAGCTGCTGGGGGGCTCAGTATCGGTCTTTGAGGTGGATCTGCTCTGGGTTGGAACTGGAGTTTCACCATGTCTTCCTGTCTCTGAGCTCTGTGATCTGAGGTGACAGTGGGGAACTGAGGAATTGGTGCAAGTCTAGCTGCCCTGGTCCCCAGGTGTATTGGCCGGGCAAGGAAGCCTGCAACATCACCGTGTCACCTCCGGTCTGGGATGTGGCTCCACACTTTGTCCTCTGCTGTATCCCAGCACTTAGAACTTAACGTTTGTTGAGTGAATGAATGCCTCTGTACCAGCTGCTTGCCTTAAACATCACTCTCCCTCTATGGGCCTCAGTTTCCCCATATCTCTCGTGGAGAATTGGATTCAGCTATTGCTATCTCCAAGATTCTGGGTCTGGAGCAGATAGTGGCTGGGGCAGCATCTCTGCCAGCACTGTCCAATAGAAGTATAATGCAAACCACTTACATAATTTCAAGTTCTTTAGTAGTCGCATTTTAAAAAGTAAAAAGAAACAGGTGAAGTTAATTTTAATAATATATTTTAGTTAACTCCATCTATCCAAAATGTTATCATTTCAGCGTGTAATCAATATAAATATACCAATGAGGCATTTTGTATTCTTTTGTTGTTGTTGTTCTAAGTCTTTGAGACCTGGTATGTGTTTTACATGTAAACACCTCTCAGTTTGGACCAGCCGTATTCCAAGTGTTCAATGGCCACCACGCTGGACAGGCCAGGTCTAGAAGGAGGATGGTTAGAGCGAGCTGGGAAGGCCCTGCTTCCTTGTCTATAAAACGGGGGCAGTGATTCCCACCTCTTGGAGGAGCCAGGTGCCTGGTAGCACTCTGCCACTGAAGTTGTATTGATCACAGTCTTTTTACATTACCTTCCAATATTTTTAATTGATAGAACACGTGGCGCCATCCAAGCCAGCTCTGGTCAGTGGTGGGAAAGCAGGTCTTGCAGTGGCTACAACACTGGGCTTGCTCACGAGACCCCCAGCCCCTCTGGCAGACCATGCCCAAGGCATTATCTCTCCTTCCTGGTAGACAAGGCCCCTGGCCCAGAGTCACGAGGTTACCTGCTCTGGTTCACACAGCTTGGAAACAGTGGAGGTGGGAAGCCAGTGTGGTCTTTTGGGGGTCCAGCAGCCTGGACTGCAGACTCAGCTTGGGCACGTCTTGGCTGTGTGGCCTTGGGCAGATCCCCTAACCTCTCTGGGCCTCATTCAGAGCTCTGGATTTCTTGGTGGGCAGAATAAGAATGTGCGTCACGTCTGGCAAAGCACTGTTAAAGAGAAAACCTTGTTTTTGGAGAGAAATTGATATTTGACATTTAGGAACAAAGTGCGAATGTCATCATCATAGAAAAAATTAGCCCCTAGTTGGACTGTCTTACAAAGATTTTAATTTACAAATTTTATTTCAAATTACATATGGTGGGCGGAGGCATAAGGGGTTTTTCCCACACTTAGGACCTCACAGGTTTGTGTGAAGCCCCACTCAGTTTCTTCATCTACAGAAGGGAGGCAATTATAGCAAGCTTCTGGGGTTGTTGTAAGGTTTAAGTAGTAATATAAGTAATAGCTAACAATTTTGAGTGCTTTCTCTGTACCAGGCAAAGTTCTAAGCACATAAGTTAATTTATTTAATCCAAGTGATAGTCATGCCCATTTTCTGGATGAGGAAACTGAGACACAGTAACTTATTTAAAAAGTTGCACAGCTTGAAAAGCAGGCACAAACTTTACACCCAGGCAGGTTGGCACCAGAGCCCACGTTTGTAACCACTGTGCTTGTCATCCTTTTTTGAGTGATGGTGGACCTGGAGTTAAGCATACGGGGTCTGGTCAGAGTTTGAGCCTGAGGCCCTATCCCTGTCCTGCTCCATCGGTGCGGCGCCTTTCTGCCCCTCCCCCACGATCTCCCTGATGTGATGTGTATCTCTCTGTGAGACTTCCACATAAAACCGCACTCTCGGCAGGGCCCAGGGTGCAGCTGCCACGTTTGCTGCCTCTGTACTTTTGAACTGTTTTATCTGTGCAGAACGAGTGTTCTCACGGCCCACTGTGGGGGCAGGCGGGAGCGGTGTAGGCTGCTTTGATTGTTTCCTCTTTAGATCTCCATGAGGCATATCTCTTGGTGTCTGCAACTGGCCGGGCTGAGGACTGTGCATCTTTGGTCTTTCATCTGTGTCTCTGTACAGAGGGGAGGGACAGCAGCTTCTACAGAACAACTGTTGCTTTGGTACCTGACATCAAGGGCAGATTCGGAACTGATTGGGTAGCTTTGGGCAAGCTCCCCAACCACCCTCTTGCTCATGTCTACGATGGGGCTGGTCATGCAACCTTGGGAATTCTGGGGCTTTCCAGTGAGATGACCAGACACAGCTCTGGGATGAGGTCTGGAATAGAGTAGGTGCCCACTGGCCTGTGCTCACAGCAGCCTCAGATGTCATGTTCCCTGCTCTTTGCCTGGCCAACTCCTATATGTTCTCCATCATGGGGCTTCCAAGTTATCCTTTTCAGGATACTTCTCTTGAAAGGCCCTTCTCCCTTCTTTCACTCCTCTGTGACAACTTTATCCTACCATTGTCACATTTGTCAAAGATGAGGCCATCATTTTATATCAGAAACAAGATGTTGAATTCATTGCTGTACTTTGCAAAGCTAGTCTGTCCAAATCAAGCAAGAGCTGAGTTTTGTAGCGTTTGGGGAAGCGTGGAGTCCAGGGATGGGGGTACTTTCAGAAGCAGGAGGTTCTGGGAAAGGCTGACCCCCAGCTGTGGACATGTAGCTCTTGGAGTTATTGATCGCTTGACTTTCAGAGTCTGGGTGGGTACCAAACTGTCACTGACCAATTGAGATGAGCGTCAGACAAGGTTTGCGGTTACTTGTTCCTGTTGTGGGACTACGGCCGAAGGATGGCCTGTCTTCCTTTCTCAGATTTGGAGAATAGGAACGTTTTATTCACCCAAGCTTCTCCAAAGGACTGGGGGCTCCTTGAGGAGCTGTGTCATTATCATTACAGCATGGCTGGTGTCTGTACAATGTCAGGCACATGGTAAACAATCGCTAGATACCAGTCAGCGAACAATGACAGTTGCCCCTTCTGTGACCTCAGAATCCCTTTGCTTTTACCTCTTTTCAGTGCCTTGTGACAAGGTTTATTTACGGTAAACCGCCGATGTCGGGAGTGTGTTACTCAGTACTTTGTAGGTGCTTGGTGCCTGATATAAGGGCATCGACTGATTTCATTTTACTCAGCACATTTAAATTAGGTCTTAGATCTAGGCGTGGGAATGAATGAGGGAAAGACATGAGAGGGACGGGGTCAAAGTGAAAGGGCTCACCTTGAACGGGAGGGAGACGCTTCACCTATTTAGACTAAAGGAAAGGAGGTCAGGATGGGTGTGATATTAATAATGTGAAGGAGGGGAGAGAGTTGAGGGAGGATCTGATGGTCTCAGAGACATAGGAGATACAGTCCTCTGCAAGACTGAGGGGCATTGGGGCTGATGAGGGGATAATAGTTTAGCATATGGTAATAAAAGATAACATTTATTAAACACTTGTCAAAAGTCATTACCATTATTAAGTATTATGTTACAGATATTAACTCATATCTGATAACAGATATCAAAAACATTATGAGGCAGTAATAATTAACTGTGATCATTACCATTTTACAGGTGAGGAAACTAAGGCAAAGAGAAGTTAAATCCAAGGTCACACACAGCTAAGTAAGTGGTGGAGCTGATACTCCTATTCAAGAATCAATGCTGTTGCCCAGTATATCACACTATACATGGACGTTGAATTAAGTCCAAAGCTGGCTTGAGATGGGGGCTTCAAGATTGGGCCCAAGAATATGGATTTATAGAAGCAAGCAGGACTGTTAAGGTTGGAGTGCATAGCCAGAAAAAAAAAAAAAAAAGACCTAGGAAGAGTTGGATTTCAGTGAATTGAGAAAGGAAGGAGGAGGGTGCTCCAGGCTGATGATGGGGCAATGTGTGCAAAGGCAAGGGTGCTGGAGGTTCCTGCAGCCTTGAGGGGTGCTGTGGGAGCTGAGTCTCAGGGCTGGTTGTCATAGAGGGTCCTGGATGCCAGAGTCAATGATGTGGAGTCACTGCAGGGTTTTGATCTGAGCAGTGAAATGATTGCCGAAAGATTGCTAGTGATAGCCAGGGTGAAAGATGGGTTGGGTTGGAGGAAGCTGAGCAGAAAGCTTCTGCTGGTGATTGGATCAGGAGGAGGTAGAATGGAAGGGGTCCAGAGTCACCCCAGAGGTACTGACAGTGTACTCTCTAGAGGTGACATCTCTCATGATGGCACACCGCCAGAGAGAGAGCAGGCTTCTACACATGTCGTGAGTTCAGTGTTGGGTGTGTTGAACTTGAGGTGCTCGTGGACCAAATGGGGGAACTGTTCAGGGGAAATGGTGCATTGCAGGTGAGTGTTTGAAAGTCAGTGACATGTTGTAACCCTAAGAAGCCATGGCATCATCCAACAAAAGTGTGAATCCCAGACCTATCTATCCACCCACTATTCAGCCCATTCCATTAGCGCAGGCATCCCACACACCCATTCCAGCCATCTGTTTATCTCATCCACCATCCTAATCATCTTCCCGTCACACCCGTCTCTTCATACTTACCCAGCCATCCCATCTCATTCATCCAACTGCTCTCATCCCAGCCACCCACCTGCCCATCCGTCCATTCATCCCACCTTCTAATTCCATCAGTTCAACCACTGAGTCATCTTTTTGTCCACTGACCCATCTATCCCACTCATTCCCACCACTCATCTCCCCACCCCCCTTTCCATCCATCATCCATCCGTCCGTCCACTCATCCGTCCATTGAACCCATATGCCTACCCGCAATCCACCCACGCATGTTCTCCATCCCAACTGTTTACTTCTCTATTCACCACCAGCCACCTGTGACTTTTGAGCACTCAAAATGAGGCTAAGTCTAAACGGAGACGTACCGTAAGGTAAAATACATACTGGATTTCAAAGACAGTATCAAAAAAAGACTGTAAACCGTCTCATTTACAATTTTTCTGTTGATCACATGTTGAAACCAATATTGTTAATATATTGGGTTAAATAAATATGTCTTTTAAATTAATTTCACCAGTTTATACCTTTTTAACTTTATTTATTTTATTTATTTATTTTTAAATTTATTTTTAATTTTTAAAAAAATTTTGGCCGTACCACGCAGTGCGGCATGTGGGATCTTAGTTCCCTGACCAGGAATCAAACCCGCGCCCCCTGCATTGGAAGCGTGGAGTCTTTTTTTTTTTTTTTTTTTAGTTTTTATTGGGGTATAGTTGCTTTACAATGTTGTATTAGTTTCTACTGTACAGCAAAATGAATCAGCTGTATGTGTACATATATCCCCTCTTTTTTGGATTTCCTTCCCATTTAGGTCACTGCAGAGCACTGAGTAGAGTTCCCTGTGCTTCACAGTAGGTTCTCATTAGTTATCTTTTTTATACATAGTATCAGTAGTGTACATATGTCAATCCCCCATCTCCCAATTCATCCCACCCAACCCCCTTGGTATCCATACATTTGTTCTCTACATCTGTGTCTCTATTTCTGCTTTGCAAATAAGATCATCTATACCATTTGTTTAGATTCCACATATATGCGTTAATATACGATATGTTTTTCTTTCTGACTTACTTCACTCTGTATGACAGTCTCTAGGTCCATCCACATCTCTACAAATGACCCAATTTCATTCCTTTTTATGGCTGAGTAATATTCCAGGAAGCATAGAGTCTTAAGCATTGGATGACCAGGGAAGTCCCTTTTTTTTTTTTAACTGTGGCTACTAGAAAATTTTATATTACACGTGTGGCTTGCTTTATATTTCTATGGGATTGTGCTGATTTGTACCATCCATCATCCATCCATCCATACATGCATCCATCCATCCCATCCTTCATTCCCTCCTTTCCTTCCATCCATTCATCTACCCAGTTACCACATTTGTCCATGCCACAGATGTTTAATTTCCACCTCCTGTGAATCAGTGGCTCTGTGGGTCATCAGAATAAGGAAACGGAGACTTCGAGCAGTTACAGAGCTTGCCCAAGGGGCACAGATGGAGCTAGCATCATCTGACTCGCTAAAATCAGGGCGTCTCACCTTTCACCTTGGTTGCCTATTTGCTAAGTTTGCTTAAAGATAGAAAAGGGATTTATCCTTTTCTTTGTGCATGTGTGTGTGTGTGTGGGGGGGGTAGCTGTTGGACTAGAGGACCAGCTGCCCCTCTCGCCAAGGGGACCACACGTTGTGGGGAGAGACAGACCCTTCAGAAGCCTCTCCTTGGTGGCCGTCATGAAAGGGTTATCCCCACACATTCGCTATTTGCAAAAATGTGGATTCTTTCAGATTCCCAAACTCATTTCCATGACAAAACTCTTGGGAAGAGAAGATGAAGGGCTGGCTTTCGCAGAACAATCTTCCAGCTGTAATGACGACTGAAGATGGCGCTGGGAAAAGGAATTATAATTAGAATATGAAATGGGGAAAATTAATCTATTCCAGTCAGTGGTAAAAGATATTCTCCTGGCATTTCGTGGAAATTCTTAGGCCGTTGTTCCCCACCCTCCTGAAACACACACACACTTTTTTTTTTCACATTTTAAAGCGTGTGGAAGGTTGTGTGGTGTGAAAAAAGATTTTTGACTGAGGGACTGAGAACTGAAATATGCACAGAATTTAAGTTCTTCGGTGCCTTTGTGTGTCTCTACACGCGCGGGTCATATGTGTTTGTGTGCACGTTTCTCTGAGTTATATACGTACTCAGTTGCAGATGGCTGGGGTACTTACTCTCATCTGGGCATCCCCCCTTCCGTGTGTGCAGGGTCCGGCGGTTGCGTGCCAGTCCCGGGAAGGGTCTGTGCTGTGTACGCTCATGCTTGTGCTCTGGACGTCTTTGTGATGGTTGGTGCTACCCATGCATGTGGTATGTGTGTAACTGAGTGCTGTCTTGAACACTCTGTTGTGTGTGACGTGGGCCCCCACCAGTTTGTGATGCATATGTTGTCACCATGCTTGGGCACACCGTGTGTCGTAGACCTTTTTTTTTTTTTTTTTTTGCGGTACGCGGGCCTCTCACTGCCGTGGCCTCTCCCGTTGCGGAGCACAGGCTCCGGACGCGCAGGCTCAGCGGCCATGGCTCACGGGCCCAGCCACTCCGCGGCATGTGGGATCTTCCCGGACCGGGGCATGAACCCGCGTCCCCTGCATCGGCAGGCGGACTCCCAGCCACTGCGCCACCAGGGAAGCCCTCGTATACCTTTGTGTGATGCTCACTCAGCATCACCGCTGTGCAGTGGGTGTCCATGTGGGCATTTTCAGTCTGTTTTGTGCACGTGGAGGAGGAGGGGACTCTTCAGTGTCTAGGCTTTGTGACTTCTCCCCTTGGCATGCAGGTTCTTTCCCCCAGAAAGCCCCCCACCCCAAGAGGAGGGCTGAGGGGGTAAGTCTCAGGCCTTAGGGCCCTGGCGGCCAAGGCAGGGGAAGCCTGGGAGGTTTTGGAGTCCCCTTCCCTCCTTCCGTCCCCCTACAAGGGCTCGGAGGTGGTGGAGCGCTGGACAGAGGTGGGCAGAGAGCAGACATCACCCACCCAGTCACCACCTTGGGGCCTCTGTTCATAGCTGCTCAGCAGCCGAGTCCTGTGCTCCAGGACAGCATGCAAAGCACGCAGGGGCGACCCGATGGAGGCTGACCCAGGCCCTGCCTTGGGAACCTCTGCCAACTTCTCAGATTTTCCTTGAAACAGGAAGCAAGCTTTGCTCTGGCATGTGGCTGCTCTTTCTTGTTTGAATAAACAAGTGAATGCAGAAGCCCACTTGAGGGGGCTCTGATGACCTCATGGGGACCCACTGCTCAACCTCTTCACTATCCCCAGCATACACGCCTCAAAATCCAGGGTCTCTGTTCCTCCGCACCATCCCCCACTGCTCGCTGCAGGGAGTTCCTTCCTCGGCGAAGCACAACCACATACACATCGAACACCTCGTATGTGCAAGGCCCCGGCAAATGATTGGCTATGTGTGTGTGTGTGGGGGGGTGCAGCCAGGCCATGATCCCTGCCGCCAAGGAGCTTACAGCCTTGTGGGAGAGGCCAAGCCCAGGAAGCAAACAGACCACTCTGCAGTGCAGTTTCTCCCTAACTGCGTGATCTTGGGCAACTGTTTATTCTCTCGACCTGTTTCCTTGGTTTGAAACACTGGTTCTTGTGAGGGTTAAATGAGCTCTTTTATGGAAAGCATTTTGCTCGGTGCCAAGCACATTCATTCATTCACCAAATATTTGTTCATTGCCTGCTGTGCATGTCGGAGGAGAGAGCGGACCAGGGTGGCTTCGTTCTAGCCAGCATTTAATAAATGGGATATTACACAGTGTTTGGGGAATATCTTTCCCTCTGCTCCTTTAATACACGTCCCTGTACTTTTAATCGATACCATACTGTTTGATGACTATTGCTTTATAAAATGTTCCAAATACCTGGTTAAATTTCTTCCCCCTCCACTTCCCATCATTCTTTCTTTTAGAACATACATATAAATTACATGTGATTTTTAAAAAGGTCTTACTTTTATCGAAGAATATGTAGCCATGGTGACACATCTGATAAGTACCCAGGAGCTTTTGTTGAGAGCACTCTACCCTGCCTAAGTCGTAGTCCCGTTCCTGATGCCAGTCTGTGTCAGGTGTTGTGGGATTTGGAGATGACCAGGACACAGTTCCAGCCTCCATGCTGCTCCCACTCTGGGGCAAAAGACAGCTATGGAGACAATCTATGTTGTTAGAGGGAAAGCCAAAGGAGGTGAAAGCATGGCAGGCCTCTTGGAGGAGGTGTTTCTGAGCAGAGCCTTGAAGCCTAAGCTCCGGGGGTACAGTTTGGTAGATGGAGCCTTGCATTTGGGGTCATGCCCAGACTCTAGGCATGGCATGGCCTTTTCTTTTGCAAATCCAGCAGTCACCAAAGGACTCTGCCCATCCTTGTGTTGGGAAGGCACTTGGGTATAAACCCTAATCCCACTACCCCGTTGGAAAGACAATGTGAGTGATGTAGTGGCTGTTTCATTCAATCAACAAGCATTTATTGAGTATCTGCTCTGTGTCAAGCACTATTGTAGGTATTTGGGAGGCATCAGTGTACAGACAGACTAAGACCCCGACCTCAAGTCCCCTCCATTTTCATAGGGGAAATCCAACTGTGAGCAATGAACGTGGTAAATAAGTAAATTATGTAGAAAGCTAGAAGGTAAAGGGGCTGTGGAACGATGAACAAGGGCAAGCAGGGCAAGGGAATGGGGGGTAGCGGGCTTCAGAGCACACAGAGGTAGGAGGCTGGCATCTGAGCCGTTGTTAGGAAAACCTCTCTGAGCGAAGAGGGTCTGGATGAACTGATGATTGCAGGATTGTGGACTTTTCCAACCTCCATAAGTGCTGCTTGGTGATGTCCATCCAAATTACAGACGCACACACGGTTAGATGCCGTGATTATACAGACTAATCCTACAGATAGACTCACACCCATGCAAAATGATGGATGTACAAAAATATTCACGGGAGCAATGTGGAAATAGCAAAAGCCTGGAAACAACTCAATTGCCCACGTGCTTAACTAGTTAAATATATATGTTACAGGCATGCTGTGGCATACTGGGTACCAGAAAACAAAATTATGTCCTGACATAAAACACTTTCCAGGATGTGTTGCTAGGAGAAAAATAAGGTGCGAAATGGTGTGTATAGTATGCTGTCATTTATGTGAGAGCAATGACTCTAATGTATATACAGAGACTATCTCTGAAAGGATGTATAGGAAGCTGGTAGATGCAGCTGTTGTCTCTGGAGAGGGGCGGTGAATGCCTGGGAGGCGGGGGGAGGCGACTTTTCACTCTGTTGCTTTCTGTACTTTGGGAATTTTGAACCATATGAATATAACCTAATAAAAGGGTTTTTTTCAGTTACAGTAAACTGGCCAGCTGCTGTTGGTGCCCCCCCTCCCCCAGATCCCTCTACTGTCCAGCACGGCCTACTCCCATCTGCTGTGAGCACTGGCTAAAAATGGCTCACAGCTGGCACAATTCTCTGGAGAACTGTCCTTGGCCAAGTGGGGGCCACCCTTCTCAGGTTATGACTCCTTCGGTCCCTTAAGGGCAGCCCACAGCCAGTGACTGATGTACGTGGGCTGCAAAAGTGCAGTGCTTCCTGCTGGGACTAACTCTGTGGTACCATCCGTGCCCCAGAGCTTGTGGTGGGATCAGGCTACAGCGACTCTCCAGCTGGGACCACACCGTGGCTTAGCTCCTTCCCCTGTCCTATCCTGATCCCTCCCTCCCTTACAGGTTATTTCTGAAGAGCACTTCTCAAAGATCACATGCATTTGAACCCTTGTCTCAGGCTCTGCTTCTAGAGGACCCGACCCAAGACACTTGTCTCTAGTGAAGGGAACTGGAATTGAGCCAAGTGCTTTGCACGTTTCAGTGCAGCATCCCCTGGAGAGAGGCCTACTGTCGTTGTCCCCATTTGACAGATGTGGCACCTCAGAAGTTCAGACACCAGCTCAAGATCACACATCAGGGAAAAGGGGAGCCAGTGGCCCCGGAGCCCCTGCTTCTCCCACTTCACCTGCTCCCTCTTGCAGACAACTCCAGCCTTGGCAGCTGCTCAGAACACAGGGTGTAGTTCCTATACCTGGTTTTTACCACAGTCCTCACTGCCTAAGGGTCAAAGGTGAGGGGGCAGAGCCACTTGGGATGGTAAGACCCAGAGGATGGGTCGGGGCAGGCTGTCCTGATCCCAAGGCTCTGGAGACCTTGGCCTCTCTCCAGCTTGTGGAATTCCAGCTCTAGCTGAGAGCCTGATGTCATTTTGGCCAGGAGAAATATTTGCATACTTCCAGAGATGGGGAGCTCAGTATCTGACAGGGCAGCCTGACACATCTATGGACAAGGTATAAAGGGCAGAAAGATTTTCCTCTCTGCATCCTAAGTGTGATGAACCCAAGCCATCAGAGGTCACAGAATGAGGACTGCTTCTTCTACCCTAGAGGAAGTCCTACTGAAATGGGGACTGGGCATCTTGGGCTCAGTCTTTGCTTCTCCAGGCTCCAGAGTCTTTTCCCCTCAGTGCTTTTAGTCCCCTGACCTCCCCTGGCTTCTCCTGGGCCCTTCTTGAGAACATTTTCATCAGAGCTGCCTCTCTTTCTCTGTTCCAGTTTGATGGTGAGAGTGCCTACGTGGGGATGAGTGACGGAAACCCAGAGCTTCTATCAACCAGCCAGGTGGGTGCCCCGTCCTCCCTGTCCAGCCTTGGGCTGGCTGGAGCCAAGCTGCTCCCGGGGTGGGATGGGAGGGGTGCAGAGCAGGTAGCTCAGCCCACTGTTGTCCTCTCTTAGAATGATCAAGAATATCAGTTGAGTCTCCCTCAACTGGGCAATCACACTGGGACTGTAGTGTTTTCTGTGCATCAACTACCTGGCTACTGTTGGCTTACAATGGGCATCATTGAAAACTTGATAAAACTCGAAATGTGTTGTCTGCACTTTCCATGCACAGAGGGGAAGTTTTCAGCAGCAACGAATAAAGATGTCACATGCTGTCTGGTGCTGCCTGCCTCTCGTCACCACACAGCACCCATGGGGGCAGATGTTGGCGTGGAGGTGCTCACACCCACGTATCAGCATTCGGGGCTCTCCTGCCCGCTGGGGAGGGTTGTGGACATGGTGAAAAGGGAGGAGAGCGGAGGCTTTCTGTGCAGCTTTTCTTGGTGGTGAAAGGGGCTGAGTCATCCCCGGGCAAGACTGTCCCCAGCTCCAGCCCAGCCCCTTGGGAGTCCCAGATGCCAGTTGGACAGATTTGCCACTGAGAGCCTGGTCTCTGGAAATTAAGGTTTCTCTCAGCTGGGAGTATCCTCGCTAGAGACTCAGATGCCAGAGAAGGTCCTCACTATAGTCTGGGGCCCCATGGAGGGTCCCACAAACATCCTGGAAGATGCTTCCCTAAAGCAGTGGTGCCTGCTGGGTGGCAGCAGCTCAGGGTGCTGGATGGAGGGCAGAGGGGTTTCATAGCTGCTGAGAAACTTTGGGAGCTGGAGGACAAGCCTGTCCCTGGAGCTGCTGCCCCCCGCCCCCGGCTATGTAGTCATGGAGGTCATGGCAGTCCAAGTTGGGTGGCTGGGACCACGTTTTCCAGCTGGGGAAACAGAAGCCTATTAATTCACAAACATTTATGTGCCCCACTCTGTGAGAGGTACTGTAGGGGACACAGATGAGAGAGACATGGGCTTGTGGCCCTTAGGGAACACTGCCGGTGAGGGGAGATACTGTTATCATCCCAGCGTGGCGTGGAAGCTCCTCTGTTACAGGGCGCTGCAGCCCCCTCCTCTGCCACTGCAGGGGTGTGCCTGTGGACCCGCCAGGCCGTACCCCGTCTATGGCCTGTGACCGTGTGAGCACCAGGGGGCCTGCTGAGAAGCTGCCGGTATATTGCTCTGACTTGTGCCAAGCTGCAAGAACTGGTGAGCCAGACTCCAGTCCTGGGAATGCTCATTTTGGAAGAGATCACAGAAGTCACTGAATTGTCCATAATCCACTTGGAAATGTGATGGTCTCAAAAGACCAGAGTTTACTTCTGAACACCATATCCGAGCCCCTTCACAATGTTTCAACTGCATTTTGCTAACGTCTTGAGCCCTGGCTCTCAGAACCGTGCTGTGCTGGAGTCGGCACTGGCTCAGTCCCTAGTGGAGACGGTTGGTACTGTGCTTCCACCAAGAAGGGCAAGTGGGACTCAGTGGGGCTCCGCGTCTCCTCTAGGCTTGGGCAGAGGGGGGCACAGTCCTTTTCAGGGTAGCTGGAGAACAAATAAATAACCCCCCGCCAAGTTGCTAACAGTAGCTTCAGCTGTTCACCCAACACTCGACAGTTTGCCCTTTTCTCAGTGGTTATTTCAGCTGACCTTCACGACCGCTTTGAGACATACCATGAAGAAGTAAGACAGTATCGTTAACCCCATTTCATAGATGAGGCAACTGAGGCTCAAGGATGTTGACTGACTCAGCCAGGGGGCAGTACAGATGGAATTTGAACCTGCAGTGATGGGACTCAAAGATCCACACAGCTTGCTGTGTCTGTGGAGAGCTCCGTTCCCACCGCAAGTTTGCCACCAACTTGCTTCAGCCTAAATGTAACTTCCTTAGAGAGCTCTTGGTGACCCCCAAATCCAAGTTAGGTCCCTTCTCTGTAATTCTGTCTCATGGTACCATGTCCTTTTAGTTCACAGCGTTTGTCACTGTGGTTGTCTGCTTTGTGGGTTGACTTGAATAACATCTGGTTTCTATCCTAGACTGTGGCCTCCCTGAGAGCAGGATCTGGTCTCTCTTATTCACTGTTGTGCCCCCCTGTTGGGCCATAATGCCTGGCACAAAGGATGCACTCAGGAAATACTTATGTAATGAATGCATTTCCTTAACAGTGTAACGAGGTGGTTGGACTCCCTAAGGGTCCTTCCAAGTCTCTTGTGCTGTCACTCAGAGAGTCTCCCTAACTTAGAACTTTATAGAGAAGATATCAGGATTCTCTGAGTCCATGTGGTGGCACAAGCCAACCTTGACGTGAGCAGACTTAGCAATTACAATCTAGACTTATTATAGTGTATCAGTTAGCTTTTTTTTTTTTGTGGTACGCGGGCCTCTCACTGCTGTGGCCTCTCCCGTTGCAGAGCACAGTCTCCAGACACGCAGGCTTAGCGGCCATGGCTCACGGGCCCAGCCACTCTGCGGCATGTGGGATCTTCCCGGACTGGGGCACGAACCCGTGTCCCCTGCATTGGCAGGCGGACTCTCAACCACTGTGCCACCAGGGAAGCCCCGTATCAGTTAGCTTTTGCTGCATAACATGCACCCCAAAAAATTAGTGGCTTAAAACAATAAATATTTATCTAGTTCATGATTCCATGGCTTGGCAATTTGGTTGAGTTCAGCTGGGTGGCTCTTCTGGTCATGGCTAGGATCATTTAAGTGGCAGCAGTCAGCAGCCAGGTAGGCTGTGGGCTGATTGGTATGGAGGACTCCCTTCTATGCCAGATGGTCTCTTGTGCTCCAGCAGGCTAGCCTGAATTTGTTCACGTGGTGGGAAAAGGGCTCCCAGAGCAGCAAGAGCCAAAACTGCAAGACCTCTTGAGGTCTAGGCTTCCAGCTGGCATATGACTACTTCTAACATATTGTAGAATGTGGTCAAAACAAGACAAAGGGCCAGTCTAGAGTCGGGGAATGGGGAAATAGACTCTGTTGATGGGAGGTGCTGCCAAGCAGTGTGGTCTTTTAACAAACTATCACGTATGGGAAGCATGTGCCACGTAGTTCACACTGATTTTACTGAAGAGTAAGACTCCTCTGGGACCTGCAGCTCCTGTTTCAGGTATACAGCAAAGTGATTCAGTTATTTTATATATATAAATATATGTATATATATGCTTTTTCAGATTCTTTTCCATTATAGGTTATTACAAGCTACTGAATATAGTTCCTTGTGCTATACAGTAGGTCCTTGTTTTTTATCTATATTATATAGAGTAGTGTATAATCCCAAACTCCTAATTTATCCCTCCTTCCCTTTTCCCCTTTGGTAACCATAATTTTGTTTTCTATGTCTGTGAGTCTATTTCTGTTTTGTGAATAAGTTCATTTGTGTCATTTTTTTAGATTCCATATATGTCGTATCATATGATATTTGTCTTTCTCTGTCTGGCTTACTTCACTTAGTATGATCATCTCTAGGTCCATCCATGTTGCTGCAAATGGCACTATTTCGTCCTTTTTTATGGCTGAGTAATATTCCATTGCGTATATTTACCACATCTTCTTTATCCATTCATCTGTAGATGGACAAGGCCTGTAGTTCTTAATGGCAGAAGTTCTCTACCTTTCCTTCCAGTCTCTTCCCTGGAATGCTTGCTTGAACCCACACATGCACATTTGTACGTGAATACCCAGTCATGTTGTATAGGCTCATCAGCTGTAGGAATTGTATTGTCCCAATTATTGAAGGATTGACATACACATGTGGGCAAATGAAGGTCTCATAGCTGATAGAGGATTCAGAGGATAAACACTCTAAATGACATGAAATGCATTTTATAAATACAGTTAAATGCAAGCTTCATCTATTCACCACATGTTTATTGGGCACCTTCTATGTGCAAAGCTCTCTATGTAAGCAGGAAGCCATTTCTGGAAGATGTTTGCTTCCAGAAAGTGCAATTTTATCGTGTTAAAAACCTGCTCTTTAATTTAACCTCCTGAAACACCATCTTCTTTATCTCTGCAGCTGAGACAGAGGTTCCTACAGGATATGTATTAGCCAACTGTGTCCCCTTGTAAAAACTTTCAGACGAGTTCTTATGGGCTTGAAGTTTCTTTTGCAAATGCTCGCTTCATTGTTTGCTTTTTGCAAGTCTCTCCAAAATTCCTGAATAGCTGCCTTAGTTTTCATATATTATCACTTTTCCTACCTCCCTGGACCTTGAGTTTCTTTTGTACCAGACTTTCCTGGGTAGTCTGAGCTCAAGATGCAGTTGTCAGGCATGGTTTCTGGCCCGTCAGCAACTTCTAGGGGTGGAGGGCCCAGTAGAGATCAGCTCGTTCCCCTCCTGAGAGGGTTCCCCATTCAGGAGTTACAGGGATTGATATTTCCTGGTTAAGTGATCCAGAAAGATTCTCCCTCTTCCTGGGATGAGGGTGAAGAGGAAAGGAACTAGGCTTGGGTCTTAGCAGTCCTGGATTCAAATTCCAGCTTTTCCACATCCCAGCCAGATGCCCTTGTGTAAGTTATGTCAGGTTTCTGTCAAATGGGAGGAGTAATGATTGCCTCCTAAGGTGTTTTGAGAAGTAAACGAGGAGTACGATGTGGATTCTGTTGGTACCTCCCCTGCAGATTCCCTTCATCAGCTCAGGACATCCATTATCCAGCTATTGTGAGTATTGGCTGTTACCTATTCACAGCTGACCCTTCCTTAGAGAATTCTCTGCCAAACGGGAACCATGAACCAGGAAGGGGAATGGGAGATGGTCTAGAAGGCCCCACCCCTTGTCTCAAGGGGGACCAACTGGGCCACTCCCCATGGAGTTCCAGCCAACTCTAGCTGAGACCACATCCTTACTCAGCTCCATCACATGCCCTCTCCTGCTTCCCTCCCTCCCCTTTGCTAAAGTCACTTCTCAGTAAGTTACTCTCATGGGAATCCCCATCTCAGCTCTACTTCAAGAGGATCTAACCTAAGATAGTATGTAAAGTGCCAGTGTTCAAAACAACTGCCTATGTCTTCTTTTTATTGTTTTTATTACCATAAATAATGCTTTGGTCACTCGAGACGAACCTCTGGTCACTTCTTGTGCTCATTTACAGTTTTGCGCCTCTGTGTGCGGTGTTTCCTCTGATGGGAATCCCCTGGCCGTTTTTACCCAGCAAATGCTTATTTGTTCTTTCATGGCCACTGCAAATGTCACCTCCTCATTACAGCCTTCCGAGTTGTGGGTAGAGTTTTCCACTCTCATGGCTGTAAATACCACTTCTTTTTTTTTTAATTGAAGTATAATTGATTTACAACATTGTGTTAGTTTCTGGTGTACAGAAAAATGAGTCAGCTATATATATATAGACACACACACACATATATATATACACACATATATTCTTTTTCATATTCTTTTCCATTATGGTTTATTCCAGGATATTGAATATAGTTCCCTGTGCTATACAGTAGGTCTTTGTTGTTTATCTATTTTATATATAGTAGTTTGTGTCTGCTAATCCCAAACTCCTAATTTTTCCCTCCCCCACCCCGTTCCCCTTTGGTAACCATGTCTGTGAGTTTGTTTCTGTTTTGTAAATAAGTTCATTTGTATTATATATATATATATATATATATATATATATATATATGCACCACATCTTCTTTATCCATTCATCTGTCGATGGACATTTAGGTTGCTTCCGTGTCTTGGCTATTGTAAATAATGCTGCTGTGAACACTGGGGTGCATGTATCTTTTTGAATTAGAGTTTTCTCCGGATGTGTGCCCAGGACTGGGATTGCTGAATCACATGGCAACTCTGTTTTTAGGTTTTTTAAGGAAACTCCATACTGTTTTCCATAGTGGCTGCACCAATTTATATTCCCACCAACAGTGTAAGAGGTTCCCTTTTCTCCGTACTCCCTTCAGCATTTATTATTTGTAGGCTTTTTAATGATGGCCATTCTGACCAGTGTGAGGTGATACCTCATTGTGGTTTTGATTTGCATTTCTTTAATAATTAGAGATATTGAGCATCTTTTCATGTGCCTATTGTCCATCTATAAATACCACTTCTGCTAAATATTTCAGACTTTGTTTTAAGAATTATTGAAAGAGGGGCTTCCCTGGTGGCGCAGTGGTTAAGAATCTGCCTGCCAATGCAGGGGACACGGGTTCGAGCCCTGCTCCGGGAAGATCCCACATGCTGCGGAGCAACTAAGCCCGTGCGCCACAACAACTGAGCCTGCGCTCTAGAGCCTGTGCTCCGCAACAAGTAAAGCCACCGCAGTGAGAAGCCTGTGCACCACAACGAAGAGTAGCCCCCGCTCTCCAAAACTATAGAAAGCCCGCACACAGCAACGAAGACCCAATGCAGCCAAAAATAAATAAATAAAATAAATTTTAAAAAGAATTATTGAAAGAGCTTGTGTGTGTGTGTATGTGTGCGTGCGTGTGTTAGAGAGAGAAAACTGGCACATGACTACTTCCAGCATATTTTATTAGTCAAAGCAAGTTACTGGGCTTTGTTAGTGAGAGACAGAGAGAGACTGAGACTGAACGATGTGATCAGATATGCAGTTTTAAAAGCTCTCAGTGGCAAGAGTGGATAAAGGAAGACCAAATGGGAGGGTGTGGTAATAGTCCAAGTGAAGGATGATGTATTGTCCTAGATTGTGTAGAGGCAAAGAGGAGATGGGAAGAAGTGGATGGATCTGAGATGTGTTTTGGAAATAAAGCCGGAAGATCTTGATGATGATGGATGCAGAGGGAGAGAGAAATAGGGGAGTAAAGGAGACTCCCAGGCTTCAATGATGAGTCTCTTTCCCAGCATGATGGTACAGCTTTCTAAGCTGGGGATGGTCTAGGGAGGTGCAGGTTTGATGAGGCCAGACTTGGACATGTTCCATTTGAGATGTTCATCCAAGTAAAGATGTCTAAGTAGCTAGATGGTTGTATAAGTCTAGAGCTCATTGGGGAACTGAACTTGGAAGTCCTCAGCTTATGGTATTAAAACCTTGAGAGAACGAAATTTATGGAGAGAGAGGAGGGTGAGAAGAGTAGGGGACCAATGACTCTTAAATGTTGAGCTCTAATATTTGAAGGCAAAGTAGAGGAGAAGACAACTGTGAAAGGTTGAGAAGCAGTGGCTGGAGAAGTAGGAGGAGAACATGGAGTCTTAGAAGCCAATAGCAGTGTTCCAAGAAGGAGGGAGGGGATCTGGGGAAAAATGATATTGGATCCAGCTACTTCCCTATCAAAGGATAAACTTTAAATAAATCAAAGATTTAAATGTACTCAAGGAAACCATAAAGGCACCAGAAAAAAAATCTTTAAAGTATACTTTACAGCTTCAGAGTGGGAAAGGCATTTCCACCACTCAGAGTCTTAAAAGAGAAGACATAAAAATTGACCATAAATTAAAATACAAAACAACTTTGGTATGTTCAAAATACCATAAGTAAAGTCAAAGACAAATGAAAACTTGGGCAAGAATGTTTTCAACTTATGGTATACTGAAAGGACTGATTGCCCTCATATATAAAGAGTTCCTAGAAATCAATTCAAAACCCTGGTGGAAAAATGGGCAGGAGATATGAACTAATAGTTTACAGAGAAAGAAATATAAATGGATCTTAAATATATGACAAAATGCTAAAAATAGTTCATAAGAGAAGCAAAACTACCATTTTTCACCTATTAGATTGGCAAGAATCCAAAGGTTTGATAACACACTGTGTTGGAACCCCTGAGGGGAAAGAGGCACTTTTATACATCACTGAAAGGAGAGTAAATTGGTATAACCCTTATGAAAGGATAATTGGCAGCATCTATCAAAATTACAAACGCATTACCCTTTAACCCAGTAATTCCCTTTTTGGAAATATATCCTACAGATATATCTGCATATATGAGAAATGACATATTCAAGATTATTCATTTTGTTACTGTTTATGGTGGCAAAAAAATTGGAATAAAACCCCAAATGTGCAGTAATATGGGATTAGTTACAGAAATTATGTACATATATCAAATGGAATACTGTGTGGCTGGAAGTGATAGAGTTCTTTCGATACATTATTTCCTGAAAAAAGCAAGATGGTGAACAGTAAGTACAGTATGTTGCCATTTATGCCAAAAGGATAGTAAGAATGTATGTTTCTGTGTGCTTGTATAACTCTGGAAGGATATATGGAAACTAGTAAAAGTGACATTGTACATCGTGTGTGTGTGTGTGTGTGTGTGTGTGTGTGTGTGTGTGTGTGTTTTGGTTACTGGGAGGTAGACAAGAGTAGCAAAAAGACTTTTCACTGACCTTTTCAGGGGTTTTCAACCATGAGGATTTAGTATTACTTCAAAAAATTAAATAAAATTTAAACAAGAAGAAGCAGAAGGTCGATGCTTCTGAGGGGTTGGTTGGAATAGGAACTGAGATACGTCCAATAGTTTTAGCAAAGAGAAAGTCATCCTGGACCTCAGAAAAAGCAGTTCTGATGTGTAGGGGATGTCCTACAGGTCCCAGGGTGGATGGAGGAGGGAGTGTGAGGTGAGGACGTAAATGGCAAGTCTAGACAATGTCTAAGAAGTCTAGCTGGGGAAGACAAGAGCAAGGGCCATAACTCAGTGAGATGAGGACTCCTTGGAAGGATTTTTTAAAGATGATAGAGTCTTTAGAATTAATCTTGATGGAAGGCATCCAGAAAAGAGGTGATGCTCAGGGCTCAGGACAGGAAAGAGTTAATTGATGGCTTAAGTTTTGGGAGAGGGTGGGAGGGGTGGGTCCTGCCCAGAGGTAGAAGCTCTGGCCTTGGCCAGAAGCAGGGACCAAGGAGGAAAGGAGTGTGGCTTTGTAGATGGGATGGCTTGGAGCAGAGGGCGTCCGCCCCTGTATGCACCTGTCTTCTCAGAGAGGTTGGTGAGTGGCTGGGTCACCTGCTGACAGTCAGGGCACTGGAGGCCTAAGGGGATGGGGGCGGTCTGCGATATTTGTCATGGCTTGTGGAAGACTGAGTTCTTGGTGCAGGTGCTGTAAGGGCAGACGGTTGGGTGAATCCAGGGCAAGGATTTGCCAGGCAGGTGTACCAGAAGGACACTCAAGCTTCGTTGCCCAAGAGAGACTGAAGTGAAGGACCAGGGAGTCCAAGCTGGGTAAGGACAGAAGAGAGGGAACCCCAGGCTCAGAGAGTCCCTGAGGGAGGAGCTGGACAGTGAGGACACCTTAGTCACGGAGTGGGAAGCGGGTGGTGATTCGAAGGTGAGCAGCCATGGGCATTGATGGAGTCTTGGGTGTGTCTGGGGAGGGGGTGTTGACAGAGTGGAGCAGACGTTCCTGGGGAGTGAGGAGCTGAGAGCCCAGCATCAGCGTGGTGGCCGAGCTGAAGGGACTTGGGGTGGTGCTGGGTTGCGATGGATGGGAAGTCAGAGCCTAGATCTGAAGGCTGGGAGCATGATGGGGAAAGGAGGTGAGCTGGAGATGCATGAGCCGCTGGATGCTGATGGAGCTGAGTGGGCTGGGGTGGGATTTGTAGGGAAGGTAGACAGTGGTCTGGATGGGACCTTGGAGAAAGAGAAGGATGCCAGCCCCATCCCCAGGGGTGCCTGGTCTGTTTTTCTTACCACTTGGGTCAAACATAGACCTAGACTGGGTCGATGCGCAGCCTCCTTCCAGCAGGGGGCAGTGTAGGATGCCCAGAAGGCGGAAAGAGCCAGGAGCTCTGGGTTCCAGGTTCAGCTCTGCCCTGTTCCCTTCACCTGGTGTTGGTATCTCTCTGAGCCTCAGTACCCTCCTGAGAATAATGAAGGCAGATGGTCTGTAGGCTTTTTCCAGCCCTAAATAATGCTGCTGCTGCTGCTAATGAACATTTACTGGGAACTTCCTTGGGCTCAGGCACTGGGGCTAAATGTTTTCCATGGCCGGTCTCATTTCATCTCAGGTAGGTATGGTTGCTTTCCTGTTTAACAGAGAAGGAAACTGCAGCCACAGAGAGAGGGGTGGTTGAGTCTTTTTGAAACAAAAAAACCTCCAGCAAATGTCCCGGGACCCAGAGACCTCCTGCCACTGTTGAAATCTCAGATTCTAGGCTTAGTAACTCTGGCCTCTGAATCTGTGTGCATCGTAAAGGGCAAAGATGACATGGCTTTTATTGCTTTAATTAAAACCTGGGTGAAGAGCTCCCGATTCATATGAAAATGAAATTGTGTTCTGCCTGCTGTGGTGCAGAGAAGGGAACAGCAGTGATTACTGCTAAGATTACAAACAGGCAAAGAGAAAAGGCCTTTTGCAAGCATTTCCTATTAAAGCCACAAACATCACACTTTAAAAATAATTACGGTTCTGTTATCGGAACATGATTCATGAATTCTGAATAAATATGAGGGGCCTTAAGGGAAACTGTTTCAAGACCACAGATTTTGTTCAAATCTGATGAAATTTAATATCACTTCGCAGCTGGAGAAGAAAATGCAAGGAAGGAAAAGAAAAAACCCATGATATGTATATGGAGAGAATTGAGTATATGTCAGGCTGAACTAAGGAATGTTCCCTCATCTGTCCTACACACGTGCTCAGAAAAATGGCCCAGCCTCTCTTGTTTTCATTGAGAGAAAACCGCTGAGAAGGAGTCGGTACTTACACCTCACCAATCTTAATTATGTATTCCAATAGCTAAAAAATATATATTTATTTTAAAGCTCTAGATTCCTGGCTGTGAGATGTTTAGATATTTGAGGGCACAGGCATGGGAGGCATTAGGGGATGGATTTGTGGGGTGGGGGCTTGGGGGTGGGAGACCTGGGTCTGCACTTATTACACCTCCCCCGTAATGCTGAGGTTTCTCGTACAATGCAGTGAATGTTTACAGCATGTAGTTTTGTTTCCTTCCAACTATTATGAGAGAAATTGAATCCCAGGAAACGTTCACTCTCTCTAAATGGGATGGAAACAATGAAGATGGTGCAGGAAGTTTATGGGTTGGGGGAGGGAACAGCATTGGGTTGGAGACATAATTTCAAGGGTTTTCTTTAAAACAGCACCCCTCGGCCACTCCCAGCCACCTGCAACTCAGCATCCTCTGTAGGGCCTGAGTCTTTGCTGGGGAGGGTAGGAGAGTCCCTGATTTAACACACTTGTTCATTGCTGCAATGCAAGATCACTCAGTGATCAGGAAGTCGAAATGGGCCAGATGGGGGACCTTTCCAGGATGGTGCTGAGTCCTGGCTCTGGCCCTCTTCAGCCTCTCTCACTGTGTGCCCTTGAATAGGTCATGCGCCCTCTCTGAGCCCTGGTTTTTGCATCTGTGAATGTGGGCTGAATGGGTGCCTCTGAGGGACCTTCTAGATTATGTCTTTTGATGGGTCAGCCTCTTCCACCTCCTGCCTGAGACTCTAGGAGGGACTGGTGTCTCTTTATTTATTTATTTATTTTTGGCCGTGTTGGGTTTTCATTGCTGCGTGTGGGCTTTCTCTAGTTGCAGCGAGCGGGGTACTCTTCGTTGCTGTGCGTGGGCTTCTCATTGCGGTGGCTTCTGTTGTTGCGGAGCACTGGCTCTAGGCACGCAGGCTTCAGTAGTTGTAGCACACGGGCTCAGTAGTTGTGGCACGTGGGCTTAGTTGCTCTGCAGCATGTGGGATCTTCCTGGACCAGGGTTCGAACCCGTGTCCCCTGCATTGGCAGGTGGATTCTTAACCACTGCACCACCAGGAAAGTCCCTAGTGTCTTTTCAAGTGGCCAGAGACTGGTCTCCCCCACCTGGCTGAGTCGCCCCTAGGCTGAAGGGGCCCCTGAGATGGAGTCTAGTGGCTCTGAGTGAGGTTTCAGCCCATCATGGGCAGCAATAAAGAGATGTTGTTGGTCAGATGAGTTATAAAGGTAATGACAGGGGAAAACAAACTGACCTGGGCTCAAATTCTGGTCTTGACATTTCATGGCTGGGCGACCTTGGACAAGTCAACCAACTTTTCTGAGCCTCAATTTTGTCTTTAGAAGTTCCTCAAAATGATGTGGGAGGAAGTAAATAAGATACGTTTATACCCAAAGTTTTTATTTTAGGGCTTGGTGCATGGCAAATGGTAGTCAGCATGAGGTGCTATTAAAGTACCCATTTTACAGATGAAGAAACTGACTTTCAGGAAGGTAAAACAGCTTGCCAAAGTCATCCACCCAGGACATGCTGGGCACAGGAGATTAAAAACAGCATCAGAAATATCAGCAGGGCTTCCCTGGTGGCACAGTGGTTGAGAGTCCGCCTGCCGATGCAGGGGACACGGGTTTGTGTACAAAAAAAAAAAAAAAAAAAAAAAAAGAAATATCAGCAAAGAGGAGACAAGTCAGCTATTTAATGTAATGCCAATCAAATTATGTGAAGGGTTGAAATTGAATAGATGATATTAGAATTATGTTGCTTTTAAATGTGTCAATAAATGTCCCCCCCAAAAAAATCACAAAAAGAGTAGAAGATGCCTCCTGATAATCGCCAGCGCATTGAAGATATCTGACCCCTCCCCACTCTCCCCGCTTTGACCACCCTCTAAGCCAGTGCTCCAGGGAACAGCTGGGCTTGCCAAGCCTCCTTGATTCACATATCATTAACACTAAAAGGCTTTTGTGTGGTCTAGACAGCCAGTGTCTCTGTCTCTCATATACTCAAAGCCTGAGACTGATGGGGAACAAAGGTGCGGGCGTGATGTGAGTCAGGTGCCAGTGAGTGGCAGGTCTGCGCTCCATGGGACTCCTACTTCTGTCTTGTTCTCCCGTGTGACCTTGACCAAATTACTTAAACTCTCTTGTTCTCACTTTCTAGTTCTGTAAAATGGGGGTATTATTACCTATCTTGCAGGTTAAAAAAACCAGAAGTGGGTGTAGCTTAGTTAAGTAGTTCAGTTGAGTTAGACTGGTTAAGTGGGTGTGGGTTAGTTAAGAGGACCAGGTGAATGGGTTTAAGGTAACCAGCTCAATCAGTGCTAGATATGATAGGAACTTGATAAAGTTTTTGTTTTTGTTGATAGAATTTGCAGTGCAGGGAAGAGAAGCAAAAAGTGAAGGAGCTAGGTAAATGTTTGGTGGCTCCAGTTTTCAGGGAACATTTTTTTTTTTTTTAACATAGGACTGGGGTGGAATGAGTTAGATGAGGCTTGTGTTTCAGGTAAACAGAAATCCAGCCCAGATACCCTCAAGCCAGGCCAGCACTGGGGCCTCAGAGAGGCACTTGTTTGCCGGTGGCAGAGTCTGAACAACTACCCAAGGGCATCGAGCGAAGAGGGCGGCTCTCAGGAACCTGGGGGAGCTGGGGTGCACAGCCTGGAGGGGAGGGTGTGCCTGGCTGGGGAAGGCTGGGGAGATAAGCCATAGGAATGAGCGTTGGCTTTGGGGAGAGAGATGGCTTCCGGAGAGCCTTGCGGAAGCCTTGCTTTGCATTCTGAGGTGGAATGTCCTGTTGAAAGCCCCCTCAAGAAAACCTTAAATAAAGTTGTCTATAACAGCTCAAGGCCTTTCGCGTCACTCTGTGCTACTTTGGGTTATTTAATGTGCTGGGATGGCCCTCAAGGGTGGGTGTGTTGTGGCTGGTGGTTGTATCTGTGTGATGTATAAACATGGAGCAGTTGTAGTTTTATTCTTCCTGCTGGCCTTAATAAACATTGCCGGACATAGCAATGGGAGAAGAAGAACAAGAAAAGGGGTGAGGAAGCATTTTGACATTATTAAATACTCCCCTCAAAATGCAGAAAATGGAAAAGACAGACATACCCGGTCAGGCAAGAATGTGCAGGCACTGGTGTCCTCATGCATTGCTGTGTAAAATTGGTACAACCATTTTGGAAAACAGTTCTCAGTATCTAAAGCTCTGTGACCCAGTAATTCAACCACTAGGTGTTCACTCGACAGAAATGCATTCATCGGATCACCCAAAGACACATATAAGAATGTTCACAGCAGCACTTTTCTTAAAAGCATGAAACTGGAAACAATCCAAACGCCCATCGACAGCAGACTGGATAGATGATTGCAGAATATTCTTACACAGTGGAGTACTACGTAGCAACGAGGAGTGATTTATAACCACGTGCATGAATCTTACAAATACCAGGTTGAGTGGAAGAGGCCAAGCACCCAAACAGAACGTTCCATATGATTTCATTTACATAAAGCACGTGAACAGGCAAAACTATTTTATGATGATAGAGATCTGAGTTGTGGTGTCCTGATGGGGGTGGTAATGAGGGGCCTTGAGGGGCTTTGAAAATGTTGGTAGGTTTTCTCCCCTCATTTGGGTGCTGTTTACACAAGTCTGTTTGCTTCGTGAAGATTCGTCATTGAGCTGTCCCTTTATGCCTTGAGCACTTTCTGTTGATATCCTATGCTTCCATAAAGAGGAAAAAGAATTATCAAGGCATCTGTGTAGATGTCTCTATTTTGGGAGAGGTGGTGTGATGCGGAAGGGAACCTAGCCAGATTTGGTCATCTGTATCTGTGTCAGTCAGCTCACCAGGGTGGTGCATTCCCACTTGGGGTGTGGCTGGACTAGCCCTTTACAGCCTGAGCAATTGATTTAACTTCTTGGGAGGGGAAAAATTCTTTTAGCCTCATAATGGATGATGGGCTGTGAAAGTGCTCCAGCCATGGCTGCCCCAGGGAAACAGGTGGTGTAGGCTTCCCTGGATCTGCTCTGCTCTGCGGGCCCCCACCTTCACCCCCATTTCTCTGTGGACAGAATTTTAGGAAAACTTTGAAAAGACGAACATCTAAAAACAATGTGCGTGCATGTGTGTTTTGTTGTGATGCTATGTTGTGGTGCTAGAAAATCTTGTTTATGGAGTATTTGGAGATATCTGTGGAAAAGTGCTTCCTGGTGCATGCACACTCCACACACACACACACATGCTTGTTTGCAGACATTCATGCACAAGTACAAGCATATGTGCACATCACACTCACCCCAGCATGCTTGCTGATACACACCTTTGCATGCGTTAAGGATCACTCTGTGACCCTGGGCAAGTTACTAAACCTCTCAGTGCCTCGGTTTCCTCAGTGAAATGGATAAGGGCACCTAGCTGTTGGAGCTGTTGTGAGCAATACACACACATACAGACACACACAAATGAGTTTTTTATTTGCGTTATGGTTGCCTTCCTCCTAGACTGTTGGCTTCATTGGAGTGGGGACCTGGCACATAGTAGGAGCTGAATGAGGGAGTCAATGAATAAATGAAAACTCTCATAAATCCCCTGGCACATGTGCTGACATTACGCACATTCACGTACACATTTTTGAAGCATGTGTACGTGTCTGCACACACACTCATTTACATATGTGACACATAATACAGGGCATATACATGCACAAACCCAGACACCCATGTCCAGGCCCAGAACTCAGGAGGGTGGGTTTAGCTGTGGTTTTGAGACTCTAGACTAGAAGTCAGAACACAGCATTCTGTTTGTGGCTCCAGGTTTGTTATGTGACCTTGGGTAAGTCTTTTTACCTCTCAGAGGTTAAGGACTCCTAGCCGGGATGTGACAGAACTGGCATTTGGACCATGGTCTGTCTGGGTCAAAGTCTATGCTTTGAATACCTAAGGCCTTGCTATCCACAGTGTGACCCATGGGCCAGCAGCATCCCCGGGAGCTTGCTGGAAATGCAGCATCTCAGGTCCCACCCCAGCCTCCTAAATCAGAACCTGCATTTTCACAAGGTCCCCAGGTGATTTGTGTGCACATTACAGATTGAGAGTCATGGCGTGAGGTACAGTGTCTCCCTAAAGCATTAAGAGGGAGGGTCCACGTTCAGGGGACTCATAAGCAGAGCACAGGCATATGCCCACCTGAGGACTGCTAAAGAGGAGAGATCAGAGAATGAGGGACGAGGCAGCTGGGAGCTGCCCATAGAGACAGAATCAACACAGAACTTCGGCATCGCTCCTGAGGGAGCCCATCCCTCCTATTTATTTATTTTAAATATTTATTTATTTATTTGGCTGTGCCAGGTCTTAGTTGCGGCATGTGGGATCTTTAGTTGCGGCACGTGAACTCATAGTTGCGGCATGTGGGATCTAGTTCCCTGACCAGGGGTCGAACCTGGGCCCCGTGCATTGGGAGTGTGGAGTCTTAGCCACTGGACCACCAGGGAATTCCCCCTCCTATTTATAAAGAGGCAGAATCACACAGTTATTAAGAGTACCAATTCATGAGCTAGGCTTTTAAATATAATAATAACATGTATTAATTATCTCGTAATTCCTGTGGGTCAGAAATCCAGTTGTGGCTTAGCTGGGTGCCTCTGGCTCAAGATCTGCCATGAGACTGCAGTTGATATGTTGATCAGGGCTGCAGTCTCATCCAAAGGCTCGGCTGAAGGTGGATTTGCTTCCAAGGTCATCGGTGGTTGTTGGAAGGATTCAGATCCCCTGAGCTAGTAGCCTTTTGGGTTGGCATCCTGGCTCTAACCCTTCCCAGCTGTGTGACTTTCAGCAAGTTTTACATCTCAGTGCCTCCCTTTCTTCCTCTGTGAAATAGGTTTAATAATAGGACCTGCCTCCTAGAGTTGTTGTAAAGACTAATAAAGTCATGTATGAAAAGTACATAGGACAGGGATGCACTTAGTACGTGGTAAGTACTATGTAGATTTTTGCTGTTATTATTATTTGAACAAAGCTGAAGAGAAGCAGGACAGCACAAGCTGGCTCACAGAAGAGGCACAATAAACCTTAGGGGAGTGGATGAGCTCTGGGTTGCAGTCTTCTGATGGAACTTTTGGAGCATATTAACAGGAGCATGTGGTCCAGGCCACAGAAGGAGGCCTTGCTCCATTCTGTACAGAGCAGGCTTAGAGTGCTGTGCCCACTCCGTGCCTGGGAAGGCGGAAGAGTATTGTGGCAGTTCTGAGGATGAGCAAGTGTCACCTGGGAGGACAATGGCCTGAGCAGAGGGTCCAGCACGCCCAGGGGCCTGGTGATACCAGGGCATCACCAACGTTATCATCAGTGCCTGAGGTCTTCAGTGACTCACTGTGCCCGGTGTCAGGTGATGCTGCAGGATCGGGTGCAGGAGTCCTTGGATGCCAGACAGATACCGGGACCCTGCTGTGAAGGCAGTAAGCCTTGGAAGGGTCTGAGCAGGGCACTGTGCCTGGAGCAGCATGAACTGGGGGACTTCCCTGCTTATCCCAGTGTCACAGGACCTCAGAGCACTCACAAAGGCCAGGCACTGAGAACTTCAGTGCGTTCATCCCCAGGCAGCTGGCTGGGCACATTTTTAGGTGATGCTACTTCCGTGGTTTTCAAAAGGTAGAAATGGAAAAGAAAAAAAAGCTGCAAATAGACATAATTTTTTTCCAGAAGCTATTTTAACACAAACAACTGGAGAGCCTACTCATCATTTAAAAGTGCTTTTAAAATCATCACTGCCTCATGTCTGCCTGTGTACCTGTGAATTGGTGGCACACACCTAATTAAATTTGGGTTTAAAAAATCCATTGGGGCTTCCCTGGTGGCGCAGTGGTTGAGAGACTGCCTGCCGATGCGGGGGACGCAGGTTCATGCCCCGATCCGGGAAGATCCCACATGCCGTGGAGCGGCTGGGCCCGTGAGCCATGGCCGCTGAGCCTGCGCGTCAGGAGCCTGTGCTCCGCAACGGGAGAGGCCACAGCAGTGAGAGGCCCGCGTACCACAAAAAAAAAAAAAATCCATTGGTCCAAATCCCTCTTTTCACAGGTGGTATAACTGAGGCCCAGAAAGGAGCAGTGACTTTCCCAAGGTTACACAGACTGCCAAGGGTAGAGCTGGAATTCAGACACATTCATGGGAAGATGATTTCTAAGATGGGGACAGGGAACCAAGAGACCCTCATGGGTCAAGTTAGAATTACTTTGTACTAAGCAGCATCTCTAAGGAGAAGACCACCTTAGACCTTTGCTGATTTCTTAGAGCTTACAGGGAAAATAGTGCAGAGCCCAGCCCTCTACCACAGTGGGCCATCAGTAAATTCCTTCATGCATTCATTCATTAAAAAAAAAAGTCTACTGAGTACCTACTGTGTGCCAGGCAGTGTTCTAGGTGCTGGAGATACAGCAGCAAACGCAATAGTCCACCACCCCTATTCTCATTCATTCATGTATTATTTCATCCAGCAAATGTTTATTGAGGCCCTACTGTGTGCAAGGCACTGTCCTTGGCCCTTGGGATAATCAGTGACCAAACAGCAGAATTCACATTCTAGTGACAGGAACAGGCAATAAGTACCTTTAAAAAGTCAAGAATATTGTGTGTTAGATGCTAAAAGTTCTATGGAGAAGAAAAACCACCTCTAGGACAAGGGTCAGCAAACCGTGGCCCATGGGCCAAATCTGGCCCACCACTTGTCATTTGTAAATAAAGCTTTATTGGAACACAGCTTTGTTCATTAGTTTCAATATTGTCTATGGCTATTTTCATGCTACAGCGGCAGAGTTGAATAGTTGTAACAGAGACTGACCCACAAAGCCAAAAAGATTTATTATCTGTACCTTTGCAGAAAAAATTTGCAGACCTGTCCTCTAGGACATCCAAGGGAACTGTCAAAGAGGCAGTTGGATATGTGATTGTAAAAAAATATGTTATGAAAATAAAACTCTGCCACTTACTGGAAAAGTGAGCTTGCTTATCTGTAAAATGGGGTAATGCCTGCTGCTCAGGCCACTCCCTCTTACTCAAAAGCTGTGGCCCCAAGTTATCCCCAGCCTTGCTACTTCAGTTCTGCTGGGACTGATTCCTCCTAAAGAAGGGAACCCCACTGCTAATTCCTCATTTTTCCAGAAACATTCCCCACAAGTGTATCAGTCTGGAAAGCTGCTGGAAACTTAAATTGACTCAGATAATTTTCTGAGCAAAAAAAACACACAGGGATTATCATGTTTGTTCCCAGACATAGTTTTAGTCAAAACAAAACTCATGTCACGTGTGACTGGTTGTCATTGTCACATTATGATGCCTCTGTCTGCTGCGATCCAACTCACCAGTGGGAGAGTTTTCTACACTCTCCTCCTTCCCTGTTGCCATGACTTGGAGGTTCTGCCTGTAAATAAAGGCTTAAAAAGCTATTACATACTCCTCTCCCCCACCACCTCCAGAATCCACATTTAATTTTAACAATATGGCTTTTTCACTCCTGCTTCGCTTATATGTGGCATAGGATTTTATTTATTTATTTTTAAGAAGCATTTTTTAGTCCTGGAAAATGATAGCCCAACCAGAAGACATAATTGTACCGATTTTCAGAAGGGTGGCAATACTCCAGATCTGATGGTCTGCGAGACATGAATCAGAAAGATTCTATTAAACATCTCTGGGACGGGTGACACAGGGGTATTATCCAAGATGATTAATTTGACTCGGTCATTATGGACACAGACAATCCTGACAAAATTGCATTTCAGTCCCCACTGAATTCCATAAAATTACTGTACACATAATAAGAAGTTATGGTGCTGGGTGCCCCGATCCAGTTGATGGGGTTTCAGGTTTGGGTAGGATGCCATTTTCCTTGTTTTGAAAACAGAGTCAGGAAACACTGAATTGAATGCCAGTCCTCTAGCTGAGATGTTCTTATAGGGTGTAGGTTTAATTTGTTAGGATGGTAGGTGGCCATATAGTTTATTGTCCAAACCAGGACAATTTTAAAGTGAAAGAAGGCACTATTAAAAATTACCCCAGAACAAGAGGCATAAAACAGGACTGTCCTGGGCTAATCAGGATTGATGTACGTGTGAGGAGGGGCATGAATAATGGTAGAGGATGTGTTGGCCCCAGACAGGGCTTCTTGTCCTTGTTACCATAAATGCTACCCATGTGACTTTGGATAAGTCATTTTGCCTTTTCGAACCTCAGTTTCCAAAACGGAAAAGATACCTAACACTTGTTCTGCTTACACCCTGAGATCTTGCTTTTTTCCCCTCCTTGGGTGCGGGGGAGGGGATTTGTGTTGACTTCTGCTCCTGTGTTTTCACATCTGTTTCCTCATATAATTCTCTCAGCTGTTAGGTGGGGTTTTGTAGATAAAGACACTCGGGAGTAGGTAGTTGGGATAAATTGCCAAAGGTCTCTCAGCAAGTAAGTGGCAGGATTGGAATTCCCCCAGGTCAGTCTAAGTCCAAAGACAGCGTTCTTTCTGTAGATTAAAAAAAAAAAAAAAGTACTCACTGATTATGTATTCCAAGAATCTTCAGGCTTTTATGGGAAAATATTTGTAATATGTGGAAGCATTTGGAACCCCAAAGTCCTGTGTCAACATAAGGTGTTGTTGCTGTCACTCTGGGTTATTCAGCGGACTGGACTCCACAGGATACAAGAAAGCAGCGGTCCATCCCATGTTCTTTCCTTCCTGGCTCATTGTCTTGGAAACCTGCAGTGGGCATGGGGGTGGTCCGTTACCTCTCCATCCACTTCCATTTCCTGTGATGCTGCTGGAGACTCCAGGGTCAGGACAGGGTAAGGCAGGATTAAGGACTAGGGTCAAAACCTCTTGCTGACTGGTACTGTTGAAGTCCTACCCTCCGTGCCTGCTGCTATAGCAGGCTCTCACACGCTGGCTCTTTTCCATGGGGCATACTGAGCTGGGGATTCACTCTGCAGCTCACCTCTTGTGACCTGCTCTGTGGGTGGTATACCTGTTGACATACCTCCTGCTGCTGAGATCCCCCTGCCCTGTCAGGCTACCATCTTGGGTGGGACCTCTTTAGATGCCTTCAGCCAACCGCTGTCCTTAGCTTTCACCTGCCCCCAGCAACTCACATATCCTTAACTTGCCAAACCAGGGACATGCAGATTGCTCTCTGACTCACTCTCATTCTCTCAATCTCTGACATTTCAGGCAGCTTCTGCTCTCCTCCCATCTTTCAAAACCTTCTAGTCTCAGAGCCTCTCAACTCTGGGGACACAAGTTGGGTCCTCCTGAGAGCTCTTTCTTTCTCACCAGACTCATCAAGGAATGAGGTGCCACCTCCCCTTTTGTGTTGCATTCCGAGTCCCAACAAGCTGTGCTACTGGGGTCTTTCTCACTTGGCTCGAAAGTGGGGTTTCAGGATGGAAGGAAAGCCAAATCACACTCTACTCCTATAGATCCCCCCTCAGTGAATCTTCTGCCTATACAGCATCGGGGTGGGTGATGGAAGTGGGTAATCCAAATGTCAGTCTGAGAACTTTCTAGTAAGCATTAATTGGATAAACCATTGAATAATGAAAGGTACCCTTCCCCAAGAAGATACAATAATCATTAATATGTAAATACTTAAACACATAGCTCTGAAATATATGAAGCCAAAAATAGACATACAGGAAGAAATTGATGACATCACAATCGTGGAAATTTTTTGACCTACCTGTCTCAGAAACCAATAGATCAAACAAAAAGAAAACTAATAGTTATTTAGAAGATTTAAACAACAGATTGAAGCTGAAAATAATAAACATTTATGATAGCCTTATACTCTGTCACAAAGGAATTCTCAACAACTTTCAAAGAATCAATGTATTTTTCATTCCTTTTTTGGGTGTCCTTTTTCCTTTTTCTTGTCAGTGGTTTACTCTTTTGTTAGCCTTTTCAAGAAACCATCTCTTTCCTGTATTTCTCTAAAGTTTGTTTTCTAGTTTATTAGTCTTCTACTGACTTTTGGTTTCTTTTGTTTCTATTTCTCGCTTCTTGAGTTGAGTGCTGAATTCATCTATTTTGTCTTCCTTATCTTCCAATAAATTCACTTAGGTAAAAAGTTGTAAATTTTCCATTGTCCACCTCTTACAGGTTTTGTCAGGTAGTGTTCTCATTGTCTGTAATTTCAGTTGTGATTTCCTCTTTAACCCAAAAGTTATTTAGAAGATTGCTTTTAAAATGCCCAAGTATTTAGGAGCATCTGTCTCCCTTCATGTTTTTCTGCTCCCTCCTTCTCTCCCTTCTTTTTTTTTTTTAATTAGAAACTAGGTTAGTGCATTTAGATCCTAGAATGTGGCTTATATCATCCCTGCCTTTTGAACAGTTTGAGGTTATCTGAGTAGTTATTACATACTCATGTTTTTTAAGTGTTCCATGGACGTTTGAAAAGAATGTGTGTTCTTTAAATTTGAGACAAATCAAGAGAGGAAATTGTGTCATTCAAATCTTCTGTCCTTACTCATTTCTGTGATTCATTTGTCAGTTTTTGAAGACATGTGTTAGCATCTCTTCATGTTTATGGTTTGGTTAAATCCGCTTTGTACTTCTCACAGTTTTTCAACGTTTTATATTCCTGTGGTTTATCCGTCTACATAAAAGTTTATGTCTGTCATTTCTTCTTAGTGGATTGTGTCATTTATCAACTTAAGTATTGCTCTTAGTCTCTTTCATGCCTTTTGCCCCAAATTGTACTTAACTTGTTATTAATTTTGCCACTTCTGCTTTTTATTTGCCTGATATATCTGCTTAGTTTTAACCTTCTGTGTCACTTTGTTTCACGCATGCCTATTATAAATGTCATATGCTGGATTCATTTATCTTAATCAAAATATTAATTTTTTATCTTTTAATAAAAGAATTGGAATCATTTGTATTTATTGTGAGTACTAGTATTTAGTCTTAATGCTGTCATTTTTTGAAGGTTCTCTATCATGTTTCGTAGTTCATTTCTATGTTCTTTTTTTCTTTTCATATCTTTGTTGGTTTGATCAGGTTCTATTTTCTTTTCCATCTGTTGTGGTTATTACCGTTGTTCCTCCAGCAGTGGGGAATTCCTGCTTTTCTTTAAAATTATGATAAACAGATAATAGATGAATGCAGCAGAGTTTCGGAGTATAAGATCAATATTCAAAAATCAGTTGTGTTTCCACGTACCAGCAATGAACAATCCAAAAAAAAAAAAAAAGAACTAAGAAAACAATCAGCATGCAAAAGAATAAACTATTTAGGAATAAATTTAACCATGGAGGCGAAAGACTTGAACAGTGAAAACTATGAAACACTGCTGAAAGAAATTAAAGAAGACCTTAGCAAATGGGGGAGACATCCTGTGCTCATGAATTGGAAGTCTTAATTTTGGTGAGATTGCGGTACTCCCCAAGCAATCTACATATGCAGTGCAATCTCTATCAAGTTTCCACCGGCCTTTTTAGGAAGAAATGGAATAGCTGATCCTCAAGTTCATATGAAATTGCAGTGGGTCCTGAGTAGCCACAACGATCTTGCAAAAGGAGAGCAAAGTTGGAGAACACTTCCCAATTTCTACAAAAGCACAATAGTCAGAACAGTGTGGTTCACAATAGAACAGTATAAGGATGGACATATAGACCAATGGAATAGAAATACGAGTCCAGAAATAGACTCCTACGTCTGTGGTCAATTGATTTTCAATCAATGGGGAAAGAACAGTCTCTTCGCCAAACAGTGCTGGGACGGTTGGACAGCCATGTGCAAAATAATGAGGTCGGACTCTACCTCGTGCCATATACAAGAGTTATTTCAAAATGGATCCACGACTTATGTCTCAGGGCTAAAGCCACAGAATTCTTAGAAGAAAACATAGGAGTAACTCTTCATGACCTTGGATTTGGCTATGGATTCTTAGATAGGACATCAAAAGCATGAGCAACAAAAGAAAAAATAGATGAATTGGACTCCATGAAAATTAAAAACTTCTGTGTATCAAGGGCATTATCAAGAAAGAGAATGGGAGAAAACCATTGGTAGATCATACATCTTATAAGGGTCTAGTATCTGGAATATATAAAGAGCACTTACAATACTGCAACAGAAAGACAACCTAATTTAAAAATGGACAAAAGACTTCAAGACATTTCTCCAAAGAAGATATGCAAATGGCAAAAAACACACGAAAAGATACTCAACGTCATTAGGGAAATATGAATCAAAACTACTATAAGATACCACTTCATACTCACTAGGATGACTATGATAAAAATAACACAACATAAGTGTTGGCGGCAAGGATGTGGAGAAATTGGAACCTTCAGAGGTTGCTGGTGGAACTGTAAAATGTGCAGCCACTGTGGAAAAAAGTTTGACAGTTCCTCAATAAATTAAACATCAAACTATCATATGACCCAGAAACTCCACTCCTAGCTATATACCCCCAAAAACTGAATACAGGAACTCCAACAAATGTATGTACAAACTTGTTCATAGCAGCACTATTCACAGTAGCTAAAAGATGGAAACAGCGCAAACATCCATCAGTGGATGAATGGATAAACAAATTGGGTTTACACATATAGTGGAATATTATTCAGCCATTAAAAAGGAGTGAACTACTGATATGTGCTACATTATGGATGAACCTCAAAAACATTATGCTAAGCGAAAGAAGCCACATAAGGTCGCATATTGTATGGTTCCATTTATATGAAACTATCCAGAATAGGTGAATCCACAGAGACAGAACACAGATTGGTGATTACCAGGGGTTGGGACCAGGGGAGTAGGGAGAAACTGCTTAATAAGTGTGGGGTTTCCTTTTGGGGATGACAAACATATTCTGGGACTAGATAGAGGTGGTGTTCACAAAACATGAATGTTCTAAATGCCACGCAAGTGTTAATTTTGTGTTATGCGAACTTCAACTCAATACGTGGAAATAATTAGAACAAAATATTTAAACTTAACTTTTCCTTACACTATAAATAACTAATCAGTATTTGTAGTCTTCTTTAAGGAAGGCATAGCTTCTAGCAAAATCCTGTCGATTTTTAGTTTGTGATCATTTTTAATTTTATAATTCTGTCCTACACCTCTTCTATTTTAGGAATCCTTATAAGATAGTCACATTGATTCCTGCAGTCACCTTATCAACAGCCATTTTGAATTAATATAAATTGTAGTATCAACAGCTATTTGGAATTTGGAATTAATATAAGTTGTAGTAGTTTTTCAGCTCACCACTCCTTCTAGAATCCCTTTCTTGATTTTCTTTTCATTCTCTAGGTTTGAGCTTTAAGTATTTGCTTCAGAAAGGGTTATTTAAAAGAATCTATCTATCTATCTATATATATATGTATTTGTTACTTCTTATGGTTGAATTTTTGATTCACTTATTGCGGTAAGCAAATGAGTTTATTCTGATAATTTCATGGAACATAAGCTTATCACTGCAACAGGCTTCTGGTCCAATGGATGTTCTTAGATTCTTTCTTCTCCATCCCTTTCTCAAGGCCCAGAGGCTGCTCCCTTGCTTGTTTATTCCCCTATCTCAAGGAGTCATTGGCTTTGATGTTCAATTAAGACCTTTCCTCCTAGGAATTCCAGGAGAAGGCTCACCCGTCTCTGACCCAAGCACAAGCCACAAAGGTCATTTGGACCAGTCCAGTACTCTTCCATTCCTAGAATTGGTGCATGAGAAACCTGCCAGTCTCCTGGATGCCCCTTCTCCCCCAGCCATATTGCTTTGCTCTGAGTTCTCATTATTTAGTTGATTTGGAAAGAAAAGCACAAATGGACGAATTGAGAAATAAGGTGATTCTAGCAGCCTCCTAACACATGTCTGTATGGTAGACGTCACGTGTTGGTAAAGCCCTATGTCTTGCCCTGTTGTTTGCCTCAGTGCCTCTTCCTCCCCACTCCCACTCGCTCCCCACAAAGGACAGTCGATAACAGTTTTTCATGCACCACTTCAGGAAGGGAGGAATGCTGGACTGATTCAACCTGTGTCTTACCCTTGGATCACAGCCAAAAGTAAGCCTTCTCCTTAGAAGGGGGTATCTTCATGGTTTGCCAGTCCATTCATTTTCTTACCACTCTTTCTTCTGGCATTTGGTGAGTAGTTCATTTGTTTATTTATTTATTCATTCATTCATTCATTCATCAAATACTTTATGAGTACTCATGACATGCCAGGCACTGTTGAAGAATTTGGGGATACAGCAGTGAACAAGACAGGTGAAAATCTCCTCCTCCGTGGAGCTGATCGTCTAGTGGGATGAGACAGGTAATACATAATAAACTGATAAAATATTGAGTTGGCCAAAAGTTCGTTCAGGTTTTTCCTTAACATCTTACGAAAAAACCTGAATGAACTTATTGGCCAGCCCAATATACAGGATGTTAGGAAGTAACAAGTGATAAAAACAGACGAACAGTAGAGTATGGCTGATGGTTTGTGACTTTAAATTGAGCGGTGAGGTTAAACCTCATTGAGAAGCAGGGGTTTGAGTGAAGACCTGAGGGGTGAAGGAATGAGCTGTGTGAATATTTAAGAGGATGTTCTAGAGAGAGGGAACAGCCAGTGCAAAGGCTCTGAGACAGAATCATGCCTAGTGTGGCCAGACTGGCATGAACGAGGAGAATATTAGGAGGTGATGTCGGGAAGGTGAAAGGGATGTACGTGGGAGTGGGGAAGTAGACCATGTAGCCATTATAAGGACCCTCTTCTTTTTTTATTGAATGAAAGATTCTTTAAACTCTACAGTGCTTTACAGTTTTCAAAAGTTTCACACACATAGTTTCATATAATCCCATAATAACCCTTTTCCACTCCCACCCCTATACTCCCCCTTCCCCCTTCCCTCTCCCCGCTGGTAACCACTACTTTCTTCTCTGTATCTGTGTGTCTGGGTCTTTTTTGTTATATACACTAGTTTGTTGTATTTTTAGATTCCATATATAAGTGATACCATACAGTCTGTCCTTTTCTGTCTGACTTATTTCACTTAACATAATGCCCTCCAAGTCCATCCATGTTGCTGCAAATGGCAAAATTTCATTCTTTTTATGGCCAACTAGTATTCCGTAGTATGTGTGTGTATATATGTATACGCACACACATGTGCTACATCTTCTTTATCCATTCATCTGTTGATGGACACTTAGGTTGCTTCCATACCTTGGCAATTGTAAATAATGCTGCTATGAACATTGGGGTGCATGTATCTTTTTGAATGAGTGTTTTTGTTATTTTTTGGATATATACCCGGGAATGGAATTGCTGAGGACCCTGTTATAATTGAGTAAGAAGGGGGCCACTGGAGGGTGGTGAGCAAAGGAATGACATGACCTCACATTTTAACAGGATAATTCTGGTCTCTGAATGAGAATAGACCAAAGCAAGGGCAGAGGCAGGGAAACCAGGTGGGAGACTACTGCACTCATCCAGGGTGAAGAGGATGGTGGCTTGGACCGTAGACGTTCCATCTTGTATCTGTTCTGAAAGTGGGGTGAATATGATTTCCTGACAGATTTGGTGTAGGGTATGAGAGAAAGAGAGGAGTCAAAGGATAGCTCCAAGGCATTTGGCCTGAGCAGTTGGAAGGATAGACTTGCCATTAGCTGAGGAGGAGAAAACTATGGATTGACAGGTTATCTTTTGGACATGTTAAATTTGAGATGTCTATTAAAATCCAAACAAGGGTGTCAAATACAGTGGGGTCTATGAATCTGTAGTTCAGGAGAGAGGTCTGGTCTGGAGATATGATCTGGGGTGTCAGCAGCATATAGATGGTATTTAAAGCCAGGAGTTTAGATGAAATCCTCAAGGACTGAGTGTATTTAGTAAAGAGGTCTGGGATCTGAGCTCTGTGACATCATTAATAGGTTGAGGGAAAGAATGGGAACCAGCAAAAGACATGGAGAAAAAAAGCCCTGTGATTTAGGAAGATCAACATGTGTGGTGTCCTAGAAGCACTTGAAGAAATTTATTCCCAGGAGAAGGAGGGTGGCCAAGTATGTCAAATGCTTCTGAGAAGGTCAACGTGGGCAGTTGGGACTGAGATCTGACCATTGGACTTAGTAACATGGAGGTCACTGGCGACCTTGCCAGACAGTTTTGGTGGATGGTGGGATGAAAATGTGATTGGAATGCGTTTTTTAAAATTAATTAATTAACTTATTTATTTTTGGCTGTGTTGGGTCTTCGTTGCTGCGCGCGGGCTTTCTCTAGTTGCGGCGAGCAGGGGCTACTCTTCGTTGTGGTGCGCAGGCTTCTCCTTGCGGTGGCTTCTCGTTGCGGAGCACAGGCTCTAGGCATGCAGGCTTCACTACTTGCAGCATGCGGGCTCAGTAGTTGTGGCTTGCGGGCTCTAGAGCTCAGGCTCAGTAGTTGTGGCACATGGGCTTAGTTGCTCCGCGGCATGTGGGATCTGCCCAGACCAGGGCTCAAACCCATGTCCCCTGCATTGGCAGGTGGATTCTTAACCACTGCACCACCAAGGAAGTCCCTGGAGTGTGTTTGAGAGAGGATGGGTGGATAGGAAAAGACAACTCTTTACAGAAGTTTCCCTGTAAGATTTGCTGATCTTTTTAGCTTCTAGAGCTCTTACAACTTGGCATCTCTTTCTATATTCTCATGAGGACACTCGTGCTGGAGATCAAATTAGGCATCACTGAGTGGTCCATTTCTTACTTAGAGGAAGTGAGGAATATGAGTCTTGAATAGGTCTCTGACCCAGTGTAGGAAAATGATGGATTCAGAGTCACAAGACATGGGCTTGAATCCCAGCAATAATTCTTGTTATCCCAAGAATAACTTGGGACACCTTCATTCTCTGAGCTTCATGTTCTTCATCTGCAGAATGGAGAGAACGGTCACTTCCCTGCGGAGCTCATATGGATTAAACGGAGAATGAGTGTGGAAATACCGGGTCCAGAGACTGGCACACAGTATAAATCCATAGCAGGCTGGGGTGGTATTCAGGTGTCACGCATTTAGGATTTAATTGCATTCAGAGGAGGCATGTACGTGTTTGCATGTTTAGTTATTTTTAAGTGTGCTAATTGCCTCTTTAAGTGAATTGTCATAATTGTGTGATTCCAATATTTTGATGCAACATATGCTTATTTTTGAAAAAGGCTTCTGGTCATTTGGGCTGGTTCCAGTGTGTTAAGGTTTTGGTTTTTTAAATGAAAGGCATGGACTCGTGCAGTCATTTGGCATTTACTGTCACATGCCATGTGACAGCACCTGTTGTGGGTGCAGGGAGTAGAGAGGAAGGTGACAGTCCACAGACATGAACAGTGGGTGACTGAGGGACTTCCAGTCTGTTGGGAGGGGCAGATATGGAAACCCCCAGGTCAAGTCTAAACCCAAAGCCTGGTGCGTCCTCCCATTTCATGTGCTCATTCATCACTTTCTAATTGAGCACCTACTGTGTGCTAGGCATTGGTGACAAGACAGCCTTAACCCCTGCCCCCGTGGAGTCTGTGGGGAGGGGACACAAGCTAAAGGGAAGGAAAGAGTCACAAATCATTGCAGGCGATAAGGATGCCATGGGGAACACATATGAGGCTGTGGAGGGGGAATGAGAGGAGGGGAGTCTTGCTGTGGGAGAGTCTGGGGAAGGCTTCCTGGGACTCTGCTTTCCGGGATGATATGATACCTATGGCTGAGTGCCATCTAAAGGCAGTCAGCCCCTGGCCCATCTCGGTGGTCAGGCTGAAGCCAGACATCACCCTGTACTGCACAGACCTGTGGTGTGAGGAGTTAGGAACATTCACGGTGGGCAAAACAGTGAGGATACCGACTGGGTGAGCTGCTGTTTACTTGTCCTGTGTCCTTGGGGAAGTTCCTTAATGTCTCTGAAACTCCTGGCAAGGACAATAACAACAGCAATAACAACTGTCACTGAGCAGGCTGGCTGTGTGTCAGGAGGTGTCGTGAGCAATTTACACATGTTGATTCATTTACTCTTTGCAGAAGCCCTACAGTATATACTGTTATTACCTTCTTTTCACATACGAGGAAACTGGGGCACAGGGAGGTTAAGTAACCTGCCCAAAGCCACACAGCTAGTATGTGGCAGAGCCAGAATTCAAGGCTCTGAACCACTTACACTGTACTGCCTCCTGTAGCAGCAGTAATGGCTACATACATAATGGCTACTGCTACATAGCAGCGTAATGGCCACCTCCAGGGCAGTCACGAAGGTCGAGTGAGATGCATGCTTATGGCACCTGCCATAGGACCTGGCTCATTCACCCATCCAGCTAATTATTTAGCTCTGACTTTGTGCCAGTTGCTGGAAAACAGGACATATAAGGGCTGTCCCGGCAGAACTCACATTAAACATTAAACACATAATTATACAAGAAGTTAGCTACAAATCTGATGAGTACTTCCAAGAAGAAATGCAGGGTGTATGACACTCTAGAGAGTGTCAGGGAAGACATTTAAACCAAACCTATGGTGGAGGGATGAGTAGGAATGGGCCAGATGAAGGAAGAGCGAGTGACGGGCAAAGCATTCTAGCAGAAGGAACAGACTGCGTGAGGGCCTGGAGGCAGGAAAGGTCCCTGTGGCTAGAAGGGTGACGGGAGCCAGGCCAGGTGAAGACTTACAAGCCATGTTTGGTTCTATGGACCTTATACTAGGACAGAGGGGAGCCGTCAAAGCCTTGTAAGCGTGGTCATTATGTGGTGAGATGATCGTCTTTCTAGAGACCCGTTTGGCTGCATGAAGGGAATGGACTGGTGGGGACAAGAGTGGGCTATGGGAGACCAGTAAGGAAGCTGTTGCAGTTCCCCAGGTAAGAGATGCTGGTGGCCTGGACCAAGATAGTGTGAATGGAGGGAAATGGATAGGTTTAAAAGATATTTCAGAGGAGTTTCATTGGACTTGAGGGGTGACTGAAGGTAAGCCCCAAGTTCGTGGCTTTATTAACTGGGTGGAGGATGAGGGAGACACAGGTGCAGGTTGGGGGAAGGGGCATCGTGATTGCAGCTTTGCACATGTTGACTTTGAGATGCTTGTGAGACATCAAGTGGGAGCATTGAGTAGGCATTTAGACGCTCAGATCTGGAACTCAGATGAGTGACCAAAATTGGAGGTGGAAATGCAGCATCAAGATGGAAGTTGAAACTGAGACTGGGTGAGGTCCACCTGGGGAGAAGGTGTAGGGCACAAAGAGCAGGACGCTCAGGACTGAACCCAAGAAACTCCAACGTGGCTGGCAGAGAAGGAGTTGACACTAGAGACAGAGAAGCAAGGAGGTGGGCAGATAACTGAAAGCACGAGGTCCTGGAGGCTAAAGGAGGGATGTTTGCAAGATGAAGGAAAGGCATTCGTTGGACTGTCACTGCTGAGGGGACAGTTGAGACGTGGCTGGAAAAGAAAGCCAGTTGGATCTGGTGCCATGGAGCTCACTGGTTGGTGAGGGCATGGAGGGAAGAGAATGCAGGTTGCAGTGGGCTATGGAGTGAATGGGAGACAAGGGAGGGGAGCCGATGGGTGAGGACAGCCCTTTCCAGAAGATGAGTGTGGACCGGAGGAGAGATGGTGGCAGCTGCAGAGGGATGGGGGAGTGTGTAAGACCAGAGAGTTGAGCCTGTGTCAGTCCAGCAGGGAGGGGAGGCCGAAGAGCCAGGAACAAGAACGGTTAACGGAATGACCAAGGTCCTCGGGGCAGAGGGAGAAAGGAGGGGGTAGGACCATTCATACACACGTAGGGAGATTGGCCTTCGGAAGAAGTAGGGATGGCTCTTCTGGCATCAAAACAGGAGGCAAGGTGGTGCCAAATGGGCAGGTTTGTCGTTCTGGTGTCAGGACATTTTGGAAGCTGTTTTCTGTTTTCCCTGTGAATGAAGTAGAAGGTGACTGGTCATCTGCCAAGGGGCAGAAAGGGAGTTAGAGGACTACTGAGGGGAGAATCATCGTGGAAATTAACAAGGTGGAAGGGAGCGGTTCCCAGCAGGATGAAGATCCCGCGCAGAGCTGGTGAGCGTGATTTCTGGTGAAATTTGGCCAGAGCCTTGCTCAGCTGTCTTGGTGAGGGTGCAGACGGGGTGGATGGTTGCATTCACATCAGGGGTGGGGGGTTTACTAGTGAGGCGCCAGGCGTAGAAGGGTACAGAGTGCTTTCTCTCCAGCCATTTCTGATTTCTTGGGGGTATTTCTTCCCTTTCCCCTCTCTGCTCCCTAGAGCAATCCATCTCCCTTCACCAACTTATGTACCATTCATATCCTTAACCACAAAATTATACCATTTGACCTTTGGGTATCTTGTCTTGGAAGAGATGCACGTAAAGGTGAAGTTACATTAACACCTGCATATATGCACCCAAATGCATCAAAATGCAATCTGAAGCATTTTCATCACCCTTGGGGACCATGTTAAGATGTTTGGAGGGACCTCTCTCTTTCTCTTTTTCAGTAGAGACATACTAGTGTTTAGGCAGGGAGTGTTCAGAATGTCTTTATTTGAGGAATGGGCACTGGGAGCAGAGTGGACATAGACTCAGAGGGGGAGACTGATGCTTGGAGGGTCCTTAAAGAGGTTGCTACTGTCACAGCAATATGAGAAGATACGGATCAGACCCAGTTACCTCCTAGTTGTAACCTGGGCGAAGCCTCTAGATCTTGATTTTTTTGATCTGTGAATGGGGATAAATACAGGATGCGTTTAACAATTAGAGATTTATATGTCAATTACATTGACATGTGAATGGGGATTTTTTTTTGATCTGTGAATGGGGATAAATACAGGATGCGTTTAACAATTAGAGATTTATATGTCAATTACATCTTAATAAAGCTGGAAGAGAAATAGTTCAGGGCAGGCCTATCTGGGGAATTAGGGAGACACCCACATCAAGGTAGCCCTCCCTGGGGAATTTGAGGGATGTCCCAGGTCAGTTTAGACACACTTGGGGAATTAGGGAGATCATAGGTGACACACACTTGTAATTAAGGAGACATAGGAGGTCACTGTAGACACAGCTGGGATATTAGAGACACATACCATTTGTTATACACCTAGGAAATTACGGAGAAAAAAATAATTAGAGATGATGTGCACATAAAACACCCACCATATATTGGGTGATCAGTAACTAGCAATGGGGGCTATATTCTGGGTAAGAGACAATAAGGGAGAGCATTGGATTGGGGTCCTGTGTAAGAAAACGTGCTTTTGATCTTCACCTTTTAGTGGGAGGAGCTACTTTCCCAAGCTCATCAATAACAAGGCTGGACCAAAGCCTGTTTCTTGGTGCCCAAGCCCTCAGTTTGGCCTTGATTGGCACTGCCTCTCAGGATTGTTAGGACCCAGAGTCTCAGGATCCAAGTCACAGACTAGAAAATGTTGCCTTCCTTTTCAGACAGTGTAAATTAGGGGAGGAGGGAGTGAGACCTTTTTCTAACTGTGTGACTTTCGCAGGTGAATTCCCCTCTCTGTGCCTTAGTTTCTGTATCCATAAAATGGCTGTATAATAACAGAACGTCCTTCACAACGATGTTGTGAGAATTAAATGCATTAAACTTTTGTAAAGCGCTCACACCTGGCACGTACTATATGCTCAATAAATGTTAGATATTTATATTCCCTGATTGAAAAAACTGCTCAAGGAAATTGTTTTTGGTAGAGCTGAGACCTACCAGGACGTGGTTTCCACCTATGTGTCAAGCTTGATCAGGAGAAACTGGATCTTCCTTGGGCCCTCTCCTGGTCCTTCTGTTACTCCCAGGCACCAGCTGGGGGACTCCCATCAAGTTGGATTGAAATCCCATGGATATTGATAGAACAGCTAATGTGTATACTTAGCCATGGAGCTTGAAAGGTGGATGAGCCCATCCCCTGTCCCCCTTTGTGCGAGTGTGGAGACTGAGCTGAGAGAGAGCCATGACAGGCTAAGATCGTGCAGTACGAGATATATAACTTTGGTTGTATGCATATAGAGCAACTGGGCAGGGGACGGTCCCCAAACCTGTGAGCTTGGTCCAGCTCTCGGAAGCAACTTCATGTGGTAGGAAGGAGCCAGATCTTGGCGTCAGAAGACTGGATCCTATTCCTGATGGCTCCGGATGCCCTTTGCCACCAGCAGGGTCACTGCTTCCTGGCCTGCTGTTTGCCTACCCGTGAAATAATCTCACAGGATCCCTGCAGAGGGAGCCAGTAAGCAAGAGGTGGCCTGGGCTCTGGGTCCAAGGTGGGGGCATGAGTGTGGCTAGGCACTACCCTCTCGGAGCATGTTTCTGTGGCTATAAAGGGCAGTCTAGGGCTCTTCCCCAGGAATTGTGGTGAGGTTCACAGATGCCCGAGGAGAGAGGCATTAACGACAAGCAGGTGTTTTAGAGACCATGTGGGCCTTCTTCCCACCATAACTCCACTCGAATCCTACCCATCCCCACCCCCTCAGTGACCTCATCCAACAAATATTTACTGAGAGCCTACCCACCAAGAACCAGATATTGTAATGGGCTTCAACTGCCCTAGCTATTTTAATACACATACTTAATTTACTAAAGAATATAAGGATGTGAGAAGATTTATTTCTGTATGCTGTTGTGGTTTCATGTTTTTCTCCTTCTCTACACATTATATTTTATGACTGTTGTAAGCCCCATTCTCACCGTTCTCCCTCCAGAAGGCTGATTGAACAGATGTCCATTAGACACCCTCACCTTGTCCTCTATATCTTGAAACTTCTCTTTCATGTTTTCTTGGATCCGTCTTGCAGTTCACACATAACTCTTCTCCTAGGTCTAATCGCTCTCAGAGCACAGAAAAGGAGGAATGATTCCCCGGGCTAACATAACCTTGGTACTAAAACCCAACAAAGGCAGTATGAAAAAGGAACATCATAGGCCCATCTTACTCGTGAACTAGATGCCAAAATCCTAAACAGAATATCAGCAATCAAAATCTAATAATGCATAAAGTGACCAAGTAGGGTCTATTCCAGAAATGCAGGGTTGTTTTCACATTAGAAAAACCGAGTGTAGCAATTTACCACATTAACTGAATTCAAGGAAAAAGTCACTTGAGACTTTCAGTCGATGCAGGGACAAGGAATTCAATAAAATTAAAATTCCATGCATGATTGAAAGAAAAAGGAATGCCCTTAACCTGTTTTAAAATACCTGTAAGAACCTATGGCAAATCATGCTTAGTGGTAAAAATATTGAGCTACTTAAGATAAGGAAAAAAGCAAGGGTGTCCACTCTTACCATTTCTATTCAGCATTGTAATGGAGCTTCCTGGTCAGTGCAGTGAGGTGGGAGAAATGAACAAATAATGTTTGGAAAGGACGGTGTCCAGTGTGGCTCGTAGCCTGTGCTCCTGGGGGAATGTTTTTACCACTTACCAAGATGAGAAAGACCAAGAGAGGACCCAGTTGGGAACATATAAGAGAAGGTCGCCCAGCTGCCCTGGAAGACCATGGGGCAGGGAGTCAGCATACTTCAGCTCCACTCCCAGCTCTTCTACTAGCCCTGCATGGGCCACTTTCCTCTTGGACCTGAGTTTTTCCATCTGTAAAATGGGTGGGTATGGGCAGATGGATTCATGGTGGGCTGCAGGGGCCAGATCTGGTGGGAAAACAGAGAAGAACAGGTGAAGAGGAGCTGACCCCATTCTCCAGGAGGGCAGGTTTCTGTATACAGGCTGTATAGTAGGAGGAAGCACCCATTTGGGGATGGGTCAGGAGTCTGACTGGGCCATCTTGACTGTGTGCCTTGCAGAGGGATCATCCCCTCTCTCCTTTGCCAAGGGGTTATCATTGTTGCTATTTTTGGTGCTGTCAAACCTGTTCTGCAGCTGTAAGACATTGACCCTCAACAACATGCCTTTTGATGTTTTAGACCTACAACAGCCAGAACGAGAGCAACGAAGACTATGAGATCCCCCCAATAACACCTCCCAACCTCCCCGAGCCATCCCTCCTGCACCTGGGGGACCACGAAGCCGGCTACCACTCACTGTGCCACGGCCTCACGCCCAACGGGCTGCTCCCTGCTTACTCCTACCAGGCCATGGACCTCCCAGCCATCATGGTGTCCAACATGCTGGCCCAGGACAGCCACCTGCTATCGGGCCAGCTGCCCACGGTGAGTCCCTTTTACCTGCCATTGTTCCTGCTGGTTACAGCAGGAAAGGGAGTTGAGGGGGAGCAGAATGCCAGTGCCTTGCTGAGGACCCTCTGCTCATGGGCAGGGTCTGGGCTCGGTTGGTGACTTGCATGGGGGTCTGCAGAATATTGGGGGTGGGCATGGAGGGAAATTTATGTCCTCACACTACTTATTTCTGAAGCTGAGTTTATAATATCTTGGTATTATTTGTTTTATTATTTTTTAATAGTATAGTCTCATCTTTATTTTTATTTTTTAAAGACTTTATTGAGGGGGACTTCCCTGGCGGTCCAACTGTTAGGACTCTGTGCTTCTGCTGCAGGGGCCCTGGGTTCGATTCCTGGTCAGGGAACTGAGAATCCCACAAGCTGCTTGGTGTGGCCAAAAAAAAAAAAAAAGTCTTTATTATTGAAATATAATTCACCTACTTTACAATTCACTTATTTGAAGTATATGGTTCGGTAGCTTTTAGAATATTCACAGAGTTGTGTGACCATCAACACACTCTATTATAGTACCTTTTCATCACCCCCAAAAGAAACCTTATGCCCTTTAACCATCATCCCCAAATTCCCCCATCATCTAGCCCTAGGCAACCACTGATCTACTATATAGTTGCCTATTATGCACATTTCATATAAATAGAATCAGATTATTTTTAAAACATCGTATTGCTTCAGCTAGCAGGGAGGAGGGTGGTTACTGACTTAGAGTTTTGAGGATGTGTGGAAATTTGGCAGGCAGACCAGGGAAGGGAAGGACCTTCCAGGCTGAGGGAACAGCATGTACAAAAGCAAGAGGCAGGAGCCTCATGCTGTGCTTAGGAGTGGCATGTAGGTCATTCTTTTTATTGGGCTGGAGAGAAAGGACATGGAGCTATATAGGGAGAGAGGAGTGAAAACTAGCAGGGCCTGATCGTAAAGATCCTGAATACCATGCTAAGGAAATCCATCAGCATGCATGGTTGCTTTGAACAATCAAGACCTATAGAAGATCAGTAGAGATTTTTTTGTACAATGGGAAAATCTCCTTAAGGGAATTCTAGTACTTCTCCTGAATGACTGTGATGTGTGTTTATTTTTGCTTTTTCCTTCACAGCTAGTCACAACCCTTAAGTTCATTCCTAAGCGACAGTAATCAAACTCAAATGAGCTGATGCAGGAAAAAAGACTGAAATATCCAGGGGTGGACAAAGGGTTTCAGGCATAGCTGGATCCAGGAACTCCAGCAGTATCGTTAGTGTCATCTGCGCAGCAGGCATGAAGGCTTCCAGCAGCCAACATCTTCCCTGATGTCTCTGGCAGGTGACAGTTTGGGTCTTCCAGGGAGGACCATGACAGCATGGCCGGACCCACCACTGTGTCCAGGAGGAAGCAGTCCTTGATTTTGTCACAACCACACCTATTGAGGGGTGGAGGGGCCACTAAATTGATTTCCTATCAGAATCACATGATGTTGGATGGATCATGTTTATCTCTGCAGAGGCTGCTCAGAGGTCATGGCCAAATTTGTGGCCCAATTCTAGCAGATGCCTGGGACCTTCAGGTATACAGTTTATCGTCTAACAGTCTTAACTGTATTTTATTTATTTATTGTTTACTCTTATTACCGCCAAATCTCCTTGCTTAAAAAAAACCTGGTATACTCTATGTATACTTTTGAGAGCCGCGTCACTTTTGTTTTTTCGAAGCTAGTGAGATGTAAAAGGAGAGAAGGAGAGAGGGAGGGAGGGAGGAAGCCAACTCAAGCCCCACATTTTATACTGTTCAGGGTCTGACTAAAGTGCTCAATGGAAATTGATGCTCCATTTGTTGAGGAACGAGCCCATCAATAATGCAGGTTCTCCGCTTCCCCTTCTCTCTCTGAGACCTGCGGATTCCACAGCCATGTGGTTTTAATTCCACTGTTACAACGCTTTTACCTTAGCTGCTTGCCCAGCTAATTTCCTAACAAAAACCTCACAATTCCAGACCGTCCTGGTTTGGGATTTATGGTAACAGAGGCAGGGGCGGGGCCCTGCAGACGTCTCTGGTGTGTACCCTGGGGAGGGCCGTGGATAAGGGGTGCGTCTAGCTGCAGTTCTGGTCCACAGTGTCACTGGTCTGGGATGCTGGTGGTCAGTGGAGACAGTGTGGGCTAGTGATAAATGCGTGGGCTCCGGCATCCCACGGACCCGTATTAATCCTGGTCCCACATCCTGAGCTTCAGTCCTCTTTTCTTGCAGTGACGTGTATCTGAGATAATGTATGTAAAGTCTTAACAAATGTCTGGCAGAGAGTAAACAATCAGGGAATGTTTGCTATTGTTATTATTAGTCATAAAAATGAATTCCCACTGTAACCAAATGGCAGTGTTTTCCCATTAGTCTCATTTACCTAAAGGAACAGACTGCAGATACTCGCAGGTACCTTGGTAGGGCCACCTGGTTATAATAGCTCTGATAATTACAAAGGATATTATCTGTTTGTCAGAGATGACCCCCCCCCCCATCCTTCCTCCTAGAAAATGCTTTTGTTGGGCTCAGTCCAAATAGGTACTTTGTAGCCACTTTCCAGATTTCTTTAAAAACTAGTGCATGTTTAAGATGCTTCACAAATTCAGATAGCTTTAATTCTTCCATTAGTGAGAGTTTTCAAGGGTTCACTGGGTTTTATATTCCCTCGTTGTGAAACAAAAGATAAGCCAAACTATTTTCCCCAGGGGAAGGCTGCCGGACCAAGTAGGAAACCAAATAAGAACGTGTCCATCCATTGGGACTATATGGCAAAGAGGGACAAAGCACCCTTGAAGACAATTGTTTTAAATTTGTCTGAGCTGAAGCTTGAAGGTGTGTGTCTGTGTGTATGGATGTGCATGCTATGTGGGTGATGCTGGAATTTGTGTCAGCACCCTCTAGATGTTAAGCATTATGCAGGAGGCTTTACAAACATTATCCCACGTAATGCTCCCAAGTTCCGAGTGAGGCAGGAACGACTGCAGTGAGGAAATGGCGGCTCAGAGCAGGTAGGTGATTGTATTAGTTTCCTGTGGCTGCTCTAGCAATTGTCACAAACTCGGTGGCTTAAAAACAACGGAAATTGGGCTTCCCTGGTGGCGCAGTGGTTGAGAGTCCGCCTGCCGATGTAGGGGACGCGGGTTCGTGCCCCGGTCCGGGAGGATCCCACATGCCGCGGAGCAGCTGGGCCCGTGAGCCATGGCCGCTGAGCCTGCGCGTCCGGAGCCTGTTGCTCTGCAACGGGAGAGGCCACAACAGTGAGAGGCCCGCATACCGCAAAAAAAAAACCCGGAAATTTATTCTCTCACAGCTCTGGAAGATGGAGGTCCAAAATCTGTATCATTGGACCAAGATCAAGGTGTCGGGAGGAGTGACCTTCCTCCAGGGACTCTGGGAAAGAATCCATCCCATACTTCTCCTAGCCTCTTGTGATAGCCAGCTGTCCTTGGCTTGGGGCTGCATCACTCCAATCTCTGCCTGTCATCACATCGCCTTCTCTTCTGTCAGTGAAATCTCCCTCTGCCTTTCTTATAAGGATGGTTAAGTACTTAGGGCATTTAGGAATAATCTAGGATCATCTCCCCATCCCAAGAGCCTTAACTTAATCACATCTGCAAAGACTCTTTTTTCCAAATACAGTACCATTTACAGGTTCCAGGGATTAGAGTCTGATGTCTTGAAGAGGCCATTTTTGGACTTAACCACAGTGATCAGCCTTGACTGAGAGCCAGCTAGGTACCAGGCATTGTTCTGAACTCTGGATCTACAAAATGCCCTTGAGGAACTCCTGGTGCAGGTGGAGAGACAGGTGAAGAGCCCATTTTCGAAAATGCAGTAAATGCTCTGGTAGAATCAGTGCATGTTGCTCTGTCCCCCTAGAAGAGGCAGCTGGCTCAGATGTGGGGTTATTGCTTCCTGAAGGAAGTGATGACCTGATACTAGTAGTTTATGTACTTTATGAATGAATGAGTATAACATAGTTATTAGGTCATAAAACCAGAATTTATTTGCAGCTGTCTACCATGCACCTCTCAGTTTTAGCAGGTGCCCAAGGGATGGGGCAGCTTGGCTGCAGGGTCACCAGTGGCACAGAGGATGCGCCAATGACCAGGATGCCTCAGGTGCTCTCTGCACAGGCTGAGATGTCAAGGATGTGGTCCTTGGAGCAGTGGATGAGGCCAAGGTGTTTGACAGCCCTCTCATTATCGCCAAGCCCGCTTGGCTCTGATGCCAGAGGCCACCAATTCCTTTTGGTCCCCTGCCCGGCCCGCGTGGTCTCCCAGCATGCATGGGAGTCGGCTCTTCTGCTTTAAAGGTATGGCTGCCGGCGGGAGTCCTATACAAGGAGCAGCGGGCTCCTTTTACAAAATTAAATATGCTTAAGGCTTCTCCCTCGACTTCAGCATCTTAACTGATTAAACATTCATTTCCAAGACAAAAAGAGTCAATTTAGTATGAAAGATATATTTTGCCAGTTTAATTTAAAGCACCGCACCTCCATCTGACCCCTATTTTCATAACTCAATAATTTTATCCTGTGTTGATTGTCTCATTTTGAGAGAGATATTGTATGTATAAATCAGTTTCTAAAATACCCAAAGAAACTAGAAGAGTGGAATTTATTACGCAGGCTCTGTTAAGTCTGAAATAATTTACTTTGCAGTCGTCCTTGGGAAATGCTCGAGCTTACGGTCCTGGCTTACCCAGAAGAGGAATTATCCTGGGAAGGGACAAAGCTTGATGCCCCCAGATAAGTTCCTGGGGAACCTGTACCTTTTTCGAGACTAGAGACACTCCTGGGAGAGCCTTGGGCAGGTGGAGACGGGGCTCGATGGGAAGTGAGTTCTGGCAGAATCAGCCATGGGTTCCAGTGATTTGGGAAATGTGGGGTCTCCCTAAGATGAGCCCTGTGGGTCACTAAAATTCTGTGGTCCAGCCTTGGGCTTCATTTAGCACAGGGGTGGCGCACAGCCGTCGTTCGAACATTCTCCTCCAGCATCGACTCTCGTTTACCGCTTTCTCTGGGAATTTGGATAAGTCACTTCTCTCCCAGCTTCAGTTTTCCCATCTATAGAATGCGGATTGGGATTCCATCTCTGGTGAACTCACAGACAGGAAAATGGGGATAATTGCTTTGCCAGCTGTGACACTCTGGATAAGGATATGGGTTTGGGGTTGGAGAGACCCTGCTACCACCGCAACACATGCCACTAGCCTGGGGGGCTCAAAACTTATCAACTCAGATTAAAATCCTGAGTGCTAGACTGGTAGTTTTAGACCCTTTGTGTTCTAGGGCTCTCTCCCAAATTGTCTCGCCAAGGCTGGATCTTCTCCCTGCACAGAGAGGGCTGGAGGCCATACCAAGTGAAGGGTCTTTCCTGGATAGGATCCTAGGAGGGGCTTTTGGGGAGAGGGCTGGGCAGTTTCTTAGTTGCATTTCACCCCCTTGCCTTGGAGGTGGTTCCCATGAGAGAGCCTGCAGCCCTGGTTTAGGGTCTGGAGCCTGGGGGCAGGGCTCAGAGCTTATGGGCAGGGCCTGTGTATTGACCGGGGAAGGCCCTTTATATTCATTCCCCCCCACACCTCCTTCCCCCTCCTCTTTCTGTTCTTACTCTTCTCCTCCAATCTCCTCTCTCTGTCCTCCTCCCTTCCCTGACTTATTCCTTCTCCACCCAGGAGACTTGGTCTCCCTCTATTTGATTCTCACAAATTGAGATGCAGGGGATCCCCTCTAGAGTCTAAGAAAAAGGGACCAAAGATCCCCAACCTTTGGTCGTCTGGTCTTCTGAGCCACAGGACCGGTAGAGACACCTCTCCCTGCGCCCCCCCACCCCCAGCCTAGTCCAACCTATTCATTCATTTTATTGCCCTTAATGCATGATTTGTTTTTCATTGTTGTCATTGTTTTACAATTGAATCAGTTAGTTTTTGCTGTGTAACAAACTACCCCAACATTTAGTGGCTTAAAGCAAACAATGAACTTTTACTATTTCTTGTGCTTCTGTGGGTCAGCAAGGTAGTTCTTTTGATCTCGACTGGCTTGGCTGACTTCTGCGGTCAGCTTGCAGCTTGGCTGGAGCTGCGTGGTCTAGGATGGCCCTGTTCACATCTCAGCAGTTGGCTGGGGTCAATGGGGATGACGTGGTCACAGGTCTTTCCTCACATGGTGGCCTAGGCTTGTTCACATGGTGATGGCCACAGGGCTCCCAAGAGCATCAAGAAAGAGGCTCCGATGTGCAACCACTTCAAACCTCAGCTTGTGTCGTATTTGCTAATGTCCAGAAATAGACCCCACCTCTTGAAGGGAGAAATGGCAGAGTCACATTGCAGAAGGGCATGAATGCAGGGGAGGGCAGGAATTTGTGATCATATTTTGTGTGTGTGTGTGTGTGTGTGTGTGTGTGTGTGTGTGTTTTGTTTTGTTTTCTTGATGTATAGTATTACCCAGTATTTAGGAACGTGGGCTCTGGGGTTAGGCCAACCTAAGTTCAAAACTGCAGTTCCACCATTTGTTACCTTCCACCCTGTGACCCAGAGCAAGGGGTTAATCGCCCCAGCGCCTCAGGTTTTTTCATATGTAAAATGGAGGTAGTGTTACTTGCCTTGTTGGAGCTTATGGGGATTCAATGATCAGATGTAGGCAAGTACCCAGTTGCCTGGCACACAGTGGGCATTCAATAAATGTAAGCTACTCTATTTATTAATTTATTCATTATACTGATGAGGTTTGGGTATCTATGTTTGTCCAGCCTGACATGCCTGGGGTCGGCTTTGCTGGAGCCGTTGTTGGACTGAGTCGCCAGCGTGGGGCTGGTCCAAGAGGTGGGTGTCGGGGAGGGCAGGTGAGAGGCTGGGGGTGGACAGGGGACGGGCATATTCACTAAACGAGGGCCTTGGTCAAGGCTCAGTGCTTGAGAGCAACAGCAAAGTGACAGTTCCACTGCTTGCCAAGAAAGTGAGGGCCCCGAACCCAACTCCTGTTGGCTGCGTGACCAGGGGAAGGATCCATCTTAGTAAAAAGTAGGGTGTCTGCAAGGACTTCTACAGCCTGAACTTTTCCTGGTTGCCATGTTTTTGGCTAATTTCCCTCCAGGGGTGGGAGTGGGGTACTTATGTCCGAAATGGGCGTCTGAGGCTCCTACACGGGGGCGGGGGGACCCGGAGTCCAGAGGTTTCTTTATATTCCGCAGAGTCCATAAGAAACTCCTTCCCCCTGTTTTTTAGAGGCAATAAGCGAAAGAAATGTCTTTTTACATTTCATAAAGCTCGGAAAAATGGCTTTAAACAGCTTTTGCTCCCCTGCTATAATTATTTATTTTCAAACACTCCTGCAGGGGACTGCTCCGTTTTCTTATCCTGTACTCCTTTTTCTCATAAATGAACCATCACTTCAATAAATCATTATGAAAACAGAGACTAACACCAGCTCTGAAAGGTTGAAAGATTTATGTAACACATTTATGTTTCCCATTTTCTCATTCTGGTACTCGGCTGCAAAAGCTAAGCTAATAAAAGCTGCTATTAATATTTCTTGTTGCCTAGCAACCCCAGAGCGGGAGTAATAGCTTCAGCTAGAAAAATAGATGACCGATAAGGAAAAATTCAATTCTTTTATTATCTCAGGGGGAAATGGCCTTTTACTGGAACCATTATGATGTACGAGTATGAAGTTGAACACAAAAGATGTTTTTGTGTGTTTGTTTTTCTATTTTTAATGAACATTATTTTACCTCCACTGACTCTTTCAGGGCACTTTTGTTTCCTTTTGCACCCCACCACCACCCCCATCCCTCATGCTTAATTTAGTAGCTATAGTAGTTAAGAACCTGTCAGCGTATTTTAGTTTAAAAATGGTTTTTGCAAAGGTTTATAACGCAGCCATAAAAATTCAGTCCCTGTTAAAACTCACGCCAGTGATAAGCCAACACACGGGCTAGTTCTCTACGAACAGGCTCACGTCCGTTAAGAGATAAGACTCATGGTTTTCTCGAAGAGGAAGGTCGGGAAAGAACAAAACATATTCTTTTCCATGTCCCAGTTTTCTTTGGAACCCAGGGAAGCTGTCTCTTTTGAGAAGGGTTTGCTATAAAGTTTGAGGGGTGTTCAAAGCAGGAAAAGATAGGACTATTTGTTGAGCACCTGCTGTGTACAGATGTGGTGCCATTGCCTCTTCCCAATAACCCTCTAAAGTAGGCAGCATTTTTATCCCCATTTTTCAGATGCAGAAACTGAGGCTTAGAGAAGCCAAGGAATCAGCCCAAGGTAGCATGACGCCATGATGTTTCACCCCTTGGTGCTTTAGCGTGGTGTTTCACAATTCTTGGACCTACCAGCGTTGGGGGCCGGATCAGTTTCTGTTGTGGGGGCAGTTCTGTGCGGTGGAGGATGTCTAGCAGCATCCCTGGCCTCTACCCATCATCCCTGGCCTCTAGTAGCGGCCCCCAGTCAAAATCACCCCTGTGGGAGAACCACCGTATGCTGTCCCCTCTGCTTGGAAGCCCCTTCCCCCTTGTCAACCTGGTGGACTCCTGCTCCTGCGTTAGCACCCGATTCAGAAGTCATCTTCTCTTGGAGGCTCTCTGGATCCTTTGGGCTGGGTGTAGGCACTTGCCTCCATCACAAAACTTGAGGATGTGGCCAAAAGCTCAGGAATCAAGATAAGTCATTTTTTTCAAGCAGTATTTTTATAAACCAAAATTACCACCAAAAAATATGATGAACTGTGTATCAAAAATTTAAATAAAGGTGAGATCAGTCTGAATTCATGGAAATATGTGGTTGGCCATTTAGATGCTCGTCTGTACCACCAGCCCGGCACAGCCTGAAGGCTGGGTCTGTGCTTTATGCTCTTCTCTGGCACCGGCATCTAACAAGGGCCTGGCTCGCAGATAACCCTCAATCTCTGTTTATCGACGGAATGAATGGGAGAAGGGAAATTATTGTCGTCCAGGGTCACACAGTGAGAAAAAGGGTAGATATGGAACTTGAATCCAGGTCTCTGGCTCCAAGCCCAGTGCTCTCTGCACCCTTCAGGCCGTATATGGGGTGAATCGAGGTTGCCTGCAGGGTGGTATCTAAGTCACAGGGGATTCAAAGATGCCCTGGGGTGCTCACAGCCTGGGGGAGGGGGAAGGGTAATGGCAGCCATGATTTCAGCTTGGTGTCCGCTTGGCTCTCCCTGTGGCTGTCTTATTCACCCACAACCCCTGTGCCAGACAAGAGCCAGCAGCTCACTGATGTGGAGCATCTCCAAGAACAGAACCATGATGGCTAGCCCCCTGGAGCACCACTCACACTCCCTGTGGTCACGGATTCCTTACCTTGGCCTTTGGAAGGCAAGGACCACTCCTTGTTTGACCCCTATATCCTCTCGGTGAACTTTTTCTAAATAAATGGATGAATTATCTGTAATCTGCTAACATTTTTGTAGCATTTATTATATGCTTGACACCTACTTAAGCCCTTTCTATTTGTTATCTCATTTAATCCTTCATCTTGATGAAGGGTATTATTGTTGCCATTTTGCAGATGAGAAAACAGAGGCACAGAGAGATAAATCACTTGGCTACACCACCACTAAGTGGTGGCACCCAGATTTGAACCCAGATGGGCTGACTCCCCAGCCTGTGCACTCCATTAGCCAACGTGTACAGCCTTCATGTTAATTATTGAATGAGCAAGGGGGTGAATGAGCCAAGATAGAGAACCCCTTCAACCGACTCTGAGTCAAGCCATTCACGTTCATAAGTAGCCACAGCATGAAGTGTGAGGTGCTAGCTTGGAGTGAGGAGCAGAGGAGTGCTGACAAGCTCAGAGAAGAGTAGTAGCAGGGAGGACTTCCTGGAGGTGGTGGCCTTGGGGCTGGGCCTTAGGGGCCAGAGAACAGCAGCAGAAGCCTGAGGGGAGGAAACTTCACACCTGCCTGGATGTCCTTACTCAGACCCAATTGCCACCTCTTCTGCCGAGATTCACCAAACGGTTGTGATGTTTTACGATCACTTAGGTGCCCTCTGGTGTCCATCCTCCCCACCCCTTGCCAGGCTCCTAATTGGAGCCGTGACCCTCTGGCCGCGAAGGGTGCAAGGGCCAGGCATTTAACTTCCATTCTGGGCCAGATGCCCAGCTCAGCAGAGTACCTCTCCCTCTGAGACCTGCTCCCGAGTCGCGAGGGAGAATTCACGGAAAATCTCAGCAACACTCGTCAGCTGCAGCTTCGATATTACCTAGTATAATGGCTCATTCCTCCGAGTGCATATTCAGTACCACGTTTGGGAAAATGAGCTTTTAATGTACCATCGGCATTGCTGAGAAACCATCTCTGGCTCTGCAGAATGTCTGGAGCACATAAAACTTGAGATCTATTGGAGTCATTTTCCCCTTGCTCTGCCGGATAATAAAAAGTCAGTCCCATGCCCTCTTTTTCTCATCTTGTGGCTTTGTCCATTTAGAACTCGGGGTCTTTATAAAAGGCAGCAGCACAAATAAAACTCATCAAAATATTAAGGCTCCAGAAGAGAGCATCGATATACTCCTGAAGTCGAGACACCAAGAGCATTTCGAGAGGAAGGGCATCCTGGGAGAGATTTCAGCACACCAGCTGGCTTGGGCTGTGGCCCCAGCTGTGATGGTGGCAGCCGGGGTCCAAGTGGTAGCACTTAACCGGGAGTATGGAGTCTCTTCTGCCCTGGTGGGTGACCTTGGGTGTAACTCCCTCTCTCTGAGCCTCAGGTGAGGTGGAGCTGGTGCTATTTACCCCACAGCGTGGCTGTGAGAACCAGATGTGTGGATGGATGGTCCTGGTGCTTAGCTTCTTGTGTGAGATGTAGCAGGTGACCCATACGGGTTTGTTGAATGACTGAGTGAGTGAAGAAATGAATGAAAAATAAATTCTGTGTGTGTAAACACTTCACAAACTGTAGAGTGCTGCCTACATTATTGTTGGTAAGTAAGCCAGATGGAGACCCTATAGTCTATTCCATCTTACGGCCCACCTTATCTCATCAACTTTGGAGGGAGATGGAATTAGCCTCATTTAACAGATGCGTACCTGAGACTCAGAGGGCAAGTGGCTTGTCCAGAGACAGCCAGGAAGTGGTGGAGGCAGGACAGGAACCTCGTTCCCTTGACCCCAAGTGTCTTGTGCCCTCAACATTGCAGCTCAGAGCCTAGTGGTTGGGGGAGAGTCGGGTGGGAGCTCCAAGGTCAGACGTGTGATCAGCTGTGTGACCTCAGCCACCTACTCACCCTCTCTGTGCTGCCGTTTCCTCAAGGGATATTTGCAAGGAGTAAATGAGAGATTCCAGGTGGTGTCCAGATCCGTGCCAGAGGGAGGTCTACCTGGTTCCACAGGGAGCTCTTAAGCATGAATTATACTCCTGTGTGTGGTGTCAGTCATTGGTCACAGGCCAGGATGGGTGAGGCATGTGCGTAAGTTCCTAGGCAGGAAGGCTCCCATTGGCCAAGGGCAATTCTTAGAGAAGGAGGCAGCCATGAACCTTTCACAGTCAACACTCCCAGGAATTATTCTCGTTGGGGCTCCGGCAGTATGTACATCTAAAACAGGATCCTAAGGCCAGCAAGATCAGCATCACCTGGGAAGTTGTTAAGAGATGCAGATTCTCAGGCCCCCTCCTGGGCCCTCAACCTGTGTTTAACCAGCCCTCCAGGGGATTCTGATCCCGCTCAGAACCACTGGATCGCCATCATCCTCAGCTGAGTCCTGAGTTCTCCGTTGTTTTAGGACACACAGAACTGTCACTTGTGTTTCTGTCTGCCTTGAGAATGTCATCACACCTGTGACAGTTGCAAACCTTTTTCCCCAGAGGATGCAGAGGATCCACACCTCTGCCTATGGCTCCTGACTCGTCCCAGCCCCCCATGCCTCCTTTTGGCTAGGCTTTAAAGCAGAAACCCTGGTGTGAGGACCGTCCGCAGCCTGGGATCAGAAGGACTTCAGGCCACATCTCCTTAGATTGCGAGGCTTTCGTTGTGCACCAAGGGCCCATGCAGAATTAGAAACAGCATGTACCGGGGGAAAAGAAAGGGAACCCGGGCCGGGGGGCTCACCAGGACCTCTGTGTGACCGGGAGGCAGGGTTCTGCTAGCTGTGTCTGGGGGACTGTGCGGTGTGCCAGCTAAGGGCAATCGGAACAGCCTGTTCTCGGAAATCAAGAGCGGACAGAGTATGGGTTGTCGGACCAAAAGACTCAAGCGACATCTGCAGCCCTGGCAGCAGCTAGACCTGATGAATTAGGCTTCGGCTAAAGGCACAGGGCGACATCCCCTGCCCGAGATCCTGGGCCCAAAGGGTCTGCCTGAGGCGGTCACTCCTCCATCCCACAGGACTCCTTTTCTCGCTTGGGAACCCCAGACCTCAGACCCCTATGCCTTTGCACATAAGATTCCTCCTCCCCGCCCCCTTTCACCTGCCTTGTGTACGTGATGTGTTCTTACTTGCTGCCCCTGCTAGGAGAAGCGGGTTAACTCCAGCCAGCAAATCGGCTGTGCCCTTCTCCGCATGTCCCCACCATTGCGACCTTGGTCACAGTAAACTGGAACTGTATCTTCTCATAACCCCCAGTGTGGTAGGGACCAGGTTCTGTGCCCAGGTTCCGCACATAGCGGAAGCCTGCCACCCACGCAGGTATCCACAGTGCAGGTGACCAAAGGCCAGCCAATGACACCAGAAACAAAACTGTCCTCTGGGAATAGGAGCTTAGCCTCTGCTACGGCCCCTTACCCTGGATACTCACACCGTGTCTCTGTGACTGCTGAAAAGGGGTTAGTAATTTGCAAAAATTAATATCACTGGCTTTGGACTTCCGGAGACCTGGATTTAAATCTGAGTCCCTCCAGCTGCTTGCTGTGTTGAGCAAGTTACCCACCCCCTCTGATCATTGGCTTTCTTATGCATAAAATGGATATGTTAATAACCCTTACCTTATGGGGTTATTTTGAAAATTAAATGCTATAATGCTTATAAAATGCTCAGCATGGTAGCCATAACAATGCTATTATTTGTCTCTAAGCACTTCATGTATGAGCTGTTTTTCTTCCCTGCCAACCCACACGGAGGACTCTGTATCCTTTCTAGTTTCCCCCAAGAAATCTACCTGCCCAAATACTGGTAGAGAAAGTTGCTTCCCTGGGGGTCTTCTGGGGGTACCCATCATGTTGACACATGTCTGTGCTCCCGAGTCCCCTCTTGGCCACACTGACACTGTGATGACCTCTCTGTCTCATCCCTGCCCCCATGGCGTGTTCGGCGTCAGGATCCTCTTGGTTCGGTCTCACACCATAATCCCCTCAAGTTCAGCATCGGTCCCCAGACCTACAGATGTAGACGTACCTCTGAGCTCAGCTGAATGAAGGCTCCTCCGTGAATAGGACCTGCCTTCCTTAGAGGTTACTCTAGGGCCCCTTTGGTTTAAACTGAGCATCCTTGGGTCCACCCTCCACCCTGAGCAAGGTATTGGTATATTTCTCAATACAAGTCAAAAGAAGTACAGTTTTCTCCCAAACAGGGATTCTGGTTGCATTAGTTCGACTCCACCAAGAAGCAGCGCTAGACAGGATTAGACATGGAAGAGGTTTGTTGAAGAGGGAGAAAGAGAAGGTGGGAGGTGGGGGGAATTCCAGACTGTGATGCAGGTTTTATACCTATGGAAGGAAGGAAGGGAGAGAGGGAGGGCGGGAGGAAGAGGGATTGGGCAGGAAGAGTCTTGGGTAGCAGCATAGTTTCAAGAAAGGTTTGGCCAGGCCAAGGGGGGATCCTTGAACCAAAACCCCCATTGGAGGAGCTGCATGTCTCACCAGATGGCCCTGCCTCAGTACCCCCATGTGCTCAGTCACTGGCTTGGGGTGGCCCATGGAAAGCGTGGCCTTGGCGAGAGCACGTTCTTGGAGCCAGAAGAGCAGCAGCTGGGTTCTCACAGCAGGAGAGCTGAGTGGTGCGTTTCCGTGGCCACCACAGTCCACTCCTTGTGCCACACAGATCTGCTTCTCCGTGCAGGCAAGGGAGCGGGATCTCCACGGTTCCCTGGACCCCGGTTCCTGAAGGAGATGTAGTGGAACTAGTGACAGCCTTCCTTGCTGCCTCTGCTCTTGGAAATGTGATCAGTACTCATCCTCCAGTGCCGTCCTTGGTTCAATTCCCCTCTATCAACCCCGCTGATCTGGTGGCTTACATGTCTTATCTGCTCCCGAGAGGTCTGTTTCCTCACACATACACATCTCAGGTCCGGGTTGCTGCACCTGTCCATGTACAGTCGCAGTGGGGAAGGGAGGGGTGAGAGGCACCGAGTGGGTCACCTGGGATACATGTATATTCCTCCCTGCACCCACAGGGCAGGCCTCCCTTCTCCCGCCAGGCAGGGCCAGTTCCTGCCACGATGGTGAGTTCCCCTCTCTCCTCCTCGTCCCTAGATATAAGAAGTCCAAAGGGCCCCGGCAGCAGCCGGATCTGTTGTGTCCCCCTCTGGGGACCAGGTTCTCCAACTGGGCAGAGCCCAGAATTACTGGACCAGGAAGCATAAGATCCCCTAGTGGGTCATTGGGAGTGATGAAGAGTAGGACCACTCCTGCTTCCACCCCTTGGTTCCTGGACCCACGTATTCTGCACAGAACCACGTGGAGGTCTCCAATTTAATGCAGGAACCACGTCCTCAAGGTCAGCACCCCATCCTTTCAGAGTGTTATCCCCAAGCTAGTGCTTCATCTGCTCCTGTAGAAGGCCATTCCTGCATTCTAGAGGCCAGATCCTGGGGAGATATGTGATGGGACCCATAGATCCCGCGGTGACAGGCCCATCCCCATGCCTCTGTCTTTGTGAAGTGGGCCCCCTGGTGGGATGCTATGCCATATGTGATTCCAAGCCTGTGAACCAGGCTTTCTGTCAGCCCCCAGAGGGCTGGCTGAGGCACTGCAGATAGGAGAGGCAGACTGTGCCCAAAATATCTGTCCCTGAGAGGATGAACTGGCTCTTCCAAGATGGAAGAGGCCCAATGTAATCAACTTACCATCCAGGACTGGGTGACCTCTCCAAGGACTAGTGCCACGCTGGGGGCTCAGCACTGGTCTCTGTGGCTGAGAGGGTGGGTAGTCAGAGGCAGCAGCAGCTAAACTGGCCTTGGTCCATGGGAGTTCATGTCATCGGCTCCATGTATAGCCTCATCTCTGCACCTGGGCTATTCCATCCACGTGCCCAGTGCCGGCTCTGCGGTGGCTGGTGATGAAGACTGGTTAAGGCATCGGGGGCACCATCTTGTCTACGTGATCATTCAGTGCCTCTCCCGTGGTGAATGCCTTCTGGTTGGCAAAAATGTGATTCAAAAATCGCACTTTGTGCCCACTCCCATAACTCCATCCATATGCCTCTACCCCAGACAACTGGCCCCAAAGCTCACAGCTCCTTGCCATCCAGGCCTCTGACCAGCCAGCCAGGCCATGGGCTCCTGCTGTGACTCTGTATACACTTGATTCTCATTATTGGCAGATTTCTGTGTTTGCCAACTCATCTACTTGCCAAAATTCATTTAGAACCCCCAAATCAATGCTCATGGTACTTTGTAATCCAAATCTCACATTCCCTGCTGAGGTCACAGGGGCTGATGTTCTGCCTTCTTGTTTCAGCTTTCATGCTGTAAACAAGTCTCCTTTTCAAGGTCTATTGAGTGCCACATTTTTCACATTTTCTTGCCTTTTGTGGCTGATTTCACTGTTTAAAGTGGCCCCCAATTGTAGTGCCGAAGTGCTGCCTGGTGTCCCTAAGCTCAGGAAGGCTGTGATTTATTTACAGAGAAAATGGGTGTGTTCAGACATGAGTGACAGTGCCTGGAATTCAATATTAATGAGTCAACGATACATACCAGATGAGATGTTTTTAAACAGAAACACACATAAAACAAGGTTGTATATTGATAGGTTGATGAGAATATCATCTTTTCCTGTGACCAGAGGCTCACAGGAACCTAATCCCTTATTTCTCCCAGGAGTGGTGGTTCACTATTCACTGATTCAGTGTTGGAGGTGGCTTTATAGAACAGAACCACCATGAGTTATGAGAATGGACTGTATAGTCTCACCTCAGCCACCTCTCCTGCCGCACAAAGTGGATGATGGGGTGCAATTGCTCACATTCCATCCCCTGGGAAGATTTTACCGCTCTCTTCTCTTTCAAGACCTGCCGCGAATGTTGCTAAAAGAGAGTCATCACCCACTTTTGGTGTGTACCCACATAGGGAACTGGCGCATCTGTAAGTCGTACTTGGTCCTTTCCTTCTCGTTTCGGCAGGTTGTACAGGACTCCCCCCTCCCCAACACAGCCGCGGGTGTGAATTGAGATGTTGGTGCAACTGTGTTTTGTGACATGATGTGTGGTCTTCTGTTTCCCATTCAACTTACTCACGCCCTCTGGTCTTGCTTGGGTTTAATCCTGGATATACATTTTTACATTGGAATTTCATTACATCCACAAATTAAAATGGAGAGATTTTATATCATTATACTCTTGAGTTATCCCGTTCAGGAACAATGTGAGTCGCCATTTATTTCAATAATTTTTGCTTTCTTTATAGTTTTATCTATGTATATATCCATATGCATATACATACGTATGTATGGGTCCAACATATTTCTTATAAATTTCATTCTTTAGAATTTTATATTTCTGCTATTATGGTTAGAACTTTTCAATTACGTTTTCTGGGTTTTTGTGGGTAAATAAGAAAGCAGTGTATTTCCTATATTTACTTTTATCTGGCTGTCTCAAATTCTAACTTGAGAATTTGAAGTTTTGAGGATTTCTAGAAATGCTATCACATCTACAGAGAAGATGCTTTCCAGTGGTTGTAACTCATTTCTTTTTGTTTCACTGCATTGGGTCAAACTTTCACTTAATAGGGATGATATCAGTGACCAGTGATCTTTGCTTTCTCCCCCAGTTAAATGGGGATTAAATTCACCCTTGGCATAAAGTCAGTTTTTTAGCATATTTTAAAAGACATTTCTAATCTTTCAGCTTACTCATAATTTTTGTGGAGTTTTATCAAATGGCTCCAAGATATGTATTGAGATGATCATATACGTTTTTCTTTCCTAGTATACTGAGATAATAAATTTTATTAAGGGGTTCCCAGTACATATTAATATATTCTAATTGGGTATGGCATGCGTGTATACATACATATTTAAACATATGTACGCACACATATATTTTTTTAACATGAGGCTGGATTTAATGTACCTATTATGTAACTTAAGATGTTTCTTTTACATATTTTTAATAGTGAAATGGTTCTGTAGTTTTCTTTTTATGAGATAGCTTCGCCATTTTTCTGTATTGAAATGCAGACTATAGTATAGTCTATATATTCACTATACAGGTTATATACCATCTTCAGAAAATGAATAGTTTATCACACTGAGATCTATACAGTTATCACCATTGAATTGTATTTAGTATAATGTAATTTTTATAGGCTTTGTACCTGTGATTATACCGCAGTCACATTCCTGAAGTCGTGTATTGTAGTTTCCCGGTTTTTTTTATGCTCATCCTTAACCATGTTATTGGTTTGTCAACTTTGTTTTATTCATTTTATTCAGAAAACCAACCATCAGAGTTATGTTTCAATTTTCTTCATTTACTCACTTCCCCTTTTATGTGTATTAATCCCTTCCTTTTATGTGTATTAATCCCTTCCTTTTATGTGTATTAATCCCTCCCTTTTATGTGTATTAATCCCTCCCTTTTATGTGTATTAATCCCTCCCTTTTATGTGTATTAATCCCTCTTCCTTTTTTCCTGTGGATGTTTAGATTTTTCACTTTAGATCCTTTAGTTCGTTTGCTTTTACTGTTTACTGTTTAATAATAAAAGCTTTACGGCTGTGCCTTTTCCCTGAGTGTGGCTTTGGCTGTACCCTATAAATTTTGAAATGAAGTGTTCTTAGATCTTCAACTTCTTTCTTTCAAAAACATAGCTTTATTGATTTTTCTAAAGATGGCACATGTTCACAGTCAAAATATTAAACAGAAGCAAATACAAAGAAGAAATAAAAGATCATTAAAACTGCACCATCCACAGATAACCATTATTAGCCTGACCGTTTGCTAAGTATCTTTTCAGTCATACCTTTGTGATTTATACACATAATTTACATAAAAGGGACCATAACACGGTGCCTTTTCCTGTACTTTCCAGTCTCTTCTATCGGAGCTGTTTTGCGACCTGCTGATTTTCTGCAACAGGAGGTAATGGATGTATTTCCATGACCATAATGATAGGTCGTGCCCTTATTTTTAGTGGCTGCATAACATTTGATTTTATGGCTGTCTCATTGTGAGCGTAAACAGTAATCTACTGATAGACATGTAGGCTATTTCTGACTTTTCTCTATTATGAAACTCTCTTGGGATGGGTTCCTTAGGAGTTGTGAAAATGATTTTTTGAGGGTGCAGTCTCAGGAGAGGGAGGAGAGGAGAGCTCTACCCTGGGCAAGCCCTCTGAGCCTCGGTCTTCTCATCTGTAAAAATGGGAATCACCATAGTGCCTGCCTCATGGGAGGATGTGAGGATAAAGGAGGAAGCCATTTATGGAAGCTTCAAAACTATTTACGGTTGCAGGGGCCCTAAAGCTCACGGCAGAGAGAGGAGGCACATAGTCCTCTGACCTGGCCATGGAGGGGGCTGGGAGCCCTGATTTTCAAGGGTGGAGCCAGCCTGGATTCTAAAACAGCCTGTTACCCTGAACGGCTGTACCTGATTTGGCAACATCTGCCCATGGCCCTCAGATGGCTGGGGAGCAGGGAAGACCTGGCCTCCTCTACGTTCCCAACATTGACTCAGAGACAGACGTCCTCAGACCCGCTTTGCCAATTAATTTGTGTTGGATTAGGCAGTGGGAACCACCTCTGAACTCCAAGTCCTATCTGTGCCTTGGATCTACTGTGTGACCTCAGGGCCAGTCCTTGCCCTCTCTGGGCCTCCCATCTGGAAGCTGATCAGGCCCCTTCCAGCCTGATCACCCACAACTCTTTTGAGAAAGGTTGTCAGAAGCAATGCCTGCTGCCTCCTGCGCCCTCCCCAGCGTTTCAGTCTCCACTTAACCAGGGACTTCAACAGGCAGCACTTTTCTCGAGAGTTCATAAAAACATGTAAACACGGGTGAGGATACAAAATATTGAGCGGCAAGGCAGTAAAACATGCCAGTGTTTGTTGTGTTGATTGAATATTCATGAGCTGACTGTTTAAATTACAGTTCACAGCTGTTGCAGGACCTGATGAATAATTGAAAGGAGCATGGCCAAAGAGAGTTCAACACCTCATTAGAACACCACTTAGGATCGGCTACAGAGAATTTATAATTAGCTTGGAGTATCCTATAATAAATTCTTCAGAAAGATGGTTTTAATTAGCACATGTGCTAATTCTGAATGTAGAATGTTAAGCGTTAAGGAGGAGGGAGGTGAGTAACCCTTCTGTTTCCTTGTGTTTCCCTCTTCTGTGGGGTCCCGCCACCTGCCAGAAATCTCTGAGCCATGCTGAGCCCACCTCCCGAAGCCCTCGTACTTCCACTGCCCCCAGCTTCAGGCCCACTGCCGAACCCCAGCTCAGCATCCCCTGTCATGGCCTGCGCTGGTGCAAAGCCTCTGAACTTGTCTCCCTGCGTCTGCCTTTCCCCCCCGCTGGTTCACTCATGAGCTGGTTCGTCCCCACCGGGTCAGCTAGTGTAGCTTTCTGAAATGCAAATCTGATTCCACTTCGGCCACCTTTAGAGCCCCTCGTTTTTATTTTTGTTTGCTTTTGGGTTTTGTTTTGTTTTTTTCTTTGGTTGGTTTTTGTTTTCTGTCTTTGTTTTTTTGGCGGTGCTGCGCGGCATGTGGGATCTTAGTTCCCTGACCAGGGATCAAACCCGTGCCCCCTGTAGTGGAAGTGGAAGTCTTAACCACTGGAGTGCCAGGGGAGTCCCTAGAGCCCCTCAATTGAGGAAGCCCAGAGAGAGGGAATGGGTAATCAATCAGTCAATCACATGGGTCCCAAGGGGCACACCAGGACCAGCTGACTTCAGCCAATCTCTAGACGTGTGGGGATGGGAGAGGCATCAATGGCTGAAGGAAGAGGATAAACAACGGCAAAGAGGCAAGAACCTGTGGTGTGGGGACTGCCAGTGGGGAGCAGGGTGGGGAGAGGCTTGAAGGAAGCGGGGACCTAGCTGTGACGCACCTCCATGCTCTGGAGAGGGAAGACGTGGGAGGCGGGTCCCACTGAGGGTTCAGTCTCCATGGGGCTGGCCTGGAGCTTCGGGAGGCTGCCGCCTTGGAGCCCAGAGCTTCCAGGGCTACCTGGATCCCTCCTTCAACATTTACTGAGTGGCTGCTGTGTGCCAGGCCTGGGGCTGGGCACCGGGGAAACAGCTCCGAGCAAAGCAGCCACGGTCCCCGCCCTTCATGGATGGAGCACACTACCAGAACAGCGTCCACACGCTGGTGAATGTATGATTACAAGTATGGCAAGGCAAATGGAAAAAATAACAAAGTACATGAGAGACAGTCACCTGGGGACCCTGGTTGAGGTGGGAGAGCCCGAGAAGGCCTCCCTGGAGGTGCTGACATTTGAGCGGAGTCCTGAGAAGGGAGGCAAATTGGGTTCCAGGCAGAGGGAGCTGGGCCTGCAGGGCATCAGAGCTGCCCCATCCCCAGAGGGAGGCACTGAGGACGGTGGTCTGGCGGAGTCCCTGGCAGTGGTCTGGGCTGGGGGTGGGACTGGACTGGTTATAGTGATGGAGGCTGGACTGGGAATGAGAAAAGGAACTCATTGCTGGAAAGAAATAACCCCCTTTTCCAGTCCTAAATTTGACTCTGGTGCTTAAAGCTGCAGGACTTCAAACAAGACGTAGGCAATTGCTCAGCTTCCCTTCACCAGGATTCATTCCTGTACTTTTTCATTCATTCTGTAAACTTTTATTGAGCCCTTACTGTGTACCAGGCACTCTCCCAAGCCCTGAGCAGATGACAATCCCTGATTCATGGAGCTTACATTCCTGTGGGGTAGACAGACAGACAAGGAGATAAGGACGTAAACTACACCCTTCCTGCCACTCAGCTGGGGAAGCGGAGGCTGCCTGCCAGCTAAGCAGATGCACCTTCCCAGAATGTGGCTCAGCCCCAGGCAGCACCAGGCCCCCTTCCAAGAGGAGCTGAAGATCAAATTCAGGAAGATGGAGGCTTCACAGCCTCGACAGGTTATCCGCCTCCTGTGACCTAGGGTGGTGGCTCCTTCCTCAGCTCTCTCGTGTCCATGACGTCTGCCCCATGTACCTGGTGATCCTGCCTCTGGTCTCTTAACCTGAGCGCAGGAAATCTGTTGGGCCGTCTGCTGTTCACAGCCACCCAGGCTCCCACTGCCTGCAGGACCAAGCCCCCATTGCCTGTGATCTGTCCTCTGGGGGCCCCCCAGCTTTATCCCTGCCTTGAATCCGGTGCACCTGGGTCCTAGCAGGCCCCTGGCGCCCAGGGGTGACCATCGTGCTGACTCTGGACCCCAAACTTCGTCTCCAGCCTTGTTTTTCGCCCATCAGTTCTGCAGTAAAGGTCCCCATGGGGGCATTACTGTGACAGGAGCACCCATCCTCCACAATTGTACTTCAGCATCTAAAAGAAAGTCGTCCTTCGACACCTGCCTGCTGTCCCATCTCTCCCCTCGTGGTCCCAGCGGAGCTTTTAGAAGGAGTCATCGGCCCTGGTTGTCTGTATTCCCTCCCCTCGCATTTACTCTGGCCTCTGCCAACCCCCCTGACTACAAAACGAGTCCACGTGGGGGGCCGGGGGGGCCTCCACGTTGCCAAAGTCATCGGGCATGTTCTGCCTCTGTCATACTTGGCATTTAGCCGTGTTAGATCAACTGGCCACCCCTTTGTCCTGAAACCCTCCCCCTCCTCTGCTTCCTCAGTGTGACGGTGATGCTCCTGGGGTCCTCACTGCTCAGAGCGCCCCCCCGGCCTCCTCTGCAGGCTCTCTCTCTCTCTCTCTCTCTCTCTTTCTCTCTTTCTCTCTCTGTCTCTCTACCTGGTTCTCCGTGTGGCTGGATACCTCTAGGACCCCAGGCCACGTTCCACTGCTCGGTCCCCTTCTCTAAGCACCAGACCATGTAATCGACCGTCCCCATGTGAAGACCCCACTAGGATGCTGGGCCCAAGCTCAACCTGTTCACAGCTGACCTCTCCTCCCCACCTGGCTGGACCTGCCTCTTCTCCCACTTGACCAGCCCGTGAACCTCATTGGCCATCCAGTGCCACCCTTGACCCCATGCCATGACCAGTCCCAAATCCTGCCTCTCTCCCTTTGCAACTCTCGCAGCCATCTCTTACTTTCCATCTACCCAAATCTGGGATGGTGGTGGTGTCACTTTTTACCTGGAAGCTGCCACCTGCCGCGTACCTGCCGGGCTGGCCTTTCTAAAATTCAAGTCGCTGATGTGCCTTTCTGGGTTCCCAGCGACCCTCAGGATCAAATCCGAACGTCTTCACCTGGCATTCAAGTCCTACCCCAGCCTGGCCCCTGCCTGCATCTCAAGGACATCCTTCCCTGCCCTCCTCACCCCTCCCCAACCTCCTTCACCGCAGCCAGAGAGAGGCTTCTCTGGATCCCCGGTCTGCCTCTGACAACCTCCCCATGGCCTGTGGCTTTCCTTTCAGCGCTCGTCACCATTGTGACTACATACTGATTCAGTTGTGGAATTGATCAATGTCTGTCTCCCCCATGAGACTGTCAGCTCCGTGGGGCAGGGACCCCACCGATATTAGTCACTGTGAATCTCCAGTGTCCAGTACAGGGCTGAGCACATAGCAGATACTTAATCAATACAGACGTTTCTGCTGTGATATGAGAGATACAGTCCTGAAATGGCTGCAAAATCCTAAATATAGCAGAGCTTATAGGAAAAATAGGGCTAGGGCAAACCTCTCAAGACCTCTGCAACTTTGTAGCCAGAAAACTGTAACTATCCTAATGCATATTCCCGCACAATGAAAAAACTCTCAGTAAGAACTGGGAAAGTAGCTTGATGGAAGGGGATGGAACACCGCTGGGTTACGGAGACAATGGCAAAATGCACGAAGACTGGGGAGAAGCATGCGGAAAGCGCTTTCATGCCAAGACGTGGCCAGACAGGATGAGGGTAAGAAGGGGGGGTGAATGGGCAAGGGGAATAGCGCCGATTCCTCCACTGCTCGCTGAGTTCATCTGGATTTGCGTCCTCTGCATTGACAGGCTGTTCCTTGGTGGCACAAAATATTAATGCACTGGAAGAATCACCTGTGACTGAACGGGGCGTCCATGTGGTGCGTCATTCACCCGTTCACAGGGATGGGATAGTTTGTGTCCCCGGAGCTCAGGTCGCAGGGGACACATTGCATTTGTGGAGCGGGTGAGTGTATTCATAGCACATCACACTGTATTCACATGGCTGGCTCACTTGTCCGTCCTGCTGGAGGTGGTGGCCCTTCCTGAATGACAGGGCCTGTGGCTCATAGGCAGTCCCGTGTGGGCCCTGGGACTGTGACAGATCACAGGCTTCGGTTTCTGCCCTCAGGCAACCGAGAACGTGCCATGTGGCACATGGGAGTAAGCCCAAAAACGCGTGCTGGAGAGACCTCTGAGCAGCCCAGTAAGAGGCGTTTCACGGTCCAGGAAAAAGAAATGGGCTCTGTGTTAGTCAGGGTTCTCCGGGGAAACACAACCAATAGCATATCGATAGATACATAGAAGGCCCACAGTCGGCCATCTACTGGCTGAAGAACCAGGGAAGCTGGTGATATAATTTGGTCCAAGTCCAAAGGGAACCAGGAGCTCCGATGACTGAGGGCAAGAGAAGTTGGATGTCCCAGCTTAAGAAGAGAGAAAATTCGCCCTTTCTCTGCCTTTTTGTTCTGTTCGGGTCCTCAGCTGATGCCCACTTGCATTGGGGAGGGCCATCTTCTTTACTCAGTGGACAGGTTTCACATGCTAATCACTTCCGGAAACACCCTCACAAACATGCCCAGAAGTAGTAACATTTTACCAGCTATCTGGACATCCCTTAGCCCAGCCAGGTTGACACGTGAAATTAATCGTTGCAGGCTCTGAACCTGGGCAAGAGGGGTGGATTTGGGAGATCACGAGGAGGTGGCCTTGCCTGATCTAGAGGCAGAATAGGTGTGGGAGGAAAAGGAAGAAGGGGTCTGGGCGGATAAATCATTCAACAGACGTTCTTCTATGTGTCACGCGTTGTTCCAGGTGCAATATGATGGTGAACAAAACACAGATCTTTGCCCGTGTGGAAATTACATCCTGGCAGGGAGGGCAAGATGAGAGACAATAAAGACGTCACACGGTGTGTTTACAGGTGATCAGTGCTTTGGAAGGAAGAAAAAGAACAGTGGCCTGAAGGGGCTTGGGAAGGCAGGAGCGGTGCGGGGCGTGGGCAGGTTGCAGTATTAGGTGGGAGGGTCAGGGAAGGCCTCATAGGTAAGGGGAGGTTTGAACAGAGACTGACAGGAGATGAGGGAATAAGTCGGGTAGGTGTCCCCGCGGGTGGGGAGGAACATCCCGTTCAAAGGCAACAGCTAACTTGCAGGGCGTCCTGCCCTTGGCACTATTGACATTTGGGGCTGGGTAATTCACCATGGTGGGGGTCTGTCCCGTGCCTAGTAGGATGTTTAGCAGCATCCCTGGCCTACTGCCCACTAGATGCCAGTGGCATCTCCCAGTTGTAACTGAAAATGTCTCCAAATATTGCCTGTTGTCCACTAGGGGGCATCACACAGAGCTAGAGGAGGGCCATCAGCTTGGGTGTGCGAGGGGTGGCCGGAGGTGTGGGTGCTGGAGTGGAGTGAATGGGGAGAAAGCAAAATGGGAAGAAGACCAGAGAGGTCTGGGTGGTAGTGGCGGTGGCTGTGGGATGTTCTAGGGGCGTATGATTTGGTAAAGACTCAGGCCTTTACTTAGAGTGAAGTCGGGGTCTAGTGCAGGCTCCAAGCAGAGAAGTGAGAGCTCGCATCCCAGGGATGGGAAACCTAAAGACCACCACGCCGCCATCCCAACCCAGCAGAAATTTCACGACCCCAGCAGGGCAACCCCAGACCCAGTGTCTCAGAAACCTGTGTTTGCAAACCTTTCTTCAAAGACAAAACCAGCCCCAAAGAGGACAAATTGCTTTCCATTTACATCCTTCCCTGCTGGTGCCTTCATAGTCATACAGGATGATCAGTGTAACCTGTAATGGGGCTGTTGCTCTCAAGGATAAAGTAGTCTGACGCTTAACTCAATAATTAAAACTGTGATGGTGCTCAGCCTGCAGGGATAATGTACTATTATTATAGTCATTTGTTTCAATTAAATGCTTACTGATTTTACAATAGCAGCTGGGCACCTGGGCACTATAGCTATTACTCTGAACAAGACATCTCAGATTTCAGGAGAAATGTGTCAGTGTGCAAGGGATCTCCCACCAAGCATGAAAGTTTATTAGAAATACTTACTTATGAGGCTTCGGGGCGAGAGGCAGGCACTGGGGAAGGCTTCCTAATGGCTTTCTATCTCTTTTGTGCTGGAGTTATTTTCCTAAAAAAAAATAGTCTTCCGATATTTGACTCTTAAAGCCTGAGGAAACTTCAGAGGGTGGTGTATCCCTGGGAGGGTTGGCATAGGGGGAGCTTTGGTTGTGACTCCCCCTGATCTCGGGTGGCCTCGGCCTGCACTGGCTTTTGAAGCAGGGTTTTGGTTGCCGGCCAGAGATTGAAGTCAGGCCGTGGCAGTGAGAGCGCTGAATCCTAGCCACACCAGTATCTAGTGACAAGACCCTGGCCCTTTGGCTTTGCAGAAATGAATTCCCACAAAGGCACGGAAAGTAGTGAAACAAGTAAAGTGTTTATTAGGAGGAAAAAGAGTACGTGTGGATAGACATATGGGCGGGCTCAGAGAGAGAGTCATGCCCTTGTGGTAGTTTGAATCACTTCTGTGGGGCATTTCTCCCAGGTGTCCTTTGGCCAGTCATCTTGCTTTGCCTGGTTCTGAGTCCATATTTGGTATATCTCAGGAACCTCCCATGTGTGCTTGTGCATCTCTTAGCCAAGATGGATTCCAGTAAAGAGGCCTATGGGTAGCTTGATGTCACTCCCATTTTGACCTCCAAGGAGCTTTATAGTCAGGAAGGTCCCCTTGACTTCAAGAATGAGAAATATGTAGTCTTTTATCTTTTATCAAAGATAAGAGGGCCCAGCCTCTCCTCCCTCCTGCTATTTTGGAATATCTGTCCACAGGGGACGAACTTCAGCTGCTCAGCCTGGGCCCATCTATCTCCTGCCTCACCCACATCATTGATTCCCGGATGCGGTAGACTAAAGAATGCCCCTCAAGATGGCCGTGTCCTAATCTTCGGAGCCTTTGAGTATGTTACCTTATACAGCAAAAGGGATTTTGCAGATGTGATTAAGTTAAAATCTTGAAATGGGGAGATTATTCTGGATTATTTGAATGGACCCCATGATGTAAGCATGAGTCCTTATAGAGCCGGGCAGGAGGGTCCAACACCTGGAGTGCTGGGAAAATGGGAAAATGGAAGTAGAGAGAGAAAAGGCCGTGTGATGCGGGGCCATGAGCCAAGGAGTAAGGACCACATCCATCCTAAAAAAAAGCAGGGAGACAGATTCTCCCCTGGAGCCTCCAGAGGGAACCAGCCCTGCCCATACTTTGACATTAGCACAGTGATATGGATTCTGGCCTCCAGAACGGTAAGGTAATGAGTTCGTGTTCTTTTAAGCCATCAGGTCTGTGGTAATTTGTTACAGCAGCAATGGGAAACTGCTATGCAGGGTGTCTGCTGCTTCTGAGTCCTGGGACAACTTTCCCCCAGGAAAGCAGTTCTGCTGCAAATCACAGGACTCCCTGGCGGCTGTCGGCACACAGACCTGGCTTCTGACGCGCCTCTGCCTCAAGCCTTAGCACCTGCAGGCATGGTCCTCCACCTCGGCCCTCCACGTCCTAGCCTCTGCTACCCCTTTATCCTTATCTCCTGCTCTTCCCGAGATCTGTAGTCAGCAAACTGGAGACCCAGGAGAGCTGGTGGTGTAGCTCCAGGCTAGGAGGAGACCGACGTCCTAGCAGTCAGGAGGCGAGGTTCTCTCTTACTCAGCCTTTTTGTTCTATTTGCGTCTGCAGTTGATTAGATGATACCCATCCACATCGGGGAAGGCAAGCCGCTTTACTCAGTCTACCAGCTCATATATTAACCTCATCCAGGAACACCCTGACAGACACATCCAGGATAATGTTTGGCCAAATGTCTGGGCACTCTGTAGCCCAGTCAAGTGGGCACAGGAAATGAACCATCAGACTGCTGCATGCCTCTGCGCCCTCGCACATGCTGTTCCTGCTTCTGGGAAAGCCCTCCACCCCCTCCTTGTCTTCTGCAGACTTCCCCTCCGAGAGCCAGCTCAGAGTCTTTTCTGTGGAAAGCCTTTCTAACTCTCCAGCCGTTGGAGGGGCCCTTCTCTAGCCCCCTCCCCAGATCCCACTGCACGCCTGTGCTCTTGCACTGGTTCAAATTGGGTGGGACTTCCCTGGTGGCGCAGTGGTTAAGAATCCGCCTGCCAACGCAGGGAACATGGGTTCGAGCCCTGGTCCGGGAAGATCCCACATGCTGTGGAGCAACTAAGCCCGTGCGCCACAACAACCGAGCCTGCGCTGTAGAGCCCGTGAGCCCCAACTACTGAGCCTGCATCCACAACTACCGAAGCCTGAGCACCTAGAGCCCTTGCTCCGCAACAAGAGAAGCCACCGCAGTGAGAAGCCCGCACACTGCAACGAAGAGTAGCCCCCGCTCGCCGCAACTAGAGAAAGCCCACGCGCAACAATGAAGACCCAACACAGCCAAAAGTAAATAAATAAATAAATTTATAAAAACAAGAAACTGGGTGGCTGCATCTCTGCCTCCGCCATCAGACGGTGCACCCCAGATGGGGTGTTTTTAGTTTGCTCTTTCGTCCTGCTTCTTCCCAAGATCTCAGACATAGAAGCCCTCAGAGAATGTTTGTTGAATGAATAACAGGAGGAGGACTCGAGAAGTAAAAGGACCACAGAGGTAGTTCTCATGAGGGCAGCTGGAGGCAGAGGCCCAGTTGAGGACATGAGAAAGAGGCTCAAGACAAGCCATGGAAGCTCAGAGTCAGAGGACAATGGCCAACTACCAGGCCTCTGTCACCAGTCCAGGTCTGTCTGATTTGAAAGAGAGGCTGTGATGTGACTCAGACAGAGCAAGAGCCCAGCTGGTGGCCAGGGCAGGGTTGTGCCCAAGGACAGCACACCGAGCAGCTGTTTCCTAGGGCAGGGCTGGGCAGGAGGGTGGGGTAGTGCCTGAGGACCCAGGCCTGGGAACCAGTCAGCCCTTGGTTTGAATCCCAGCTCCACCACTTACAACTTCTGACCTTGGGCACTTTTCTGAGCCTCAGCTTCCTCATCGGTAACATGCTACTGATAAACACACCTTCCTCCCACGCACAACTGGGTGAGAATTACATGTAGTCAGAAGGTGAGTGCCTGGCAGATGTTAACTGACAAATACAGGGTAGTTTTTCTAGCACCATTTCTATTTACTTAACAATATTCAAGGGGTTGGCAATCCATGGCTATCGATCAGCCAGACCTGGCCCTCTGCTTGTTTTTATAAATAAAGTTTTATTGGAACATGGCCACCCCCATTCATTTACATATTGTCTACTGCTGCTTTTTGTGCTATAATGGCAGAATTGAGTACTTACAACAGAGACCTTCTGGTCTGAAAAGCCTACAATATTTAATATTTGGCCTTTTACAGAAGTCCCAACTCCTGATCTAACAAATATAACAAATATCTTTGAAGCACCACCCCTTTGCCAGGCCTTGTGCTGTTATTTTTATTGTCATCAGAGCCTCCCTCTTGGCTTCTCTCATATTTCTTTCATAATCCAGAAACTTCCATTGTTTCTGACCTCTTAGCCCAATTGAGATCCAGTTCAAGGTTATACCCTGAGCAAGTCCATGAGGGCATGAAGGAAAGGAAACCTCTCCTGTTGAACACCTACTGTGTGCCAGGTTCTCTACAACATTTTTTCATTTGATCCTTACAGCTATCCTGTGAGAGCAGGTTCATTACCCTCCACCTATATTAGAGCCGTTAAGGTCTGTGGCTGCAGTAAAAAGATCTCAGTCTTGGAAGACTGCCAGAATTCTGACTTTCCCACTACCTAGCTGTGTGACCTTGGGGAAGTCACTTACCCTCTCTGAGTTTCAGTGTCTTTATTATAAAATGGGGATGATAAGAGTGTCTATGTCAAAGGTTTGTTCATGAAGCTCCTGGGACATAGTGCGTACTCACTAAACATGATAGTTAAGTATATGGTATCACTGTGACTATGGTTACCATTCCTCTATAAAACAGGAATATTACTATCTGTTAGAAAGAGCTGCTCCGAGGCTATGGAAGGGATTGTAAAATGCTGGTCAGTGGCTTGTTAATTTTCCTTTGTGGTTTGATTGTGCTCGGAATTTAAGGAGAAGTTTCTGGACCCTCTGGAACTGAGGCAGAGGCTTCAATGAGAGAATTGAGCGGAGCCGCTGTTGCCTCCAGAAAAAAAAAAGTTCCAATTCCCTGGGCAGAGCGTGAGGCTGTGTTGAATGACACCTTGTCCCTGCCTCAGAGGAAGCAGGGTGGGTGTGCATTCTGTGAATCAGCAGAAAGTGGGAAGGAGACGGGTGTGATTTCTTGTTCTCTCCTTGCAGCGTGGGGCTGCTCTCAGCACCTGGGGTACTCTCCATAGAGAACGCAAATGCTGCTCTGCAGAAAAACACCTTTGTGTGCAGCCCTGAGAATCTATTAAGCCAGGCGAACCTAATTATGTTCACAGCGACACCCTTACTATTTCCTCTGTTTTATCCTTCCTGGAGAGGCTCCTGGAGGTGACCATATGTTTCCATGAGAGAAGTAGGAGGCTTGGTTCATTTGGTTACCAGACACCTCATAAGTGCCAGCTGAGGGCTGGGCCACCTGCCTGGGGCTGGGGAAGCACATTATATATCTCTGCACATAAGCAGATGCTCCGTACCCACCAGGGTGAGCCCAGGGGAAGGCCCAGGTAAAGGGCATGGCCAAAAGAGGGAGGAGAGGTCAGGGAAGTCTTCTTTGAGGAGGTGGCATTTCAGGTAAGCTTGAAGATGATGAAAAGACCAGTGAGCCACAGGGGAAACTATCCATTCCAGCTCGAAGCCCACATGTCCTGGGAAGCTCTGGGAAGGATCTGGAGAGGTCGGCAGGAAAGAGATGGTGCAGATCTTTGTGGGCTCCTACAAGGCCAGGACTGGGCTAGTGGGTCATGGGGGAGCTATTAAAAGCTTCTGAGGAGGGAGGAGACATATTATGTTCCTGAAGGGTCACTGTGGTGGCCAGCAGAGCACCTGGGCTTGAGGAAGCCATGCTGGGGGCCGAGAGGAGGGCTGGTGTCTTAAATTGGGATCCCCCTTAAAGCAGACTCTGACACAAAGGTTTCGGGGCAAGTAGTTTGTTTAGGGGTGATCCCAGGATGTCTGGGAAGGAAGAAGGGAAGAGGGACAGGAAGGGAAGAAAGCCAGTAAAGGGCAGGGTGATGAGCTGTAGCCACCTGGACCAACTGGAAGCCTGTTGTGGACCCTCCAAGAGGCGTATGGAATGAGACTCAGAATTGTCCTCTTGAGGGGAGGGGAAGCCGGGGTTTTATCCACAAACTGCAGCCCCTCAGAGATAGAGGGCCACTTCTAGGGCTCAGCACTTCCAGCCTCCTTGGACAGAGAATGCTGTCAGGCAGGGAGATGCAGGAAACCAGCAACAGGGGCGATAACCCTTGGACTGGTGGTGTCGGGGGGACCTCCAACGTAGGCCAAGGGCAAGCGGGCTGACCCCTGCCAGCACCTGCTATAGCTCATTAGGAGAAAAGGCAATGGTTGCCAAATGTGTTGGGCAGAGCAGGGTGGACTTTGATTGGGGAAGGGGCCCTGTGAACTGGTAGAGAATTCTAGAATGTGTGGAGGGATTGACGTCTGACCACTTCTGTGTACTGCTCCTGTGAGCTCACCATTTTTCTTTCAAAGCCTGAAATTGGCTTTCAACAAAACACTTTCTTAGGTGGGATATGGGAATTTGGAATCATCTGTGGGGGATGCCCCCTATTTGTAGGCATCCATGCAGAAGCCACGACTCACCCAGGGGGCATGGAAGAAAGGAGGGAAAGTTGGATAGAGCTGGAGGAATGCCAGTGTTGAAGGAGTGGGCTGGAAAAGACCAAGAAGGAGTGACTAGTGAGGTAGCTGGACAGCCAGGAGTCAGGCCCTGGAGGGTAGAGGGCTGTCGGGCAAGGCAGTAATTCTTGGAGTCAAGGACTAAGTAAGGGGTGTCTTGGGGAAGGCATCATAGCTTAGTGAGGAAGTATGACGGTCTGTAGAAATCCAGCTTCACCGGCAGTAGCTGTGCGATCATGGACAAGTCTCTGAACCTCTCTGAGCCTTGGCTTCCTCAGCTGAGGATGACTATGTTACCCACCTGGTATGGTAGCTGTGGCGATTAAATGGGCCATATATGGAAAAGCTTAGCAGTGCTTCTGGCACATATTAAATGCTTAATAAAACTTTCCCCTCCTCTTCCTACTGATGAAGACGGTGGGAGGATGATGGAGATGCTTAAGTGGTATACGTAGTAAGGAGGGTACACGCCAAATGAGTTGCTGATGGGGGGGGCGCCTAGTGACAGTGAGAATAGATAGTTCTCTGCAGGAGATTGGCTGTGCAGGGGAGAAAGTTGGGACAGCAGTTTTTAGGAGACTTGGAACTAAGGGAGCTTTGCATGTAAAGACGGGAGAGAAGTGAACATGATTTGATGCTTGTGGGGTGCAGCCCACGGAGAGGGGAGACCCGTTGACCTGATGGAGAGAGACTTAGGTGAGGCTCCTAGAAGCAGAGCCTGAGACGAAGATTCTTGTGAATGCTGTTTATCGAAGGAGAAGGAATCAGAGTCCACAGAGGAAGGAGTTGAGCAAGGATGTGACCTCAGCCAGAGACTTGGGGAGCCCCAGGGCACGCCTGCACGACAGAGGAAGGGGCTGTAATCGGTGTTTCATGATTTTACTGCATTTTTATATGGACTTAAACACTTTATAGTAATGTTTTATGTTTTGAACATGTACATAAAGGTATTCTACTGTATGTATCCTTCTGAAACTCTTTACTCATTATTGTTTTGAGTTCGTCCTCATTGGTAGGTGTGACTCCAGGCCATTCACTTCAACTCTGTACAGAATTCCATTCTGTGAATAGATCACAGATTACCACCATTTCCCAACTGGCAAACATTTAGATTATTCCCAGTTTTTCTGGAGTTAAAAAAAAAAGTGCTGTAATGATCATTGTTGTAGTATATAATTTTTGAAAGGTAATATGACTTTCATATAAATATAAAATGAAAACATGTCAATTTATTTAATTCATTCACTAATGAGGAAGCCAGTAAGGTATTATAATCAGCTCAAAGAACAATCTGATGAATAGGTACATATATAGGCAATCAAGAATGTGTGTAAAAAAAAAAAAAAAAAAAAAAAAAAAAAAAAAAGAATGCTGAAATAAATTTTCTTATAAATGCAAAACTGGTTGATATCTATAGAGCAAGAATACAGTGTTCGGGTTCTTCTTTTCTACAGGATGCGATCAACTGGTACCTCTACCAGACAACATTTTTTGCATTTTTATGGATAAGAATCATTTGCATTCCACCTCACAACCATTAGGATGGTTACTATCCAAAAAAAAAGAAAAAGAGGGAGGGAGAGAGAGTGAGAGAGAGAAAACAAGAGTTGGCAAGGATGTGGAGAAATTGTGCACTGTTGCTGTGAATATAAAATGGTGTAGACCCTATGGATAACAATATGGCAGCTCCTCAAAAAGTAAAAACAGAATTACTATATGATCCAGCAATTCTATTTCTGAGTATATATCCAAAAGAGTTGATAGCAGGGTCTTGAAGAGATCTTTGTACATCTGTGTTCACAGCAGCATTATTCACAATAGCCAAAATATGGAAGCAACCCAAGTGTCCATCGATAGATGAATGGATAAACAAAATGCATTATATGCATACAATGAAATTGCATTCAGCCTTTAAAAGGAAGGAAATTCTGATACATGCTACAACGTGGATGAACATTAAGGACATTATGCTAAGTGAAATAAGCCAGACACAAAAGAAAAAATACCCTATGATTCCACTTCAGGAGGGTACCTAAAGCAGTCAGATTCATAGAATAGTCAAATTTCATAGTAGTAAAATGGTGGTTGCCAGGGGCCACAGGGAGGAAGCAACAGGAAGCTATGGTTTAATAGATACAAAGTCTCAGTTCTACAGGATGAAAAGAGCTCTGGAGATGGATGGTAGTGACGGTAGCGCAACAACGTGAAATACTTTAAAATGGTTAAGATGGTAAATCCTATCTTATGTGTATTTTACCACAATTTAAAAAAACTTAATGATAAAACAATAAGTTGCACTAATATCATTTTTGTACAGCTTACAAAGTTGTCAAATAGCCTAGTCAAAGACAAAGGCACACATTTCTATAGAAACAGATAACCCTGAGGTCGACTAGCCAACACCCATTGAAAGAACATTCATTTGCCCATTTCAGAGTCTTTAAAGTTTCCTGCAGTATATATGTCTTCTTGTGCATGTGGGAAAGTTCTTTACAGTAAATATCTTGGTATAGAATTGCTAGGTTATAGGATATGGATGATCAGATTTCTTCCTAAAATGTGTATCTTACTAGTTTACACTCCCACCGGCAGTATAAACAGAAACCCAAATGTCCAGGAAACGAATGAAAAAATGTTTGACTTCTCTAGTAAACAGGGCAGTGCAAATTAGAACAACTTTGGGAGCATTTCAGACTTAGCAGATTTGCAAAAATTCAAAATCTGCCATTATCAAGTGTTGGCCATATATTAAATTACTGAGTTCAGGTATACCTGATTGAAGAATTCTAAAACAGGCAGCTGGGAAGGAAAAAGAAAAAACAAGCCCTAAACACAGAGCCCCAAGGCCAATTTGCCCTTGAAGAAATAACGTCAGATCCTTCTTTAAGATTCATGGAAAAAGGAGTGTGTACATGTTGGAATAGTAAAGGATGTTTAGAGAATAGATTTTAAAATCTACCTTTTGTTCAAAGTGTTCAAAAATTTTTCCAGCTTTATTGAGGTATTATTGAGATTTAACATATTTAAGTTTAAGGTATACAACGTGATGATTTGATGCGTGTATATACTGTGAAATAATTACCATAATAAGTGTGTATGTGGTGGTAACTTTTAAGATCTACTCTTTTAACAACTTTTAATTATATAATATAGTATTGGTGATTATAGTCACCATGCTGTATATTAGATCCCTAGAATTTATTCATCATACAGCTGGAAGTTTGTACCCTTTGACCACCTTCACCCATTTCCCCCAACCCCCTGGCCCTGGCGACCACCACTGTACTCTCTATTTGAGTTCAGCTTTTTTAGAACCCACATATGAGTGAGAAGATAAAGTATTTGTCTTTCTCTGTCTCACTCATCTCACTTAGCCTAATGCTCTCAAGGTCCGTCCACACTGCCACAAAAGGCAGTGTTTCCTTCTTTTCTATGGCTGAATAACATTGTAAAATGTACCATATTTTCTTTATCCCTTCATCTGTTCACGGACATTTACGTTGTTTCCATGTCTTGGCTATTATAAATGTTGCTGCAGTAAACATGGGGTGCAGATATCTCTTCGAAGTAGTGATTTCATTTCTTCTGGATATATACCCAGGGATGAGATTGCTGGATCGTATGGTAGTCTAGTTTTAAGTTTTTGAGGAGCCTCCATACTGTTTTCCATAGTGGCTACACCAATTTATATTCCCACTACCAGGATACAAAGGTTCCCTTTTCTCACACCCTTGCTAACATTTGTAATCTCTTGTGTTTTTGATAATATCCATTCTAACAGATGTGAGGTGATATCTCACTGTGGTTTTTAAAAAAAATTTTTATTGAAGTATAGTAAATAAAACAGTGGAGAAATCAAGAAAGTGATAATTGCCACAGATAAATTAGGATTTAAGATAGAAACGTTAATTGAGGCAAACATACTCTTAAATTAACAAGAAGCCGTGTGAAAATATAGCATTCTGGGACATATATGGGAATGAATAACCACATCAATATAAAGAAAACTGGTTTAAATTCTATAGCGAAGCTGATAGGAACACAATAGTAGTAGGAGGCTTAAACTCATTTTTCTCGAGATTTCACAGCTGAAGTAGTCAAAACAGTTTATTGAATAGACACATAGAGAAATGTGTATGTTACCGAGTAAACATTATCTCAGAGGCACATGAAAGTTTTACAAAAATTGATCATATCTTAAGCCATAATGAAAACTTCAGTACCACAAAGATAAAATCCTAGGAGTTATGTTCCCTGGCCACAGTCACAAAAGGCTACATTAATAAAGATTCTTTTCCAAATAATTTTAGGGTAAAAAGGAAAATCAAATCTTCAGTTGTAGAGTATTTTTTAAATATTTCTGTGATTCAGCTACAGTCCTCCTCAGGAGGAAAAAATCATGGTTACAGAGCTGGACTTCTCGCCCTCAGCACTGTTGACATTTTGGGTACATAACTCTTGTTGGGGAGCATTCTGTGCTTTATAGGGTATTGAGCAGAATCCCTGGCCCCTCGACCCACTAGACACCAGTAGCAGCACCCCCTCACCCAGTTAAAAACCAAAAACATCTCCTACATGGCAAAAGTGTCCCTGTTTGAACCCCTGCCCTACTACATCTATTATTAAAAAAGAAAATGTGAAAATAAGTAAATTGTTTAATTTGAAAAGCTAGATAAAAAGCAGCATGATACCTGAAGTTAATATTAATAGAGAGAAAAGCAAAATTTAATAATGATCAGAAAAGTTGTCAAATAAATTTGTTTAAATATAAGAACTGGTTCTTTGGACAGTTAAAAATATATAAATTTTGAGAAGGAAAATTTTAGAAAGCAACATGCATTCACAGTATTACAATTGAGAATGGGGATTTAAAACCATAGAGTAGGTTAAAAATATGGTAATGTTATCCTAATTTTATGCTACTGGTATTAAAATCTGGATGAAGTATACAATTTTCTAAATATATGTGTGTGTGTATATATATATGTGTGTATATATATATATATATATATATAAAACCGAACTAACTCAAGAGAATGTGGAAACTAAAATAGACCTATTAGCCATAGCAAATATTGTGAAAATCAATCTTTCAAAAAGCCCTGGGCCTCAGATATTTTTATGTCTAAACTCTTTCAGTTCTCTAAGGAAAATAATCATTTCTTTGTTATTTATACTCTTCCAGGACATAATGAAAAAGAGAAACAACTCAGTTCTTTTTCTAAAGCTGACCATCACACAAAAAAACCAACATTTGACAAAGATAACCCAAAAGAATGGAAACTGACACGTAAAAAAGAAAGTTCCTCAGAAATGAAGAAACACCAAACAAATTCAAACAAATATATATACAGGCAAGGATAGCAATGTTCATATCAGATTCCACTGAATTCAAGGCAAAAATTAGACACTTTATAATAATACTAAAGTTTAATCCGTTATGAAGATATAATTGCCAGTTTTCTTTTTGCAATAAAAACCAACATCAAATTCCCAAAACAAAAACTTTAAGCATTAAAGGGAGATTTTGATGGAAGCAGAAAGTTGTAGGCAACTTTGACAAACCAAAGGAATCGAAATAATATAATCACCACTGATAAGACAGAGAAATGTCACACTATTATATTACTCTGCAAACACAGCTCCCCTTTGCCCTTAAATACTGTGAAATACATACAAAATTTAAACATATGTGGGTCTTAAAGGAAACCTCAATAAATTTTCAAAAGTGCAAATAGTACAGATCATATTCTTAGATCACGTTTGTTACTAGAAATTAGGAGCAAAAGGAAAAGAAACAACAAAAATTTTTGACCTCTTAGAAATTTCAGAACTTGGACTTCCCTGGTGACACAGGCAAGTGGTTAACAGTGGTTAAGAATCCGCCTGCCAGTGCAGGGGGACATAGGTTCAAGCCCTGGTCTGGGAGGATCCTACATGCCGCAGAGCAACTAAGCCCACGAGCCACAATTACTGAGCCCGGGTGCTGCAACTGCTGAAGGCCACGCGCCTAGAGCCCGTGCTCCGCAACAAGAGAAGCCGCCACAATGAGAAGCCCGCGCACCACAATGAAGAGTAGACCCCGCTCGCTGCAACTAGATAAAGCCTGTGTGCAGCAACGAAGAAACAATGCAGCCAAAAATTTTTTTTAATTATATTAAATTAAAAAAAAAAGAAATTTCAGAACTCTTCTTAAACATCGATTGGATGAGAGGAAATTAAAACTGAAATTTAAAAATAAATACACCAAAAAGAACAATAATGAAAATCTCACGTGATGAAGTCTGAGAAACGTTAAGGTCGTGTTCAGAGGAAAATTCATAGCATGAAACCTACTTCTAAACATTGAGAATGAAAATACTGAATTGAAAATGCGACCCAAAATTGAGGGGGAAGCAACACTAATAAATATGTAAAAATCAGAGGAAGAGATTAATAAAGATAAAATTAGATATTAAAGAATTAGAAAACGGAGGAGTAGACCTGATAAACAAATTTGAAATTTGATTCTTTTGAGGAGGAAAAAAAAATCCCACAAAATAAAATAGAAAACCGATGAGGCTCCCTAACGAAGAACAAGTAAAGGAAAACACAGATACTGGATATTAAAAGTTAGAATTTAGGGCTTCCCTGGTGGCGCAGTGGTTGAGAGTCCGCCTGCCGATGCAGGGGACACGGGTTCGTACCCCGGTCCGGGAAGATCCCACATGCCGCGGAGCGGCTGGGCCCGTGAGCCATGGCTGCTGAGCCTGCGCGTCCGGAGCCTGTGCTCCGCAGCGGGAGAGGCCACAACAGTGAGAGGCCCGCGTACCGCAATAAATAAATAAATAAAATTAGAATTTAACCACAAATTCAGAGGAAATAAAAATAATTGTAAGACTATGCAAATTGGCATGCCTCACTGAACAGTGTGTGTGTGTGTATGTAATTTTTAGGCAAAAAGGGTACACTATTCTAAATGTGTTTAGTATGAGAAATGCCTGTATATAAAAATCAGTAGCTTGCTTTATATTCTAAAAATAACCAGTTAGAAAATATCATGGGGAATAGATAATAAGAAAACGACTGACCTCTGGGGGGAAAATGTGCAAACTTTATTAAGGGATTTATTTATTCTATGTATTTAACAAACCCTTGTACAAGATAGGGCTTACTATGTGCCAGGCAGATTTAATCCTTAACAACCCTAGAAGATAAGTTTAATCATTATCCAAATTTTTCAGGTGAAGAAACTGAGGCACAAAGAGGTTAAGTAACTTGGCCAAAGTCACCCAGTGTATAAGCAGCAGAACCAGGATTCAAAATGCCCTCGGCTTCCAACGTCTATGCTCTTTGCTATCACGCTGCATAGTGAATAAATGCAAAGGTACACCGTGTTCCAGGAAGGAAAACCCAGTATCATAAAATGATCTCTTCACAGCTGGACTGGGCTCTCTAGCAAGGGCTGAGATGCTGACTCTCCGTCCAGGGTGAATATCAACAGAATGGCACCCCCCAGAGGTGCATCTAATTGTGCAGGGGTCGGAATAGAATGGACCCTCACCTGTGGGTGATCCATGGGGAAGCCACAACTCAGAGGGGACCCCCTCCTCTGAGTCTGGTACATACACATGCAGATGTGCTGGTCCTTTCAAACTCAACATGCAATCTCCTCTTCTCTCAGATCCAGGAGATGGTCCACTCAGAGGTTGCTGCCTATGACTCGGGCCGACCAGGGCCCCTGCTGGGCCGCCCAGCGATGCTGGCCAGCCACATGAGCGCCCTCAGCCAGTCCCAGCTCATTTCTCAGATGGGCGTCCGGAGTGGCATCGCCCACAGCTCCCCGTCACCCCCAGGGAGCAAGTCGGCAACCCCGTCTCCCTCCAGTTCAACTCAGGAGGAGGAGTCGGAAGCGCATTTCAAGGTACGTAGGGATGGAGATGCAAAGGCTTAAGGTGCCCTCCTGTCAGCAAGGGGACAGGCCCTGCATGGAAATGGTCATCACCTACTTCTAAAAAAGACTAGAAGAGTATAACTATACCCTTTGCTGGAAAAAAAAAAAAGGAGGAAAATTCTGGATAAACGTGATGTCGTCTTATTCCTGAATAGCCAATGGGTCATTTCAGTGGCATTGATGGCATTGGCAAGATCCTCAGGGCCATGTCTATGACCACTTTGGCCTTTTTGGCCCACTTTGGAGGACCACAAAGATGGGTGGTCCAGCAGTGCTCTGGGCAGCACTGCAGGATGGAGCACGGAAAATGACTCCCCCCCCCTTGGGGGCGTGGCCCACCCTGTATCCCTGGAACCAGGTGTGGTGCTGCCTCTTCAAGAACACGTCAGGGATGAGAACTCACCATGTGTCCAGGCTCCCATCCTTTCTTTGCACTGACTCTAGATCTCCCTCCCTGTCGTAGAGCACCTTGTTTTTACAAAAACAGAGGCCCCGAAAGGCCAAGGGTGGATGTGCTTGCCCGGAACCTCCCAATGAGTCGCCGGCAGAATCAAGGCTTGATTCCACAACACCTCCCTCCCTTTCTTCTTCCTAAGGGCCTCTCACCCCTTTCCACGTGGCGGCCCTGCAGAGGCCTTGGGCAGTAACCGTGGCACCCATGCCATCCTGCAGGTACCCTGACCTCCAGGCTGGGGTGGGCACCTCTGGATCCTGGTCCAGCTACATCCTCAGGATAACTTGGTCTCTATTGTAGTCCAGGCGGGGGCGGTTTTAATTTTATTTTCTTTTTATTTAACAAACCCTTCTAAAACACTTTCACGGGCCAGACACTATTCTAAGGACACGACAGGAATTAATCCACGTAATCTTCATCGCAACCCTATGTGGTAGGTGCCTTTATCATCTTCGATTGGCAGATGGGGAAACTGAGGCACAGAGAGGTTAAGTAATGTATCAAGTGTCACAGAACCAGGATTTAAACCAAGGTGGTTGCAATCTGGCTCCAGCATATGTGCTCTTAACCGCCTGCAGTGCCTCATCTGCTCAGCTCTCCATCAATTACAAGGTGCATCCGTCCGCATCTCCTATCCCGTCAGAGCCTTGCCACGGTGCTGACAGAACTAAGGCTTGGGGAGGTGAGTGGCTGCAGAGAAACACTCAGTAACAGAACCAATGTGGCTACAGACTGCCTCTCCCCGTCCCTCAGATGTGCAGGCCTGAGTCTTATCCACTGGCCCACAGTTTCCTTATCAGTTCATGGTGTCACTTTCATTTCCTTGGTGCATAGAGCCATGGTCTCCATGGCAGGATCCAGGGCCTTTGACCAACATCCCTGGTCCCTGGGTGGCCTGGGAGTCCTAGTCTGTGGGGGGGTATTCCCATCCGCTCCGCATCCTGGAAGCCCTAAGTGAGGTGCTCACAGTATGGTGGTCCTGGCGTCTGACTGCATCAGAGGCCAGGTGTCCAGGGTGAGGCCACACCTGGCGACAGTTCCATTAACCTCACTCCATCCAACAACTTCAAAGGGGGTCAGGGGGACTAAGCCACTGGACCCAAATCACACGGCTGAAATGTGGTAGAAGAGACTGATCTTATGTAATCAAGGATAATCTTTGGGGATTATTTGTGATCACAGGAAGGGAGAGCTGTTAAGAAAAATATATCTGTCCCAAACTTGGAAATAGTCCAAAAACGGATAAATGCACATTCTTTCAATGGCATATTACAGCATCATCTAACAGACTCTCAAAAATTATCTGATTCTCTGGGAGATTGTGCCTTTGTTTTGATTCCTCCTTCATTATTGATTAGGGGGTTTTACACTCTGTAAAGGAAGATGTTAACTTGGAGGAAAAGCAATGAAGATGTAAACGATTTTTGTCTGATTACGAGGCAAATGAATTTTTCCCTGTAGAGACACAAATGACTTCTGTCCGGTACAGAAGACTAGAAGCCCCAGAGGTGATAGCTTTATTGCTCTCCAGGGCACTAACCAGTTTCTTTCTCTTGTATTTCTTTGAATCAACTTTACCATCATGCTGCTTCTCATTGATGAGTTAAATGAAAAATGCAGTACTAGATTTAAAAAAAAGAAAAAGAAAACAGAAAAACCCAGGGCTCATACCCAGGACATGTGTGCATGCATGTGTGCGTGTGTGTGTGTGTGTGTGTGCAAGCCCGGGGGGAGCGTGGCCAGCCCGCAGGTGCTGCCTGTGTATAAGCAAGGCTGGGCAGGCAGGGAAAAGCTGAGGAAAGTCCAGCTCTGCCTGAGGCTGGGTCGGGTCCCCTTTGGCAGGAGGTCCCAGGCTTCTCTGATTTCTGACTCCTCTCACCCGGGCAGATGTCGGGAGAAAAGAGACCCTCCGCCGACCCTGGCAGAAAGGCCAAGAACCCAAAGAAGAAGAAGAAGAAGGACCCCAACGAGCCACAGAAGCCTGTATCGGCCTACGCGCTTTTCTTCAGAGACACTCAGGCCGCCATCAAGGGACAGAACCCCAGTGCAACCTTCGGGGACGTGTCCAAAATCGTGGCCTCCATGTGGGACAGCTTGGGAGAGGAGCAGAAGCAGGTGAGCCTCCATCCCTTTCTGGGCCATCCCTCAAGCCTCTGAGGTCAGACTTGGAAGGTCTGGAACCAGGCCCAGCCTCTGGAACTAGAGACTCTTGCAGAGGTCTTTGCTAGGCTCAGTCTGCCCATCTGTAAGCTGGGGAGGTAGGACCCTTCTGATTTGGCTGTTTTGTAGCTGCGTTCACTAGCCACTTGGTTAAGTGGAGAAAAAAACTGGACCTCTGCTTCCTCATCTGTTAAATGAGAACAGGCGTCTTCATCCATCTTGGCCTCCAACTCTAAAAGTCTGGGGTCCAAGCCAGAGCTTTCTTATCCGCTGACCAGAGGCCCGTGGCCTCCTCTCAGGGGCCTGCAGGGAGAATAGGAGCAGAGCTAGCTCCGAGGTAAATGCCAGTTACCAGCCCTGTGAGCTCAGACTGACCACCTGACCTCTCCTCGATATTGCCCACATCTTGGATCTTTCAGGCCTACAAGAGGAAGACCGAAGCAGCGAAGAAGGAGTATCTGAAGGCTCTGGCAGCCTACAGGGCCAGCCTTGTCTCCAAGGTAACACCTGGAATCCCTAGGCCCAGCCCTGATAAGAATGGGGCCACTTGAGGGATAGAGCAAGAACCAAGGCGGGAATGGTCAACACCATAGGTCTTGGAAGGGATGGATAAGACCAATGTGGTCCCTTCTCCAGTGCACCGCCTCTGTGCCAAGCTTATGCTTTACATGCATAGTATACATGCATCTCATTTAATTCTTCCAAGAAGAACCTGTTACACGGCGGAGTTAAGCGACCTGCCTGCGAGTAGCCAGCCTGTTAGGTGGCTGTACCAGGATTGAGGCCCAGTTTTGCCAGTCTTCAGATGTGGCCTTTCCTCCCGTCCTGCGCTCTCTGCCTCATTCCTCAGCACCAGCACTGCAGGAGGCTCAGCGTTGGCAGTGGTTGTGTGGTCCACGGGGGGCAGCGGGTGGTCTGGAAGCTGCTACAGAGGACGTGGCTTCTGGGTTAGGCCATAAAGGGCCAAGCAAAGAGGGTGTCCCAAATCAAGGGAACGGCCCACACTAAGGCACAGAGGCTGGGGAGAAGCCTAAGTAGAGGATAGCCCAGCTGGACGGTGCTGGCCTCTCGGGTCAGGCTGAGAAGCATGGGTTCTCCCGTGGGCAGGGGAGCCCCCAGGGATTAAAGCAGGGGTGGTTGGATGGTCAGAGCCAAGTGTGCTCGACCCTGAATTATCTCTGGTGAGTCCCCAGCTCTTTCCCCAGGGGCCTGAGAGCCATCCAGGAGCCACGCCAGTGGGTGACAAAACCACACGATCTCGTGGCCCAAGTTCTGGCTTATGCACCTTCCCCGGAGTGATTGGTGTCTGTCTCCTTCCAGAGCTCCCCCGACCAGGGTGAGACCAAGAACACTCAGGCGAACCCACCGGCCAAAATGCTCCCACCCAAGCAGCCCATGTACGCCATGCCAGGCCTGGCCTCCTTCCTGACGCCATCCGACCTGCAGGCCTTCCGCAGCGGGGCCTCCCCCGCCAGCCTTGCCCGGACGCTGGGCTCCAAGTCACTGCTGCCGGGCCTCAGCGCATCCCCGCCACCGCCCCCCTCCTTCCCTCTCAGCACCCCCCTGCACCAGCAACTGCCACTGCCACCCCACACCCAGGGCACCCTCCTCAGCCCACCTGTCAGCATGTCCCCAGCCCCCCAGCCTCCCATCCTGCCCGCTCCCATGGCACTCCAGGTGCAGTTGGCCGTGAGCCCCTCACCTCCAGGGCCACAGGTAAGCAGGATCCAGTGAGAACGTGCCCCTCGGGGACCCCTTGCAGAAAGGGGAGGCAGCTTGGGGTTCCAAATACTGGCCCTGCTACTCACCGGCTGTGTGACCTCAGCCTTAGCACCTTACCTCTCTGAGCCTCAGTTACTGCAACTGTGAATTGGGGCGGTACACCTTGCCTGAGATGCTCTGGCTACAGAGAACAGTTGGCAAGTAGCCAGACAGGTTCTTCAGATTCTTAGGGTATCTCAGACCCTCCTCCCTCAGCCTCTGTCCATTTCTGCTCTCTGGCCGGAGGGGTTGAGGCCACTGTGGCTTCTGCTAGATCAACCCTAGCTCCTGGCTCTCCCCAGAGCCTTTGAAGCCAGATCCCCCTAATTGCTCCACAGACACTGGTAATTACAAGGCTTGCTTGGCCCTGGGAGGTCACTCAGCCCAAGAAATCCATTTTACAGAGTGGGAAACTGAGGTCCAGGAAAAGAAAGTCCGTCACCCCCTCCCCCCCATGTAGCTAAGACAAGGGTTGAATTTTCCAGAACGTGCTCTACTAGGGAAAAGAAAGAAGCGGTCCAGGCAGAGAGGCAGAGCGGAGATTTCTTATAAGCCGGGGAAGTGTCTCTGCGAACACGCCCCCGTCCCCTCTTGCTGCCTGAGATGCACCCCATTCTCTCTCCTTTGCTCACCGCCTCCTCCCCACCTCGGCAGGACTTCCCTCACATCTCTGAGTTCCCCAGTGGTTCCGGATCCCGCTCCCCTGGCCCATCCAACCCCACGAGCAGCGGAGACTGGGACGGCAGCTACCCCAGCGGGGAGTGTGGCATCGGCACCTGCAGGTCGGCCCTCACCCCACTCGCCCGCCCTCGGCGCTGCCCTTGTCCTGCCTACACGTGGAGCATGAGGACGGGATGACAGGGTGGGAAAAGACGAGGGGGACAGCGCAGGTCACTGTCAGCCCTGCAGGAGGTCCTCTTGGGCACCGGGTGCCCGTCGTCCTCAGGAGAGGACCAAAGCAAGGCCCCAGAGGGACTCAGCTGGTCTGCTGCCAGGCCCGCAGGGGAAACTGAGGCCTGTCTTCACTCTTGCTGCTTTTCCTTATATCCTGTTTTTTTTTTTCACAAGTGCTTGACATGGCATTCGTAGCTAAGCCATCTGTCTTCAGTCAGCTTCCTCAGAAGCAGAGCTTGAGGCAGGGATTTGGGTGTCCTCGACGATGTATACGTGTTCAGGGAGAACCTGCAGGATACGGGGTGGGGGAGGGAAGCAGACCAGGGCAGGGAGGGAGCTTAGCGAGGGCGTGGCCTCAGCTGGAGACTGGCTTCAGCCCGATCCCATGGGAGCTCTGGGCACCAATCACAGCACAGACTTGGTCTCATTTTGAGGTTTGAGCTTTTTGTATCCGCTGAGGACCAGGTGGTCCCCTGCCAGGATTCCAAGAGGGGTGTTCGGTTCTACCCAGTGGATAGTCAGGGAGGGGCCAGGACAGACCCTCATTCATCCTCAGAGGGGCAGCCAAATCCAGGGAGGGCGTGAAGGGCCAGGGAGCAGGTGTCCTGACGTGCCCCGGGCCTTGTGTCCAGGCCCTTGAGGGCCAGGGGGGCGCCTGGGGCGGGGTGGAGGCGTCACATCCACTCTGACAGCCTCTCCTTTCTCCCCCAGCCTCCTCCCCAGGGATAAATCACTCTACCTCACCTAAGCCCGCCTCCCTCTCCTCCCTGAGGCTTGCTGGAAGGGCACTGCTCAGAGCCTGAAGGGCTGACAGCAGAAAAGAGGCCTTGGCAGGAAGCAGGGTGCCGGAGAAGAGAGAGCAGTGACACGACCACAGCCCCGGGCTGAGTCTCTTCCTCAACCTCCCACCAGACTCTGCAGAGGCAGCGCACCGCCCGCCGCCAGCCCAAAGAACCTGCAGGAACCTTCCGCCCCCTGACCTGCTTGCTCCAGGGTTACCGTGGACCCTGCTCCTCTCCCTGCCACCGTACCCCATGTCGGGACGTCTGGCCCCAGCCCAAAGTCACGTGAGCTGCCCCCGGACGGATCACTGCAGCAGAAACCCGCCCCCAGATGCATAGGGCAGGGGCCAGCTCAGCCCCAGATGTGCAAATACGGTTTTACAGTGCGAACAAGACATTATGAAACATAAACTGTTGGCTCCATGTAAGTACTAGTTGACCAAGTGTTTTAGAAACTGTGCTGAAGACACCTGTAAGATTATTTTGTTGCAGGGTGGGCAGGGGTGGGGGGAAAGTAGATTCCTTTAAGGTAAAAAGCATTTTCTATGACCCTTAGCACATTTTTTTAAGTGTTATCTTAAGGGAGATGTGCACGAAAGAAGCGGCCAAACCGTTTGATCGTCTGTACAGCAGGAACCGGACAATTTATAGCCACACTCAGAGATGTCGCGCTTTTTTTTTCCTTTTTTTTTTTTGGATCATACGTTTATTTAAAATGGCCAACAACGACTTCTGTCTATTTATAAGGAACAACTGAGAACGAAACTGCAGTTTATCATAAAGTGTGCGTGCTTTGGGGGCTTGGTTTGGGTCTGGGTTCTTCATGTTTGCAGCCGTTTTCTGACCCTGCAAATGTCTGCCTCGGTGCAGTGCTTCTCTCGAAGTTCTTTGTAATAAAACTTCTGAAAAGTTGGCAACAAGCCTGTCTCTCCTTACACTTGGTAAGCCAGGGCCAGACCTTCTGGAGTGGACTTCGGTGGTGGCTTCACCAGGACAGAGCCCCTGGTGTCAGTCAGATTGAGGGCAAAGTCCCACCTGCCCTTTCCCCACCCCGAAGGGTCTCTATGGGTGACAGAGCCCTGCTGGCCTCAGTCTTCCCATCTGTAGAAGTGGGTTAATGATGATGTGAACTCGTAGGGTTCTCATGATGATTCCAGGCACTCTGGCATAAAGTGCTGGCCACGCAAGGGCCCTCACGGGCAGGTGACCGCAGTGAGTCCCTACTGACCACTTCCTCACCACCGATGGGGCCTCTGACCTCTGGAAGCTTCCAGTCTGGTGGAAGTGAGAGGTGGGTTCAGGGCAACAGGAGCCCAGGGCGGGCAGAGGGACTCCTCCAAGCCCGAGGGTAGCCAGCATCCCAGACAAGGAGAGGCTCCTAGCCAGGTTTCCTGACAGATTTTAGGGGGTGATACTTCCAAAAAAAGTAATAATTACGTGACTACTTTAATTGTATCCGGAAAAATCACAATGGCTGGTGTCGTGGAGCTCTGGGGAGACTGCAGCTTTTGCGCCCCGTGACACAGCTATTTTGAGGAGGGGGACAGGTGCTGGCACCCCAAACCAGGCCCATGACCCAGACAGAGGAGGCTCCACGGGCCTGGCCCCTCGTTCTCCAATCACGTAGCCCAGCTTCGCCCAGACGACAGCTCCCGGGATGAGGCACAATTTCTCTGTGGGCAGTTTCCTCACTAGGGGGGCACTTTGTAATCCACTTTGGAAAAAGAAAAAAAGAAAAACCAGCCAAACAAAGACAACACGCTGTCATGTCGGTAGCATCATTGCAATGTGAAGCATGAATATTTCATGTGGTCACGATTTCCTTTCCCATGTGGAGCTTGTCAGGAACACACCGATGACAGTTTAATATTCGACTCTTGCTTCTACATCGGAGAAAACAGCATCATTGCGATCCGTGCAGACAACCCCAGATAACAAGAGTGCAAGGCTATCGGGTTCTTGCTCTCGAGGCGGACGCTCCTACCTGCCCCGCCGCCCATCGCTGCACCAGGAGCTCAGGATCCCTTCGGACACATCCACGTGCCGAGGCTGGCCTCTCTCTCGGCTGCAAGGGACAGTCAGAGGCACCCAAGGAGAGTCTGAATACTCTGCCTACATATATCAGGAGGTGGCCAAGCGGGTGCGTCCTGCGGCCCCAGAGAGTGGAAACAGGGCCAATGGTCAGTGGAAGGTACAAGAAGGCTGATTTCAGGGCCGTGGAGTCCACGATGCTAACTACAGTGGATGCTGTTGGTGCCTCCCCCAGATCGCTTTATGGGCCAGAACCCATCTCCCAGCTCCTGAGTGGTGGCCACTCACAGTTCTCAGCGGCCCCCTTTGTCCCAGTCATTGCCCTGGACCAGGAGGGGATGCCCCGTTCCCCAGAGCTATCCTCAGCTAGGGACCGAATGACGGAGCAGCCGGCTCCCTGGTACCACTCACGCTCCGGAGCTCCCGGCAGGTCATGACGCAGCAGGTCTCCATCCTTGCTTAGCTGCTTCTCTGCCCTGCCCTGCTTGCCTCACCCCCTTCTGAGAGCACCCACCTGGTAAGCTTCTTGACCCGGAGATCCCACCTCAGGCTCTATTTCTCGGGCCATGGACCTGCGCGTCCTAGCTGAGCACAGTGAGGCCACACCAGTAAAGTTCCGGAGTCTTTCACTGGCTCCGGCCCTACCTTCAAATGCAAGACTTTCAGCCCCTGAAACCAACCGAAGCTTCGCGCAAGGGGGGATCTAGGTTCCCACATACTCACAAAGAAATCCTCTCCCCTAAGAAGTCCTCTCCCCAGGAAGCAGTGTCTGCCGCCTTCTTCCAACTCTGTCCTGAGATGATGTTGGTACAGCCCACGGAGTCCCCGGGAGCCCGATGCCTCACCCGCCGTGAAAGCACTGAGGCCTCTGCCGCAGATGCCCTCACCCTGTGCTCCCAAACCTGCACCCCGGGCTCCGCAGCCTCAGAATAGACCAGGTACCCCTGCAGCCACTACGCCCCCGCTACGCCAAGGCCGGTCTGTGGCCTGGGCAAGCCGTACCTCGAGGTCACGTGCTATCGCCTGGACCCTAGTGCAGTGGCCCTGACACTGTGAGGACCCTCAGCTCCTGCCTGCAGCTACCCTCCACGCCCAGCCCACCCCCTGTCCGTGAAACTGGCCCCAGAACCAAAACCGTTCGCCCTTCCTGGTGCCAAGTGCCTGCTTCAGCGGCATCCATCTCCCAGCCCCCCAAACACACTGGAATCCTAGCAGGGCTCACAGCGGGGCCAAAGGCCGAGCCTCCCACCCCGGAAGGAAGGCACGGCTGGTCCTAAGATTGCCTAGTGGTAACCCCTCCCTCCAGGGCTACGTACAGATTTCCACATTAGACCGATTGTGGGCAACATGGCACGGATGGGCCTTCCAATTAACTTTCGGAGTCCAGGATGCGAAAATTCGATGTGTTCATTCAGCAGGAACGCAAATAACCGAGGAGTTAGTCTCTGCCAGGCCCTTCGCTGAGCACCAGGGAGGCCAAGTGGAATCGAGCGCGGATTCTGCCAGTCTAGGAGCTTAAGGCAAGCGGCGGAGGCAGAGGAGGAAAACAGTAATATTTAATTGATCGTAAAGTCATAATTTCATCTCATAAATCACAAAAATATAAAATTAAAACTACTATGTAGCCAGTGCAAAAAGAGGGAGCCAGGAGAATGCAGAAGAGGGGTCCCCAGTCCGGCTGACGTCTGCCAAAGCTTCCCGGGTAGGGGACATCTGGGCTGTGCCCTGCCCAGTGACCAGGACTGAACTGGAGGACTGGCCCGTGGTTGGAGAGTGCCATGCTTCCCTGACCCCAGACGCCAGAGGCTGGCCCTGTGGCTGTGATTCTCTAAAGGGGAAGCTGGGCGGGGAGGGTTGCATTCAGAGTACGGGATTAACAGATACGCACTATGTATATAAAATAGATGAACAGCAAGGATTTACTGTAGAGCACAGGGAACTGTATTCAATATCTTGTAATACCCTATAACGGAAAAGAATATAGACATATACACATGCATAGCACGTGGGCACACACGCCATACACGTCACACACCACACGCCCACAATGCCCACACACACCCCACTATATCCTGGCTAGTACATAATACGGGAAACTGTACCTTCCGGTGTAGAGATTAAATAACACCAATAATAATAATTTCGAAGAACTTTACACGTATTTATTAACTCCTTATTACTCACAGCAACTCTTGGAAGAGGAGACTTTTACTCACTCCAAGTCACATATGAGGAAATGGGGAAGGAACTTGCCCAAGGTCAGGCGACCCACAGGAAGCAGAGCCAAGATTCTCCCAGGCAGGCTGTCCCTCATCACAATGCCATGGCCCTTCATCTGTCTGGCCTCAGTTTCACGCCACATGCAGGGGTTACCTGGGCCTCCATCCTCCCTCCTCTCCAGAGGGAGGGTGTTCCTGCTGCCAGAAGGCACCCCTACCCACCGCCCACCTGCCCATCTCTGCCCATCCGACGTTGACCGTGCTTGATCTTCTGCCGTCGGAGCCAGGCTTTGCAGTGGAGGTAGGCTGCCCTCCAGAGGTTCCTGTTAAACACAAAGCGGGTTAATCGGCACTCGTTCAACAAATATTTAACGAGCTCCTGTTAAGTGCCAGGCACTGTGTGTGGTGTTGCAACACAGTGATGAAGAAGATAGGCCAGGTCCCCACCCTCTTGGAGAAATAAAGCATTAAACAAGGATACCCACCAATACATATAAGACATCAAGTGAGAAGGATGCTTAGAAGGGCCCCAAAATAGTTGCTCTGAGCAAGAATAACGGGTGGCCCTGTTAGATTGGGAGAAGGCGGTGAAGGAAGGGCTCTTGAGGAAGGGATCCTGGTGGCTTTCCCTGCTCCAACCATCCCCTCCCACGCGACGCAGGTGTAGATGGCACCAGGACGCTGGCTCGGTGGAGAGGCACAGCTTCACGCATCTCTTCGGGAGCTCTGGGTATGAGTGTGTTGGGGGTGGTGATATTTGGCCCCAACTGTGAATCAATTTCTCTAACACGTACACCTCAGCGGCAGCCCTGGTCACCTGCACTGGGCCATTGGAACCGCTCCTTCCAGCCAACATATTTTTACACAAATAACTGATGAATAAGAAGGATAGTTTGAGATGGTGACAAATGCTCAGAAGGCAAAGTAATAGAATGACACGAGAGGGATGGGTGGAGGGAGCTTGGGGCCACTTCAGAAAGGGGATGGAGGTTACCTGAGGAGGTAAAGGAACCAGCAGTGACCACATCTGAGAGGACAGGGTTCCTGAGAGAAGAAAAGGCTCATGGAGAGGCCCTGGGGCAGGAAGAAGCTGGTTTGTTTTAGACTTAGCAAGGAAAGCAGTGTGGCTGGGGGGTGATCAAAGGGGAGCGTGGCACGAGATGGGTTTGAGGATGCTGCCAGCGGCCTGATGGGCACTCCTAGGCCACAGTAGGGAGTTTGGCCTTTGTTGTCAGGGCAGCAGGAAGTCATTCAAGTGAAGGAGGGACACAATCCCAATTGCATTTTCACAAGATATCGCTGGCTGTCGGGAGGAGAGTAGGAGTCAGGGGGCTGTGCTGTCATCCAGGGGAGAGAAGATGGTGGCACCAGACAGGGTGGTGACAGTGGAGGAGAGGGATGCGCTCGGATGGCTCGGATGAACTGTGTCGCTGGAAATGACGGGGACTCGAGGTGCAGTGGCACAGGGACAGCTGCTGGCCGAGAGAAGCAGCACAGGCGAGGAGTCCATAGCCCTGGCTGCAGGGACCTCAGCCCCAGTCTCTGTCCTGCTATATACTCGCCGGTTCCACCATGTAACATGGGACTCTTACCGCCTTTGAGGGGTGGGAAGGGAATCAGACAGAGTACCGGGCAGGAAAGAGCTTTCTAAACTGCAGCCGTGAAGCAGTTAAAGAAACCACTATGAAGGCATTCCAGTCGAGGGAGAAGGGGACATCGAGGCCACCTGTCATTTGGTTGCTGCTCTTGGGTATGGACTTAATTGTGTCCCCTCAAAATTCATATGTTGAAGCGTAACCCCCAATGTGATGGTACTTGGAGGTGATTGGGTTTATATGAGGTCATGTGGGTGGGGTCCCCACGATGGGATTAGTGCTTTTATAAGAACAGACCCCAGAGAGGAGTAATTTCTCTCTCTCTGTCTCCCCCCATCCCTCTCTCTCTCTCCTCCCCTCCCCCGCTTTCTCTGCCATGTGAGATCACAGTGAGAAGGCAGCCATCTGCACCCCGAAGAAAGAGCTCTCATCAGACACTGGTGGTACCTTGATCTTGGACATCCAGCCTCCAGAACTGTGAGAAAAATCAATTTCTGTGGTTGAAGCCCCCCCCCGCCAGTCTGTGGTACTTGTCGTGGCAGCCCAAGCTGACCGCTATGCCCTGAGAATTAGTAAGGACTCTGGAGGGGCAAGAAAACAGGGGCAGGACCCCGCGGCGCTTGGAGCGTGCAGGACCAAGCCGGGCTGGGCGGCATGAAATCACGCCTGTGGGACACCCACAGTAATCTCATGCTACCTTATAATAGCAATTAGCAGGGATGCGGAAGGAAGGATGTTAATATTCAAGGTCCTCAACTTCAACTTTTAAACCAGTCATACACGTATGGAGCTTAACAAGTCAAACTGCACTACACAGCTTCTAACAACACTGCTCTCCACGCCTTCCAGGTCCACCTCCCACTGCCTCCCTCCAGACCCTCAATGCCTTTAGTATTTCCTCTGTGACTCAACAAATAAATATGGATAGATACGCTGCTATTTCGTGATTTACCCACTTTTAATATTATTTATTCTCGTCTTTGCCCCATCTAAGAACACCTACAACACCTTTTGGGGGCCTACTCTGTACCAGGCATTTTACATATAAAGTCCGTTTTATTTCTCACGCATCCCTGTGAAATAGTTACCATTAACTCCATTTTACAATTGAGAAAGCAGAGGCCTAGAGAGATGGAAAACAATAATTGAATCCAGAACAAGTCCATGGCAGAGTCAGGGTTTGGACCCCAAGTCTGTGGCCTCCGAAATATTCACACATGCGTCATAGGGTTTCTCCACCGTGTCACTGTGGACATTTGGGGCCTGATATTTGGGACCGGAGTGGGGAGCAGAGGAGGAGTCCTGTTCTGTACGTCACAGGATGTTTGACAGCATCCCGGACCTGTACCCACTAGATGCCAGTAGCACTCCTCTCCCTTATGTATGGCAACCCCAAATACCCCCAGACACTGCCCATGACCCCTGGGAGGCCAAACCACCCCCAGCTGAGAACCACCAATGTATCGGAAACTTGGGCTCGTCTCCTGGTTGCTGCGGACCGGTGCTGCCTTAGGTGGCTTGGCCTTTTGAGGGTCCCGCTCTGGCCACTGCCCTCCCTATGGGGTGAGAGGTTCATGCAGCCAAGGAGACACGCCTACCCAGAGCCTCCGCCTTTCTGAACAACGTTCCATCTTCCAGGGCCTGAGTGGGCTTAGGGCCAGTTCTCCTGGCTGTTAGACTGTGCGCTTCTACCCCTGAGAGGTGGCCCAGTGTGTCATTGACGGGGGAGGGAGGTGGACAGAGCCAGACGTTTGAACTAGGTGGTCTGGACACAAATGTCAGGCCCCTCTGCTGCAGGCTGCTTGTCAGAGGTGGGAAGACAAGGCTGGTGGGCTATGGGTGGGGCCTCCATTTGTATCTTGTCTTAACCTGCAAATCTCAGGGCTGGCCTGCTCCAGGCCCTGGCCGCGTGTAGCTGGTGGGAATGTGGTCATAGGCCATAGATTTTTAACACATCAGCTTGAAGAATTTATTCACCTCTTTCTGTGGGGGAAAAAAAAAAGGATTTAGTGCTCATATGTCCCCATCTTTGCTCTCCCCTCCTCTCTCCTCCCCGTGAAGCTCCATAATCATTGTGGTTAAATCAACATTTCACGTTTATATTCATCCTATCATGTGAACAAATGTTTACTGATGGGCCAAGGTGTGTATTTGAATTATACCTTCTCCTCGAATATTTTCGTTGTTTTTGGGTTTTGTTCTTTGGGTACTTAATTTTCCTCTGTCCCTCTTTTCCCCCAATCTCACAGAATGTGAACCTGTTCGGCATATGGTCAGATACTTGGTGTTCCAATGTGTTCTCTCCTTCTTCGGGCAGACTCACAGCTGTCGTCTGAAGCAAATCCCTTTGCTTTTCTCCATGAAGGTCCTCGTTCTTCTGGATTCTGTTCATTCCCCTTTCTTGTTTTGCATGTTCGTTGCGATGGAGCACATCTGCCAGTAGCTTTCTGAGAAAAGGTAGATCGGAAATATATTTGGGGCTCTGCAAGTGTTTTTATTCTCCCCTCACACTTGATTGATAGTTGAACTGGGTAAAGGTTGAAAGTAACTTTCTCTGTGAATTCTGAAGGTGTGGCTTCATTGCCTTCTAGCTACCAGTTTGCCGTTGAAGAATCTAATGTTATTCTGCTTCCCGTTTCTTCATATGTTGCTTGCATTTTCTCCCTTCTCTGGTAGCTTTTGGTTTTCTCTATGTCTGGTATGTCTTGGGATGGCACCATGCTGTACATTGAGGTGGGTCTTTTTTCATTGTCCGAAGCTCGGTAGACTCTTCCAATCTGAAGAGTGCTAGATGGCATCTCCCTACCGACTACTTCTGTCTTAGCCCTAGACCATATGTTTGAACTTAGAAGGCAAGAGATTGGCTCCTCTGTGCTCTTATCCATGAGGATAAGATGTGCTCTTATAATGACTAGTAGGAGAAGAATGTGAAGAACAAAGCACACCAATTAATTCTTCCACATGGCATCTCATGCCGGGGGTGAGGGGCGTGGCAGGGAGTGTTGGAGCTCCTTCCTCTTCTCTCCCAGCCTGGCTCTAGGCCACAGACTTACATCCTGAGCTCAGTCAGCCCTGCTAAAGCCCCACCCAGACCACCTTTGATGAAGATAGTGTATTAGTCAGCTTGGACTGCCGTAACAAAATGCCGCAGGCTGAGTGGCTTAAACAGTTCTGGAGGCTGGATGTCCAAGGTCAAAGTGTCGGGAGGACTGGTTTCTTCTGAGTCTTCTCTCCTTGGCTTGCAGATGCCCACCTTCTCTCCGTGTCCTTACATGGTCTTTCTTCTGTGCGTAAGAGTTCCTCGTGTCCCCCCTCCTGTATGTCCAGATTTCCTCTTCTTATAAGGACACCAGTCAAATTGGCTGAGGACCCACCATAATGGCCTCGTTTAAACTTAATTGCCTCTTTAAAGGCCCTGTCTCTAAATACAGTCACATTCTTTGGTACTGGAGGGTAGGACTTCAACACATAAATTTTAGGGGAGACACAACTCACTCCTTAACAGACGAGGTGGTTGATGTTAATTAGTAACCCCACAGTGCTGGTTAAGTCCAACTACCGGTTCATGGGCCAAGCAAAAGGAAATCAGAAAAGACACACAAATCAGGAAAAATTCTGCATGGGTCCATGAAGTAGCTGATCACTCTGATGACCCCCCTTGGGAGGATGCTGTGAAGTCCAGACGTGTAACATCCACCTCCAGCTCACCATCGTCTGTCACAGGAAACCCACACATCTGACGTGGTGCCATGCACACTGCAATTACTCAAAGAACATTTACTAACATGTCAGGGGACAGCACTGAAAGACAGGGCTGCCTCCCATGTCTCTGGAATGACATTGGGCCACAACCATTTGTCATCTCTGCCTTCCTAAACCTCCAAGCTCCCCCAGTAGTTTTTTTTTTTTTTTTCAGTCCACAAAATGTTATTGGAATAAAGGGAGTCAACACACTGTCATTGGCATAAATGAAGTTGCAAATTCAAATGGCGTCGGAGTTGGGCAGATAAGACCAAAAAAGGAAAGAAACGACAGTTTGACAGGCTATGGTGAGGACCGTGGCTAAGCGGAGACTGATGCCCTGCCAAAAAGCATTTAAATTCAATGTGTTTTAAAGCATTTAAATTCAATGTGTTTTAAAACACCAAGCTGGCCCAAACAAGACAAGTTTGCCAGCCAAATGCACCCTCCAAGCATCTAGTTTGTGCCTTCCATTGAGGGTATGGTTAAGAGTATGGGTGTTGAAGACAGACAGACAGACCGAGGTTTAAATCTTAGCTTCTAATCTGCAAAACACAATGGCCTTTGAAAACACAGAGCTGTTGTGAGGAATGTATGAAATAATGCATGTAGCGTACTTGTGCAGGGCCTGGCATACAGTAAGTGCTTAATTTATAGTAGATTTTATTATTATGGTGAATCAGAGAATAGCAATGGTGACAATGAAATTTTTGAAAATTTTATTTATTTTTGACTGCGTTGGGTCTTCATTGCTGCGCGCGGGCTTTCTCTAGTTGAGGCGAGTGGGGGCTATTCTTCACTGTGGTGCACGGGCTTCTCATTGTGGTGGCTTCTCTTGTTGCAGAGCACAGCCTCTAGCTGTGCAGGCTTCAGTAGTTGCAGCACACGGGCTCAGTAGTTGCGTCACACAGGCTTAGTTGCTCCATGGCATGTGGGATCTTCCCGGACCAGGGCTCGAACCCGTGTGCCCTGTCATTAGCAGGCGGATTCTTAACTACTGCGCCACCAGGGGAGTCCAAAGGCGCTGAATTTTCTTAATAAAAGCAGCCTTCTCTTGAGCACATTCATGTGTGGAGTGGTGGCGCCTCCTGGTGGTCATTTTCAAGAACTGCAGGCCTAACAGCATGGGTAGTAGCCAAGGTGGGCTTTAGTGTCAAATAGACAGTGAATTTGAATCCAGTTCTGCCAGATACAAGTAAGTAACATGGGTCATTCACCTCCACCCTTACCCTGCATCTCCTGCTCCCAACAATTACGATCCCATGGAGTGGCTCTGACAGCTTAATGAGACAATATAATATCACTGGCATGCAAGTGATATGAATAGCTCTGAATAAGTGATGGCTATGACCCTAGCGCCCCACATTGCTAATATCCTTCCTCGTGTGAGCAGGGAAACAGGTGTATGATTATTTATTTTTTCTTCTTTTGGGTGGGGGTGAGGAAGGGTTACTTTGGCTTGGCGCACCTGGCCAAAAAACAGCTCCCCTGCGGATAACTGAAATTTTTCTAGAGTAAAATATTCCTTTGGATCATGCATTGCTCTCTCCAGGCTTCTCTTTTCAAGTGAAAACTCCCCTGGAAGGATGACTATTCGTGTCAAATGCCCAGGTGACAATGAGTGTATCAGCTGCTTTCCTCCCAGGCTGGAGGGGCCTGGGAGACACTCTGTGTGGTCGTTATCTCCAGCCAGACCCCTCACTCCACACCCACCCTCTGCCCCACTTGCTGTTCTGCCTAGAGAGGGGACTTCCTTTCTTCTCGGAGGCCAGGAGGGAAGGAAGAGCCTCGGCTGGGAGAACTGCCCTCCAGCTCCCCCCTCCCCTGCCCCAAGATGGAAGACCCGAGGCCATGCCTGGGCTCAGACTACAGGGTCTCCCTCACCCCAGCTCCCCACACGTCAGCCTTGCCCATCTTCCCATAGCCTGCCCACACCTCCTTACAAGCCCCTTCTGTCTGGAAACCTGGGAAGAGGGGCCTCCACCTGCTCCCTGAGCACCCTGTCCCGCTGCCAGGTGGCGAAATAAGAACAGGGTAACAGCTCACGCTGACGAAGCTGACCTCGAAGGAAGTAACCTGTTCTGTTCTCAGAGGAGGTGCCGCATGGCCAAGAAGCACTAATGAGGTCTCGTTGCTAAGAGAGGTCCCTGGATAAGAGGTAGTCAGAAACGGGGACCTCAGTCCTACACCCACAAAAATGAATTCTGCCAACAACCCAACGGAGCTTGGAAGCAGATCTTTCTCTAGCTGAGCCTCCAGACGGGGATGCAGCTAGCCAACACCATGATTTCAGACGCGTGAGCCCTTGAGCAGAGGACCCAGTTAAAATGGGCCAGACCCCTGAGCCACAGAAGCTGAGACGGGAGACAGGTGGTTGTCTTCAGCCCCTGTGTCTGGGGTAATTGTTACACAGCAACGGAAAATGAATACAACCTGCAAACCAGGTTGCACGGACGACGGCAGTTAGGGCTCGATTGCTAAAGAAAACTCACAGGACCCCAGATGACAATACCTATAATCTAAGGTTCATTGCAAGAAAAGAATTCAATATAGCAACTGCCCTACAGTACAGAGAGTCATCACAGACAAAGACTGCCTCGTAACCAGGTCCCGAAGGCTGTTTGTGAGCTCCAACCATCCTCCCCTCTGCAGGGTCCTACTAGCTGTGCTTTCTCTCTTGGATCAGGGAGCCTAAGATAGAGTCTTGTACCCTGCTGGTCACATGGGCACATTCTTGCTATGTAACCAGCCCCCATAGCAGAGCCTTCTAGGGGCCTCAGGGAGACCAGGTGCAAATCATCAGTCTCACTGTTATCAATAAACCATGCTGACAAGCTGTTATAAACTGCCCCCAAGCTCACCTTGAACCCATGGTTATAAAGCATCACAGTTAATCAGTCCATTTCATGCCTTGAGCAGGGGTCAGCCCTGTGCAGGTACATCTCTTGCTTCAGCAAAACAACAGGCTAATTCCAGGCCTCCTGGAATTATCCCTCTCGGCAAACGGGTTCACGTTTTTTCTTCTTCAGTCAGCTGGAACTCTTCTTGAGCCCATCCTGTGCAGTGACGGACAGGCAGCAAAGCCACAGAAGCAAGAGCCCCAGGAGTCTACACTTCTGCTCATGTAACTTACATCTTGAGGACCAACTTGAGCCTGGCCTTGTACGTGCCAGCTCCCCCGATGATGGATTGCAACCGTACCTGCCCAGATGTCTGGCTTGGCGGCCTGAGAGCCAGGCGTTTCGTCTCCAACAGGACCCAACAGCAAGTCCTGATATTTTTCCCTGGGGAAGAAGGCATGACTTTGCTCCAAAACTCAAAGGTCTGTGCTGTGATTCTCCTGTTGGATTTGCTAGAAGCTCCCTATTGCATCTCTATTTGACATGGACTTTTCAGTATCATTACATCTGATCATGAAACCCTTATTTTAAAAAGTGAGGTAACATAAAGCCTTTATGAATCAAGAAATCAAACACAGTTGCTAAGTAACTTGGTTTGGATTATTTTAGTCATTAATTCCAATTCAACTCCTCTGCAAAGGGGCTCCAGAAGCTCCAAGAGGGCCATAGGCAAAGGCCTCCATTACTGCCAGAGCGGACCTCTGCTTCCCCCAAGGGCTGGGTTGACAGGCCCATCTGTTTGGTCCCCATGTGCCATCCCCTGTAAGTTCCTCTCTCTCCCAGTCAAGGCTAGGTCTCCAACGGTTTTAATTGCCTCATGGAAGTCCCACATCCTCTCGAGTTGTCACTTTCAGCTCTAGTTCCTAGACCCACCAGCCCCTTTCCAGGACCACCTCCTCTCAGCTCACATGCCCTGCTTCCAAGTCACCCCTCCTCCTATCCCCAATTGTCCAGCCCCCGTTGTTCTGTCTCCCAGCCTTGTTATACACTCACAATCATGGAAAGGCAGTTAAGTGTAAGGTGGTGAAGAGCCCGGGTTTAGAGTCAGCCTACTCGGGGTCCAGTCCCACCTTTGGCCCTGTGTGTCCAGGGGCAAGTCGCTTCACCACTCTGAGCCACCATCCGCTCATCTGTAAAATGAAAATAATGAATACCATGGCTTCCCTCACATGATCAACAAACTCATCCCCAGAGAGTGGTTACTATGGCAATGCTGGGTTCATGGAGAAAGTGGGAAACAAAGCTCAGGATGGTACCCTCTGCTGACCCCACGGCCCTAGGGCATGAATATCTCTAAAAGATCGCTAAAAAGTGGGCAGGTAAATGACCTGACACATGGAGGAGCCTGGCATGTGCTCTCCTGGCAGGAGGGTCCCACCTACAGTCAGCCTGTGAGCAAGGGGTCACTGTCCCCTCCGTCCTGGTCTGTCACTGACCTGCTGTATGGTCCTGGCAAGTCACCGGCCTCTCTCCAGCCTGTTTTCCCCTATGACAAGTGAGGGCGCCAGATCAGCTGATCTCTTAGACCTTCCACCTCTGCCACCTTGGAAGTCGTTTCCTCGAGCTTCTTAAGGGAACCTTTCCTTCTGTGCCCGAGGTCTCTCAAGAAACTGTGAATTATCTCACCCACCCATTTCCGATATATGAATCCCCTTGGCCATATCCCTGTGCGGTAGCCATCTGCTCTTAGCTGGCTTATCCACAGTGACGGGAAGCTCACTCCTTTGCTGTGGGAAGCAGTGCAGTTCCGTGGAAAGAGCACAGCCTCTGCCCTTCCCTCCCTGCGATACCCTGAACCAGTAACTCCATCTCTCCAAGCCTCAGTTTCCTCATCTGTAAAATGGAGAGACATATCTACATCGTGGAGTCGTTGTGAAAATTGAATAAGGGTACATTTCTCATGGGCTCAGCCCATGCTGGGCACTGTTCTCGGGGCTTCATTCATAGTTTTAATCTTAAGAGGCAGGTGGTAGCATAACCATCATCTTGGAAAAGGAAGTCAAGAAGATTTGAGATGTCAAGGGATGGGGCCAGGATTCAGACCAGCAGCCTAACTTCAGAGTTATTGCACTAAATCACACAGCTGTTCTGTCACTGGATAGAGTAAGTGAACCCCATTGAATGTGGGGTTTCCCTCCCCGGGTGGACTGGAGAGAGAGGGAGGGAGGGAGAAATTCAGCCTCCATAAACACAGTCAGAATTTTGGACAAAGAAAAAAATGAAGAGCTATTTTAATTTCAGCATACATACAAGTTTTGTGTTTTACACTTTTGGTATTGCTTTTATTTTGAGCTACTTATTTGAAGGTCCTCCATATAACTTTTTCAGGCTTGAGGCCTCCATAGGTCGTAGTCTGGGCCTGCATCTCTCCCAGCGCAGCCGGATCCTTTGTGCGTTCGTCAGAAATTATGAAAATTCCCATCTTAAAAAAAAAAAGGAAATTCCCATCTTGCCACAAATCCCCAGTCTGAATCCCACAGCTCCCAGGCCCCCTCCCTTTTTCTGCCCTGGAAGAGTCCTGCCAAGACCCCAAGGCAGTGGTCAGTGATCACAGACCCTGGCGGTGGTTTTAAGTTCCCCTATGGCACAAGACACCTTAACCGGATCCTGGACCTGGCAGAGGACACGACAAACTTCTAGAGCTGCCAGTGGCCAAGGCTGAAAAAGGGACCAGCCAGGCTGTAAGCTGTGATTCGCCACCAGGGGGCGCCCGACTCCGACCAACCTTACCTGACTCGGAAGTTCCAAAGTGGGGCTCGGGAATGAGCTTTCTTTCCAAACCATTCCAGGTGATTCTAATGCAGCCGTCTTCCTGCTCTCCACCCCACACTCCCACTTTACACACACACACATCCAGTCTACAGACTAGTCAACTGGGCTGGCTGCCCACTTGCCCTGCCACCCTACCCCACACCCCTTCTCTTGGTGGATTTTACCCAAACCTCTGCAGATTACCACTCACTCCCACTCCCTCCATCCATCCCGTAGTCCCTCCAAACCCATCCTTCTTCCTGGGGATCCCTGGATTATTCCAGGGTTTTGACAATCTCTTTACCACCCATAATCTACCTCATTTGATTCTTACAACTGCACTGCCTGTGAAGAAGGCAACAGGGCAGGAACGATGGTCTCCTTGGCAAAAGAGGAAGCTGACACCCAGAAAGAGGGGCTGACTGGCACCCAGCAAGTCAGTGGTGACACTGGGCAGAAAGCCAGGGCTCCTGATCGCCAAAGCACCCCGGGACCTGCCTGCACTCAAGCCAGTTGATGGGCGAGGGACCCTCCCCTCCAACCATCTCACTGGGGGCTCCTGGCTTTGAGAGAACCTTAATACTTATCCACAAACAAGATAACTGCTTTCCTGCCCTTGACTTGCTGTGTGACCTTGGGCAAGTCTCTTCTCCTCTCTGAGCCTCTGTAGAGTATGAAGATGGTCTCTGGGTCCCCCCTCTGACTGAGACATTCTGTGACTCTCTGACGGGGGCGTGAATCATCTCCACTCCCTTGGGGCTTCTGGGGTCTCTATCAAAATGCAAAAGGCTTGTGAGAGGACTGATGACAGCACTTTCGTGCAAAAGCAATAAGGATCCCAAAATGGAAAGTCTGCACTTCTCACTGCTCTCAACAGCTGGGCTTTACATAAGCTTCAACATTTAACGTTATCCTCGCTACAACCCCAGGAGGTAGTATTATTATTTTCCCCATGTTATAGATGAGGAAACTGAGGCTCAGAGAAGTGAAATAAGTACGCTGAGCAGGACTAGAGCCCAGGGAGGCCAATCTCAAAAGGCAGGCTCTTTGGGGACTTCCCTGGCAGTCCAGTGGTTAAGACTCCACGTTCCCAATGCAGGGGGCATGGGTTCGATCCCTGGTCTGGAAACCAAGATCCCTCATGCCACACAGGGCGGCCAAAGATTAAAAAAAAAAAAAAAAAAAAAAAGGCAGGCTCTTTCTTCTACTATATGCTGCTTAGGGAATCTCCTGGAAGTCTGCTTTAGAAACCCAGGGTCTGCCTTAGAAGGTCTGTGGCCTTTGGGGCATCCCTCCAGAACTGAAGCCCTTCAGCCACCCCTCAGGAGGTATTATGGGAACTGTAAGAGAGAGACAGGGCCTGGACCAGCATGACCCAGGGTCCCGGGCCTCTCTTCTCCTTCAGCCAGTCCCTCGTCCTGAGCCCACAAGCAGACACTGCAGCCCAGCCAGAGCCTGTGAGCAGATGCAAGTTTATTATGGCACAGACGGCAGCTTCCTGAACCCTCACCCCAAACACCAGCCCCCAAACAAGGCCCCGGGAGGGAGCTCTGGCAGCCAAAGGCTTATCCCTGGCCCCGAGCCAGACCAGAAACCCTCGACAGTGACCTCAGAGCCGAGGCCTGGAGGCTGTCAGCCCTGAGCGGTGCTCCCAGCCCACCCCCCTCATTCCCTAGCTGTCCAGAAAAGCCCACACACAGAGGCAGAGCCCTTGGAGGATGGGCGAACCCACGGGCTCCTCTCCGCGGAAATGCAGTCCACGGTTCCAACCACGCCTCGAGACCCCAGCAGTGCTTGAAACAGCAAGTGTGAAGCTGGAGGGAAGGTTCCCAAGTATTGAGGGAGGAGGGGAAAGCCGACCCCAACAGAAGCAAACTTCAGGTCAAAGAGCTGCCCCAGAGAGGCCAGACCACAACGCCCCAGCCCCCAGGGAGCAGACAAACAAAGACGAGCAGCTGCCCCCTCTAGCTCTGCTTAGGTGCCGTGGCCCCATCCTTTCCCCCCCGCTCAGCTTGGAGGGGCCTGGAAGACCTGCCCTCCATCCTCCCCGGGGCAGAGGCCACAGCCCTCAGCCTCCCCCCAGCTGCAGCCAACACCAAGGCCCAGAAGGATCAGCGTGGTACAAAACATCTGTTAACGGGCTACATGCAAATACCATCTTCTGCCAAGCAAGCCGAGGGGCTTATTATCACAGACTGTGCCCAGTGGGAGGCCCAGACTTGCTCCCCTCTCCCTGGGAAACGCTGGCTGACAAGCACCTGTCTTCACACCTGCCCGAGAGTCAGCCCCAGTGAAATCTGCCTGGGCTTCCATGCTCACGCTTCCCCGAGCCTGCGGTGGCCCCTGGGAGCGGAAGCGGACAAATGAATTCACGGGGCATCCCCGGAGCTTTGCACCAGCCCCACGGCTCCTGCAGGGCGACCCCTTCTCCCCCCTCAGCATCCTGGAAGCCCCACATGCAATGCCAGCCCCAGGCTCAGGTGCACTCAGAGACAGGGCCATCCTCACCACCCCTTAGCCCTTCTCCCCACCCCCACCCCCGGCCACCTGCTCAGTGGCTTCCCAGCCAAAGGCCCCAATTCCTCCGTCTCTCCCTCTTCTACTGGACCAGTGGGAGGAGACAGAGGCACTGTACCCTGGGATATTCAAATGGAACATGTCCGTTTCCTCCACTCTCACCCAGAACATCTGTAAGCAAGGGACAGAGTGTGGGCGGGGTCCGGACTGCCATGGGAAGGGCCACTGGGCTGCCGGAGCGTCTCCCTCGCTGGCCCACCGCAAGGATCTTGTCACTCCCTCCACTTGCCCGAAAGGCTTCAGCCCAGCAGCCAGAGGAGGAAAGAAAGCAAGGGAGGGTAGAAAGAAGGCGACTGGGATTTTAACATCCTGGTTTGGTGACTTCTCCCAAAACACAGAAAAGCCCCGGGAGGGGGTGATCCAGGGGTGAGGCGAGGGAGTAGATGAGGATGGGGGACGGAGCAGATCAGGGTGCTCAAGACCAAGGCTCTGCCTTCAGGGCTTTCCCTGCCACTGGGCAGAGAGCTCCCGGAGGGTGCCCGGCCCTTTCTCTCCCTCTGGGCACTGCCTGTGTCGGGCATGGGCGCCACGGGAAACCTCCTTAAATGTCTGTGGTGTGGATGCGAGCTGGACCCCCGGCATCCAGGTCCAGAGTCCAGTCCTCCTCGGCTGCCCTGCGGGGCACTGCAAAAAGATGGGTCCACGCGTCCTCAGCAGGAACTCCTGGCTCTGCAAAGATACAGCAAGAGGGTCAGGCGAGGGAAGGAGGGAGCGGGGAGAAGGGCAGGGAGGCTGAGGCTGAGCCAGGCTCCAGGCAGGGTTCAAGCCTCAGGCCTGCTGCTCTCTGGGGCAACATCTCCATCGCCACCACCAGCCCCGCCTCCCCAAGCCCCCGGGGCAGCCTTGCCCCTTGGCTCTGACTCAGTGGGACCAGATACAAGTCCCGGAGGCCTCCCCTGGCCCTTGCAAGGCCCCCCGCTGGATGCTGCCTCTGCCTATTTGCTCTCTCTGCCTGTTCCCTTTACCTGGGATACTCTTCCCTTTCTTCCTCCTCCCCCACTGCCATCTGGCTCACCCCTCTCCATCCTTCAGGTCAGGAAGTTGGCAGTCCCCACCGCAATCATTCCCAGATCCCCTATGAGACATGGACCCTGCCTAGCTCAGCATCCACCCGCACGCCAGCACCTACCAGGCTAATATTGTCATTGGCTATTTACCCGGTGACAGGACAAGGATTCCTTCTCCTCCTCTGGGACTGAGTAGGAACCTCCAGCCCACACTAAGCTAGGATCAAGGGAGGGGGTCTCTGGTGGAGCGGGGGAGGGCAAGAGGCAGAAACTGTTAGCATCACCAAGCACCGGAATTATAGTGTAAAGGCAGGTCCCGGCAGGAGAAAGATTTTATTTGCCTTGTAGATATTTCACCCTGAGACCAACCAGGGCCTTTTTCCTTCACCCCAGCCCAGCCCACTTCCTTTTCCCCCCGGATCTTACCCAGCCCCTGAGCTCCATCACAGGGAGAAAACCAATTGATGGAACCAACTGACTGACAGCAGGGTCTCAGGAAGAGAGGACTGAGAGCGGGGGCGGGGGGTGGGCAAGTAGAGGGTGGGAGCAAGAGAGAATTGGAGGACAGAGAGAAGAGGACCCGGCCATGCCAGGTGGCCTCGGTCTAGACCTGCGGGGGTCTGGGGGGATGGAGTCAAGAACGGTTTTGCTTGACCTTTAAACTGCAACACTTTTACATAATGAGCTGTAAGTTAAAGGTTTACTCTCATGTTCACCCCCTTTCTTAGGGCAGGAGTGAGTCCCTGCTGAATCCTTAGATCCCAGCGAGCAGGTGCTCAGTAAACTGTGCTTAAATTACTGATGTGTTAGTGAATGAATGAATGAATGAAGCCCCCAGTGCTCACCTGACAGAGATCCAGTGCTCTGCGAACGTTGAGCTAATGAGGGGGTGTACGTGTGTGTGTGTGTATTGTGTACTGGGAAGAGATGATCTCTCAAATCCACACTCTAGGTCCCTGCCTCTGCTGGATGGTCCGCTAGGCAGGCAGCTGGCCCTTACTCTCCTCCCCCAGGGGCTCCCATCCCCTCCTCCCAGCCGCACCTGGTGGATGAGGTCAGGTCAGGAGGTGAACGAAGAGGATGGCCAGGCCAATGTTAAGCAGAATCACCATGCAGATGAGGACGGTGTTGGGGACCTGGGAACAGTGGAGAGAGGCTGCCTGAGTCCCCGGGAGAGCACACCCCCACCCTCTTGCTCACTGCTGTGCCCAGCACCGGGACACACCATCAGTGCTGGAAGGATTCTTGGAAATAACCAAACTGCTCAGGGTCCTGAGAGGGGCAAGAACGTATCCCAGAGCACACAGTGGGCAGAACTGGGCCTGGAACCCAAGAACACGGCCTTCCCCACTGCTAATTCCTCTGGGGCCACAGCTGTCAGTCCCTCAGAGCCCAGCTTCAGTCTTTGGCGCTGCAGTTCCTAGCTCCCAGCCTCCTATATAGCAAGCCCAGAGGTCCAGGCCCCAGACCCCCCACTGGGCCCCTTGCTGCTACACCTTGCAGCTGAGGCTGGGAGCCTGATGGACAGGGGCATCCCACCCCAGCCGCTTAGGACTCCCAGCCACCTCCTTCTCCAAAGAACTGCCCAGACAGTGGGCACAAAGGCCAGCCCCCTGCCCCAAGGTGGGGGGCTGTGTTGCATAACCGTGGATCAGGCTGCACTTAACTAAGGCCACATCCCCCCTGCCCTGTCCTGCGCCATCACCCTCGCCACCTGGCCATCTGCCCCCGAATCCCACCCCCAGCTCCCCCACGCCTGGGGAACCCGACTTCCCACCGACAGCCTCACCTCCTCCACCTCCACCTCCGCTGCTGTCGCCGCCTCCTTCCGAGCCTTCTTCTTGGCCCCGGCCTTGGTCAGCCGGGCCTCCGTCTTGCGGGCCTTGGCCTTGGGCTCGGCCTTGGGGACGAT
>NW_020173393.1:2927534-2967786 GCF_003031525.2 Neophocaena asiaeorientalis asiaeorientalis | reverse complement strand
GCGGGCGCAGGGGTCTCGCGCTCGTGCAGCTCCGGGCTCTCGCGGGGCCGCTCCGAGAGGCCTGCGGCGCCAGGGCCCCGGTGGGGGGAATCCAGCAGGCTCTCCGAGTTCTCCAGGATCTCCTGGAGCAGCCGGCGCTTCTGATACTCCGGACCTGCCGGGGACCACACGGGGAGGCTGCATTCGAACCCCGGTCCCAGCACTGGATGACCCAGGGCAAGTCGCTCTGAGTCTCATTTATGTACTCAGCCAGCCTTAACCTACGGCCACCAATTGCCAAGTACTTAAGCAATTCCCCAATACTAACTCATTTAATCATTTTAATAACCCTATGAGGTGTATGCTCTTATTTAGCCTCCATTGTGCAGATGAAGAAAAGGAGGCTCAAGAGAGGTAAAAATCACTTGCCCAGAGTCACTCCGCTGACCAAGGGCAGAGCCAGGACTGGCATTCAGGCTAGTCTGGCTCCAGAGTTTATGCTCTGTATGGTCACACTGGTCTCTTTCCATTCTCTTATCTGAAAAACGGGCCCAATCATACCTATTTCATAAATACTAACGGAAGGATTAATCGGGTGAAAAAAAAATGCCTGTAATAAGCTGAGCTCAGTGCCTGGCACGTGGTAACAGCTGTTGCTATGACCACCCAAGGGCGGAGGCAGCCAGCCAGGGTCGCTCTTCCTTGGACCAGCAGGGGGCGCACTGTGATGGGAAGCGACTTAACCTCCCAGGCACAGATCTGCGTTCCGCGATCTTCCATCTAGTCTCCCTTTGGTCTTCCGGCCGCAGCCAGAATGTTTAGAAAATACAAATCTAATCGTGCCACTCACCTTAAAACCCTCAGTGCAGGCAGCACCACTCCCCAACCCTGATGGGCTCCCACCGCTCTATCCAAACGCAAAGTCTGTATCAGAGCCAGGGGGTCCTCCTTACTCTGCAGCCCCATTTCCCAGAGAGAAGAGACAGGCTGGAGTAGGGGAGCCTCTGATACCCCGCCACAATCTCAGCATGAGTCCCCTTGTGCCATGCTTGCACCCATCCCTGCTTGCACCACGCTCCACAGATTCTGGAACTCAAAGGCACTTGAGCATCTCAGCTTTCCAACAAGCAAAGAAAAAGTGTCCCCCCGCCCCCGCCAGGACCTACCCCTACCCCGTCCTGCCCCACCCCTCCCTGGTTGGCCCTACCTGGCTGGTAGAAGTCTGGAGCCAGTTCCCTGGCCAAAGTGCGGGCAATGTTGGACTCTTGGTTGGCAGCCAGGGCAGCCTGTTCTGCTGCCTCAGCTTTGGCCTTGGCGTGACTTGTCCTAAGGAGACAACATGGTGGAGACTCAGGATCCCTCCAGAGAGCTAGTCCTCTGCCCTTCCTCCCCAACCCACAAAGAGACACTCTGGACAGAATTTTCATTCACTCCAGCTGTCAATGAGTATTTATTGAGCCCTGTGGTCCAGAGTGCTGTGCATTCCCCAGACCACTTCCTCTTCATTCTAGGCACACAGATGGACTACATTTCCCAGCCTCCCCTGCAGTTAGGTGTGGTCAGGTGACTGGCCAAAGCATTGTGGGAAGACAGGATTATGCCATTTCCAGACCTGGCCCACAGAAACCCCCCTGTAATCCTCTTCATCCTCTCTTTTCCCCCTGTTGCTGGTAAAATGCAGAGGCCAAGGCCCAGAACAAGGAATTTAACCTCATTTGTGTCACAGATCTTCCTGGCATCTGGTGACACCGCTGGACCCCTTCTTGGAATGTTTTAAAATGCACAAATTACACAGGATTACAAAGGGATGCAATTATATTGACACACTGTTATCAAAATATTTAAAGGGACAAATTTGTAATATAATAATGTCTATTCTTCTTTATTAACACTTTAAACAAAAAATCTAGCAGGTCTATTAACTACCATGATTTAAAAGTATAGATTAACATAAAGAATATTTCAAGGATACGTGCAACAACAGTAACGTGACATGAAAATATATGTGATTTCTATTAGCGACAAAGTCAGAGATACTGCTAAAACTACTGTTGATTTATTGCCAACTTCCATAATTGAAGAAAATACTAAATTTCAGTTAGAGGTTAGTAAAAATAAAGATGTATGGGATCAGGCTGAAGCTGGACTCCAGGTAAGACCACATCCCTGCTTGGCTACTTCCCTGTCCGATTCTGTGTCTCTCACTCCCCCTCTCTCCTGAGAGCACTTGCTCCATAAATCGTCTGCACAAGGATCCTCATCTCAGACTCAGCTTCTAGGGAATCTAACCTAAGGCAGCATCCAGGTTCACGGACTCCCTGATTTCTCTCCACAGTACTGCCTGTGGACCCCAGGTTCAGAAACACAGTGGAAGGAATTTGGGTCCACAAATGATTATTGCATAGAGCAAAGTCCCCCCCCCCCGCAGCCCCGCAAAGTCCCATATTAAATGTGGAACATTTAAGCATTAAATTTAAACATTAAATTCAGCAAGCCTTAAATGTCTACTGCGTTAAGCACCTGAAATTTGGGGGATGTTTATTTCAGTTTGTTTAATCTAGCCTAACTAGGAGAAGTACCTGTTAAAATAGTAACAGCCCCACCTACCAGTGGGCAGTTTTAAAGGAATTATGAAGATTATCTCACGTAATCATCATGGTGCCTTAGAAAGCTGGTGCTGTTATTATTTTCCTTGTTTTACGGAAAAGGAAACTGAGGCACAGGCAAGGTAACTTGCCCAAGGTCACAAAGTCTTTAAGTGCAGGAACTGAGATTTTGAACCCAGGCAAGATGATTCCAGAGCCTGTGCTGCTCTGAAGCATGTGCCATGCTTGGCCAGGAGCTGGGATTCCTGTGGACAAGACAAGCCCCTCTCAAGTGAGGGAGATGGGCTGGAAGCAAACAACCAAAATTATTTAATACAATGTAATTAAATAAAAAGTGCAATTGTGAGGGGGCTTCCCTGGTGGCGCAGTGGTTGAGAGTCCGCCTGCCGATGCAGGGGATGCGGGTTCATGCCCCGGTCCGGGAGGATCCCACGTGCCGCGGAGCGGCTGGGCCCGTGAGCCGTGGCCGCTGAGCCTGCGCGTCCGGAGCCTGTGCTCCACAACGGGAGAGGCCACGGCAGTGAGAGGCCGGCGTACCGCAAAAAAAAAAAAAAAGTGCAATTGTGAGAAGTACCATAAAGGAAGAGTACAGAATGCGATGAAAATGTACAACAGGAAGATTGATATAGATCGGCGGTGGAGGTGGGGATTAGGCAAGGTTTCCTGGAGGATGTGACATTTAAGTTGAGACCTGAAACTGACACATCAGTTGGCCCATCAGAGGTGACGTGGGGACAGTGAGCCAGGTAGAGGGAAGAGCACGTGCAAAGGCCCTGAGAGGGAGTAAGAGCTTCGTGCCTTTGGGGAACTGAAAGGTCAAACCAGTATCCCCATGGGCAGATGAGTCAGTTCCTCAGAGAGCTGATTTGCGTGTGTCTCTAGCATGGAATTGGGCCCACGATAAGGGAGATAAATTTTACTAAGCTCCCTCCAAGTGCCAAGCCCTTTGCCTACATTATCCCTTTCAATCCTCAAAACTGCCTGGGAGGTAGTTTTTACTGTCTCTATTTCACAGGTGGGGAAAGTGAGTCTCAGACAGGTACCTTGCTCAAGGATGCAAAGTAACAGTTGACACAAAGCATTTACTACATATCAAGGGCTTTATAGAAATTACCCCACTATGTGGTAGATGTTATCACCATCATCCCTCTTTACAGAGGAGAAATCCGGGGCATAAGAAGGCTTCAAGGATCCCACCAAACTTACCCAGCCAGCAAGCGACTGCGAGTTTTCAAACCAAGGCTTTCTGAGATCTAGAGTCTGTGCCCTTAACCACAGGCTGTATCTCCACTCCATAATGAGCAGTGGAGTTCAAACCCAGAATTGTCTGATTTCTAAACCCTTGCCCTCTCCACTGCCACAATAATGTTTACTGAAGAAAAGAAAATTTTACTGAATGAAAGGATACATAAATGAATGCATGCATGCACACGTACACGTATGTACGCGTAAGCGGGAAGCATAGGAAGTAGTTAAGAGCATGGTTTTGGAATCGGCCGTCCTGGATTCCAATTTTGGCTCTGCCAAGGCTGGGGCTAGGGTGCAAATGAGGCATTCACCTCAGGCTCAAAATTTAGGGATGCCAAAAAACTCAGTAATCCAGATAAATAATACTCGAATGCCATATTTTTAAAAGTCCAAACTAATGCAAAAATAATCCTTGATGAGCAAGCTGTGAACAAAATTTAAATAAAGGCCAAATCAGACCCTGCATTTGTATGACTCTCCTCACTCGCCCCCCTCCCCTAGTCCCGACCCCACTGGGACTCCAGGACCTTGGGTGAGTGGCTTTGCCTCTCTATGCCTCAGTTTCTACATCTGTAGAATAATAATTCTGCCCTTTTGGAGTTGCTGTGAAAACTACTGAGAGGCAACACATGAAAGTGTTTAGCCCAGGATGGGGCTGAGTGATGCTGATGATGGTGATGATGGTGGTGATGGTGGTGGTGGAGAAGGAGAAGGAGGAAGATGACATTTGTGACATCAAAATCCAGTGTGGAGCCAACAAGGAACCTACTGTAGAGCACAGGGAACTATACTCAGTATTTTGTAATAACCTATAAGGGAAAAGAATCTGGAAAAGAATATATATATATAATATGTATATACATACCTAGATATATGAATACATATACACATACATATATATACGTATAACTGAATCGCTGTGCTGTACACCTGAAACTTACATGATATTGTAAATCAACTATACTTTAAAAAATTTTAAAACCGAGTGTGGTACATGCATATCCCCAGACTCATATTTGCCTGTACATGGGTATGTGTGATTCAAAGATCTAAATTTTCAGAGACACTTCCCTGGAAACCTGAAACCCCAGGTTGGGGGAGGAGGGAAAGGGCTGGGCAAACCCTCAAACTGAGAAAATGTCCTTTTTTGGTAATGTGAGCTGGATGAGGCTTGTTTCCCGGTGCCCTGGGAAGCTGTGTTGCAGGACTTCTCAGGCCAGAATGGCAGCCTCCACACTGAGCCCTGGAAGATTCTGGGGGATCAACGGTGGACCCTCCAGGGCAGCCAGAACAGGGGTCAGAGGGGAGTGGCCACACAGCCCAAGGCAATAAGGGCTGCTGGGTTTAAAGGAAGCATACTCCTCTGCCCACATCCATCAATCTGACCAACTGAATACCTTATTAGCTCCCCACGCAAAATGCCTCTGATTTCAGGAATAGCTCCCCAGCTCCCCAGCCTTCAAGCCAGGAATCCCAGCGTCTCCCACACCCCCCTTCCTCATCTTTCAATATTCACAGACAACAACCGCCAACTCCTGTCTCTCCTGCTCCCTCTATAGCTCTTGAATCTGCCCATTCTCCTTTCTTCTATCACTCCTCCTGCAAGGTCCCCCACTCCCATCTGTAGCCTCCCTGCCCCCAGGCTCGCTTCCTACAACCAATTACATGCAGCTTGCTTAACCCATACATCTCCTGGCCTCACCTCTTGCTGAAAATCTTTGCAAGGCTTCCTATTGCGCTGAAAATAAAGTCCAAACTACTTAGGGTGGCCTTCAAGGCTCTCCAAATTCTCGGCCCGAGGCAGCCTTGATGGGGTATATCTGGCAGCTTACCAGGGCAGGCTGAACTGCTGTGGTCCAAAGGCTATCTTCTGGTCCAGTGGCATTCACAGTGTGGTCCATTCACCAACCCCCCAGCCCCTCATCATCCAGGCACTTGTTGAAAATGCAGCTTTGGGGGCTCCACCCCAGATCTATTGAATTAGAATTTCTTAGGAGGAGCCCAGGAATCTGTATTTTATAAACCTCCAGCTGCTTCCACTACTCATTAAAATTTGAGAAGCATGCACTAGTCAGACAGAGAGAAAATCCAGCCTCCTCTTGGGCAGTTCCCAGCCTGCTCAACCCCCAGGAGCCTTGAGTGGCTCTCTTCAAGCACCAGGATCCCTCCCTGAGTCCAGGTCCTGCTAGGGAAGCGCAGGAACCATTTCTTTTCCTATGACCACTTTGATGTTTCTTGGGGAGGGTCTCCTAGGATGGCTCTGCCCCTAATGGGGAGAAGGGAAGGAGAGTAACTGGGGCACGGGGTGGGGCAGGGATCAGTCACCCTTCTTGATTTCAACAGATTTTCTTTCGTCAGCAGGGTTAAAAATAGGGCTGGTGGTGGTTCAGGGATGGGGCAGGGCAATAACCCAGTGGAAGCACATCTGAGAGTATCCAGCCCCACCCCCTGACTCCTTTGCCCACCTAACCGCCCCATTAGATCTGGCCTTGTTGCCCAGGTGTCTCCATCAGGCCACCGATGGCTGCATTGGGCCAAAGGGAGACACCCACAGGATGTACCCCTGACTCCTTTGCTCTGGTTGTTCTCCCCTCTGGAATGTTCCTTCTCAGTCCTTCCACCTCCCAGCCTTAAAGGGCCAGCTCAAGACCCACTTCAACACCCAGATTCATTCATTTCATACAACTTTATGGAGTGCCTACTATGTGCTAGGCACTATTCTGGGCACTGTGATTACAACAGCAAACCAAGTGTCCAAAACTCCCTTGTAGAGCTCACATTCTACTGCAGGGGTCAGCAAGTCAGGGCAACAGGCCAGATTTAGCCCGCTGCCTCTGTACCACCTGTGAGCTAACGATGCTCTTTATATTTTTAAAGGTGTGGGAAAAAACCCAAAAGAGTAATTTTATGACGTGAAAATTATATGGAATTGAGATTTGTGTCCATATAAAGTTTTATTGGAACAGAGCCACACCGATTTGTTTACTATTATCTAGGGTTAAGTAGTTGCCACCGAAGTCCGTGACCTGCAAGGCCAAAAATATTTACCGTCTGGTGCTTCACAGGAAAAGTTTGCCCACCTCTGTTCTAATGCATCCACTCAACAACGGTCTCTTCTACTACTCTTACTAATAATATTAATCTGTTATTGGTTGAGCACTTTGTGCCCAGCTCTGTGCTATGGCCACAATTACACATATGACTTCAGTGAGGTGAAGTCACTTTCTCAAGGTCACACAGCTGGAAAGTGCACCTGCCCATTACACTGAACCGCGGCCTCCCTGGCACTAACTAACTGGGCCAGGTGTTCCACGTGCTGGGACCAGGGATGGGGAAAGATCAGACCCAGCAGCCGCCTGAGGAGCTCACAGCTTAATGCAGCCCTGCCAGCTCAACTACGCCACATCTCTGAAAATCAGTGGATGGACAGGGGCGCAGAGCAAAGCCTTCAACTGCATGGGGGTGTGGCTAAGAGGGGGCAGCTCTGGCTAGGTTGTCTGGGGTCAGGTCTCGGCTCTTCTCCTTATACCCTTGGGCAAGTCTGAGCCCCCTGAGCCCCAGTCTCCTCATCTGTAAAATGGGGATAATAACAGCACCTGCCTCAGAGAAACAGTATAAGGAGTAAATGAATAAACAGTCATATGGCCCTTAGAACAGTAGCCAGGACACAGAAAGTGCTATCTAGGTGCTTGTTAATAAAATATATAAGCAGCACAGTTGTTTTTAGACGACTGAAACAAAAGACCTGAACGTACTTAATGTCACTGATTTGTTCACTTAAAAATTTTTCAGAAATCCATCAGAACAAGGAGCCCATGGTAGGTTTGGAGGACAGAGGCAGATAATCAGAGCCCCCAACTCAGGCCGCTGCCAGCCTCTCTGAAGCTGCAGAGGTGGTTGATAAGGGCAGTGCAGCCAAGTCTTCCTGAGGGGATGCTTCAGATGCCACCACCCTGTCTTCTCCCAAAATAGCCCCTCGCCCCTAGCTCTGGCTGGCTGTAGCCGTTTCCCCCCAGAACAATCATGGTCAGAGTAAACTCGAGGAGGAACCACAGGTGGGATGTCCAGCCACCTGCCCAGATAGCTCCCTGGGAGAAAGTTCCCCTGCCCTCCAACAAGGATGTAGACAAGGGTCCAGTCTTGCCTGGACTGTATCCATTTGGCAAACATGTGCTAAGCCCTGCTGGGAAACTCTTCACCAGAGGGATTAAGGGTACAAGTTCATGTCCATCATATTCTGGGTACCTGACCTTTGCTCTCTGGCCTCGGTTTCCTCAACTGTGAAATGGGGTTAATAACATTTAACTCACAAAATTACTGGGAGCCTGAAATAAGATTGCACAAAAGTGCTTAGCATAAACTGAGCACTTAACAAATATTAGCTATCATTATTGTTACCGTTTTTGTTATTATAATGATGTTTACCAGCAATTCCCTTCCAAAATGCTAAGGGCTGCCAAAAAATTGGGATTTAAATATGCATTTGTAGAAGGATATGTCATGTAAACATTGTTTCAAGGTTCACCTACATTGTAGCATAACTAATGCTTCATTCCTTTCTATTGCCAAATAATGGTCCACTGTGTGGATAAACCATATTTAGTTTATCTGTTCATCAGCTGATGGACTGTTTCCACCTTTTGGTTACTATGAATAATGCTTCTATGGATATTCACGTAGAAGTTTTTGGGTGGATGTGTTTGCATTTCTCTTGGGTATACGCCTAGGAGTGGAATTGCTGGGTCATGTGATAAGTCTTTTTAACCTTTTGAGGAACTGCCAGACTGGTTCTGAATTGAGTGCAACATTTTACCTTCTTCCAATAACATATGAGGATTCCAATTTCTCCACCTTCTTGTCAACACTTACTATTATCCATTTTTAAATTTTAGTCACACTAGTGATTTGTGAGGTGCATTTCATTGTGGTTTTGATTTGCATTTCCCTGATGGCTAATGATGTTGAGCATGTTTTTATGTGCTTAATGACCATGTATGAATCTTCTTAGGAGAAATGTTTATTTAGATTCTTTGCCTGTTTTCAATTTTTTTGTCTTATTATTGAGTTGTAAAAGTTCTTTATATATTCTAGATACAAGTCCCTTATCAAATATATGATTTGAAAATATTTTTCCCATTCTGTTGTCTTTTCACTTTCTTGATGGTGTCCTTTGAAGCATAGAAGACTTTAAGTTTAATGATGTCCAATTTATCTATTTTTCTTTTGTTGCCTGTGCTTTTGGTGTCATATCTAAGAAAGCTTTGCCTAGCTCAACGTCCGAAGATTTACTACTATATTTTATCCCCAGGGTTTTATAGTTTATTTCTTACATTTAGATCTAGAAACATTACTTCTAATAAGAAAAAATGGGAAATAAACTAAGGGTTCGTACCTCCCTAGGAGATAGGCACCACAACCATTTTACAGATGAAGAAACTGAGGCACAGAGAGGTTAAGTCACTTGCCCATTATTATTATAATGAACATTAAGCCAGACATGGCCCCTGCTCTGGAAGGATGTAGAGTCTGGTCAGAGAAAAGACAAGGTGAAAAGTTTTGAGAACAAACAGAAGGCTACAGGGCAGGAGAAAGCCCATGTGGTGGGTTACATGTTCATAATTTGTATTTTGTTATTTTTATATTCTATATTATAAATATATAAAATATGTAGGAAAAATAATATGGTTTCATCATCAAAAAAATTGGAAAATAAGCAGACGTTTTTGAAAAAAGAAAAATTGCTGTAAATATTTTGGTATTTTGAGGTGGTTAAGAACACTGTTTTTGACTGTGGGTGGCTTACATAATTCTCTGTACTTTGATTTTTTTCCATCTGTGAAATGGGGCTATGAATAGCCCCTGCCTCATAGAGCTGTTGGGATTATAGAGTGAATGTACATAAGGCATTTAGAACAGGACGTGGCACATAGAAAGCGCTATGCAAGTGTTTGAAAATTTTAGAAAGTGAATTTGTTTTAGCTGAAGTGGAGGGGCATGGTTTTGAGTCTAGGGGGCTGTGCCCCCCTTCAGGCCCTAGGTAGGACCTTCCGACCTTGGAAGCCCAGCCTGAAATCCCCAGGCCATGGCGGTGACCTGTTCCAGATCACGTTTTACAGAAACCTTTCTCCCCTTCTTGAGAAAGAGCCACCAGCCCAGCTGGGAAGGGGGCTCACACTCACCATGTGTGGGTGGGTGACACCCCTTCCCCCCCTCAGCCTCTAAGGGGGAGGCAAAGTAATGAGTTGCTGTTTACTAAGCGCTAACTATGTGCCAGACACCTGATCTTTGTGGTCGGCTGAATAATGGCCCCAGAGATATCCAGGTTCTAATGCCTGGAACCAATGAATGTTACCTTATATGGCAAAAGGGGCTTTGCAGATGTGATTAAATTGAGGATCTTGAGGTACAGGAATTATCCTGGATTATACAAGCAGGTTCTAAATGTAACCACAAGTGTCCTTATAAGAGGGAGGCAGGGGCAGGTGGGACCACAGGAGAGGAGATGATGTGATGTTGGAGCAGAGACTGGAGTGATGCACTTTGAAGATGCAGGATAGGGCCCCAAACCAAGGAGTGGGGGCAGCCACCAGGAAGTTGAAAAGTCAAGGAACTGGATTCTCCTGTCAGCCTCCAGAAGGAACCAGCCCTGTCAACACCCTGACTTTATTAGCCCACTGAGACTGATTTCAGACTTTTGACCTCCAGAACTATAAGAGAATAAATCTGTGTTGTAAGCCCCCACGTTTGTGGTAATTTGTTACAGCAGCAACAGGAAATTACAACAACCTCTGTGATCTCATGTCATCCTCAAGACAACCCACCGTACAGGAGAAGAAAGGAAGGCTCAGGAAATTATTTGCCCACGGCTCATAGCTAGTGAGATCCAGAGCTGGCTGGAACGTGGTTCCAGATCTGTCTGGCATCAGAGCCTTTGCTGACCCACGCATCTGCTACACACTTCAGTTAAGCCAGTAGAGCCCAGCAGCTGGGACTGGCCACAACCACGCCTCTTCCCCCCGGGGCGTGGGCATCCCTAGCGTTCATCCTGCCTATCATAGAGCCCAGGGCTAGTAGTTACCAGCAGTGATACCCTCAACTTCCCCAAAGAAAGGTTAGTCAGTTGGAACCTGGGAATTGCCTGGCTGCGTGACTAAAGTCTGGCTGTATTTCGGCAGCCAGTGAAGTGACAGGGAGGGGATCTCAGGCCTTGCTCCCCCCGCCGCCCACATAGGACTGGGCCCTGCAGTCCAATCTGGAACCCAGGTCTCAGAAGTGAGGCCTTCTCTGGATGAGTTGGCTGCACTGGGAAACTTCCTTTTTAAAAAGTCTACACCAAGGACTTCCCTGGTGGGCCAGTGGTTAAAAATCCTCCTTTCAATGAAGGGGACGCGGTTTGACCCCTGGTCGGGGAACTAAGATCTCACATGCTGCGGGACAACTAAGCCCATGCAACGCAACTACTGAGCCTGTGCACGCTAGAGAGAAGCCCGTGCGCCACAACTAGAGAGAAGCCCGCGCGCTGCAACAAAAGACCCTGCATGCGGCAACGAAGATCCCATGTGCCACAACTAAGACCCGATGCAGCCAAATAAATAAATAAATATTTAAAAGTCTACGCCAGATTTTAAAATCACATTTTTGAATTATGAAAAGAGTAACAGTAAAGCAACAGCACTGGGAATCCCCTGTGCTAAAACGATAGCTATGTTAGCTTTTGAGCCTTCTTTTCTAGCCTTTCCACGTGTACATCTATTTTTTAACAGAGCTGTGAACACAATAAAGATTCAATTTTGAGGGCCAGTTTTTAAGAGCATGGAATCTGAAGTTATGCTACCCAGGTCTGAAAACCCTGACTCAGACATTAGCTGTGTGACCTGGGCAAATCACTTAACCTCTCTGTGCATCCATTTCTTCTTCTGAAAAGTGAGTGTGGCAGGAAGATTTTTCAGATGCCTCCTGGTATTCATACCCTTATGGGATCCCCTCCCCTTGAGTATGGGCTGAACTCAGTGACAGGCTTCTAACAAAAAGACTATGGCAGCGGTGATGGGATATCACTTCCATGACTAGTTTACAAAAGATGGTGACTTTGCTCTTGCTAGCAGACTCCTGCTGGCTTTGACGAAGCAAGCTCCCATGTTGGGGAGGCTCACGTGGCAAGGAACTGAAGGCAGCCTCCCGCCAACGTCAGCAAGGAGCTCAGGGCCTCAGTCCAATGGCCCACGAGAAACTGGATCCTGCCAACAGCCACGTGCGTGAGTGTGGAGTGGATCCTTCCCCAGGGGAGCCTTCAGATGGGATCAAAGCCCCGGCCGACACCTTGACTGCAGCCTCATGGGAGACCCCAAGCCAGGGGACACAGCTCAGCCACGTCCTGACACCTGCCCCACAGAAACTGCGAGATAAGAAAAATGTGTTGTTTCGTGCTGCTATGTTTGGGGATAATTTTTTAGGCAGTGATAGACAACTATTACAAATGTGGATAATAATAATGCCTACCACATAGGGTTGTTATGAAATTTAAAGGAATTAATATACAGAAAGCACTGAGTGCACTAGAGAAGTTTAGCTTTCACTATCATACATTTTTCACTCATAATTTTTCACGTTTCCATAGATTCGTGTTTACCACTTCAGACTGCTCAACCTTTTTTTCTTTAGAAATTTAACATCTACATATCTTTGTGCTATAGTGCTTTCCCTCCTGGGAATCTGGCCAACTGACATACTCAAATTGTGCAAAATGACACACGTACAAGGGTATTTACTGCAATCCTGTTTGTAATAGCAAAAGATTGGAAATGAAGCCAGAGCAAGAAGTGGGGAAGTAGCTGATTAAATTATGGTCTAGTCATTTGAAGAACAATTCTTGTTGAGTGCCTACTGTGTGCCAGCACTGTGCTCAGATATTGGCATGTATTATTTCATTGAATCCTCACAGTATTCTCTAAGGTAGACATCACTACCAATTCCCATTTTACAGGTGAGAAAACTAAGGATGAGAAGGTTAGATAAGCCACCCAGTTCACACAGTCAATAAACGGGGAAAGCCAGGAATTCCAGTGTGGTGAACACCAAAATAAGATTAATATTAAATAATTTTTAATATGAATGTTGGAGTTTTCGTTAATATTGGTGTCAGACGACCTGGTTTCAAACCCCAGCTCCTCCATGTCCAAGTTGTGTGACCTTTGCCAAGTCGTGGAACCTCTCCAAGTCTCGGTTTCACCATCTGTAACTCGGGTTAATAATAGCACTTAGCTGCCCCTAGAATTATTGTGAGGATCAAGTGAACTGTGGCATGTGAAGGGTATACTCATTTGATCGCGACAAGTATTTACTAAGCACCTAGCGTGTGCCGGGTCCTGGGCTAGATCTAGGGGCACAGCAGTGAACAGAAGAAACTCACCTCCTAGAACTTACAGACTAGCCTAGCATGCCTCCCTGTGCATAGTGGGAACCCCATCAATGGTAGCTGCTATTTTTGTTACTATTACTTAGAGAGTGATTCTTCGCCCCAAGGGTTGGGCTTCCCACCTGGGTCTACTGGGATCGCCCGCAGACAGCCCACTGACCTGGCTCTGGGTGTGCTGTGCTCCCCGCCTCAGCCCACCCCGCCCACCCGGTGAGCCAGCCGGCCGTGGCATCCCACAAGGCCCAAGTCAGCAGACATCTCCTGTCTAAATAAGGACAAGGCGCACAGGAGAGCTTTCTGAGCTGGAGGAATGTTGACAGCTGAGCCCTCCCAGCCCAGCACCCTCCCCAGCCTCCGGCCCCTCCCCAGGTGGTACTCCGCTGCGGCATTCCAGTTTTTCCCAGAGCAGCCCCCAAGGTCCCTGACACCCCCCTTCACCCCCCAGGCTGCTCTGAAAACCGATTAAGGAGCCTTAGGAAGGAATTCCAGGCAGCTCCATCTGCTCCTGGGGGCTGGCACCCCTGCTGCCACACGGGGAGGAAGAAACCGCGGGGAGGGGCCGACCCCGGCCCCAGCCCTGGAAAATCACATCCCTTGCTTCGAAAAGCATTTCCAGAGATTTTATTTGGCCTCAGGCACTCTGTCAGGTGTGAGGGCCCCAGAGGAGATTCCGACCACGTTGCTGTCTTCCTCTATCCCCAAACCATGTCACAGCAGTCACGACTGAGACAAGTCCATGGCTCCTGGTGGGGTGGGAAGGGGGAGACACATCTAGCCCAGAGCACGGGCTCAGGGGAGACCTCTTAGAGAAGTTCTTGCTGAGGCAGTGGCTGAACGGGGGAGCTCTGGCACCAGATAACTGGGGTTCCCATCCTAGCCCTGCTTCTTCCTAGCTGTGTGACCTTGAGCAAGTTACTTTACAGTTCTGTGCCTCCGTTTCCCCATCCGTGAAATGGGAGAATAACAGCACCAACCTCACAGAGTTGGGAGAACTAAATGCGTGGGTATTTGCAAAGTGCTTAGAGCAGTAAGGGTCGGGGGTGGGGGGGTCACATCCTCAGGATCTGTTTAGGGTGACCGGAGAGCTTATCATTCAAACCAGGGCACCTGAGGGTGAAAGGGGGTCTGTTTATAATTATACCCAGCGTGATCCAGGGCGATCTCAGGCACACGAGGCAACGTGGTCACCCCAGCTTTGACCACACTAAGGTGCCAACTGTCACCGACAGCGACTGTCTGTCACCTTTGTAAGCCAGCCCTGCAAGAGATGAACACCATACTCAACACACAGCAGGTACACACAAGAGCTGCTGAGGTTTTGTTTCCAACAGGTCTGACTTTCAGATTTCCCAGGAAGAAAAAATTACCCTTACGATGAAGACATGTAAAAACGAGACTTGAGCTAGAGTCCAAGGAAAAAATTAAGGATTTCAATGCATTAGTTAAGAGATATTTATTGAGCTCTTTATGTGGGTCCATGCCTAGGCCCCGGGGTGGTGGGGTGAAGGGGGAGGGGAAAGGGGGAGGGGAAAGAGGTGTCATAAGGAAGCAAAATAAAGAAGTAAAGGATTCCATGCCTGGTGACCAACCATGGCTGGTCGGGTAACAAGGAAGCATTTGGAGACAAGATTCAAGATAGAACAGACACCATCAGGGAGGGGTCAGGTCTTGGGTGGGCCTGAGGGATGTGACAAAGGGAACCGACCAAATGCAGAGCAAAGGCAGAGAGGTGGGCAGGAAGGGGGCCTGGGGCTTGGGAAGGGCATGTCCTGATGGCTAAGAACCAGGTCTTGGACCAGAATCAAGGGCCCAAGTCCCATCTCCACCCCTTATGCACTGGCTTACCCGTGGCAACTCACACGATCTACTTCGTCTCACTTTCTGCAGCAATAAAATAGAGCAAAGGATACCTTCGCTCTTCAGGGCTGCCCGGAGACCAAATGAGATGCCTGTGAAATTCCGTGCAGTTAATGGCACATTGCAAATGTAGAACGCTACATTTAGAACACTAAATGTACAATGCACTACAAATGTAGTGCGCTCCACAGATTTTTGTCTGTTTTGTTCATTGATGAATCCCCAGCACCAAGAGCAGGGCCTGGCCCACAGCAAGTGCTTATTAAAAATTTGCTGAATGAATAAATGGCAGCCATTATGACTATTATTATCATAATTATTATTCAGTGATAGGCCTGGCTGAGCTGGAGCAGAGGAAAATAAAGGAGCTTTTTACAGATGTGGAAGCAGGCCGAGACAGGTGAAGGGATTTGCCTGAGGTCACACTGCCAACAAGTCCCAGAGTGGGAGCTGCCTCCGTGGCCGGGCTCTTCAACTCTACCTCCTCCCATCGTCCCTGCCTGCCTGCCTTCTACAGACATTCCCTGGGTGCCTACTAAGTGCAGGCCTCTGACAACATAACAGGGATATGAAGAAACTTAAAATCAGAGTTCTGGCCATAAGGCGCTTATAGACCAGTAGAGAAAACCTATAGGAAAATAATCTAGTTGGGAAAGTTCAGGCTTTTTAAAATGGGAAATCCAGAAGAACAGACATGGTAAACTTGCCTGCAGAGGAGAGCTCTGAGCTATAGCCTGAAGCAAAGTAGGGATGGAGAAATCAAGCCTGATACTAAACATGTACTGGAGACGGCCCAGGCAAGCTCTTGACAGGACACTGGTAGCTGAGATCAGCCACTGTGGCAGTGTCTACACCATGGAAACTGGCAAACTCAAGGAAGCAGGGTTCTCCATCTCCACCCGCCACCCACCAGACCCTCCAAGAGCTGTTGAATCAGCACATCACTTCACAGAATAGACATGAGCTAGAAAAAAGCTAACTGTCTCAGCAGACTCAGATCCTTATGTTTTATCTCCTACCTGGGCAATTTCTCTCCCCTCCCCCTTTGAAAAACAGATTACTAGCTTTTTTTGACAAAAAGCACTTGAAGTCTGCCGTCTCTGACCTCAGGATCTCCCCTCCCTATTTATCACAGGACAATTCTCGGAGCGGGTCTCAGGCGGCATCTGTGGAAACCTGCGCTTTGCTCTCTGAAGGAGTTAGGGGAGCTGAAGGGGACCGCTCCACGCTGTGCCCAGGCATCCTCTCTTCTTCCTGCATGTAGTCCTGGGAAAATGACCAAGTCTTATTTTAAATTCTGAGGCTGTGGGCTTATTTCCATGTCTGTGTGAGCTAGTCAGATGGAGAAGAGAAGAAAGAAGCAAGGAAAGGGTGGTCTGAATAGAGGGAACTGCAGGAGCCAAGGCACAAAAAGGTGTTAAAACACACACAGACACACAGACAGACACACACCGAGTGTTTACGAAGCTGAGAAAACTTTAGCCTGACAATGTCGTGAGTGAATGAAGAATGAGGACGGAGGCAAATGATAAAGAGCCTTGAAGGCCACGTTCACTAAACATCGCTGAGACCAGATAGCAGTTCACCAAACCCCTTTCCTCTGCTTCCTGGGCACACACCCGGACTGTTTCCCAGCCTCCTTTGCAGGAAGGTGTGGCCACGTGACTAGATTCTGGCCAATGGAATGTGAGAAGACATGATGTGCCCTACTTCCTGGCCAATAAGAACCTTCCACTGCCTCTTTGCGGGTGTTTCTCCTTTTCGTTGGCTTGATGCCGAGAGCACTATGATCTTGGAAGCTGTATGTTGAAGATGGCAGAGCCACAAGATGGAAGGAGCCTGGGCCTCTGAATCATGGCTTGGAGGAGAGCTGCCCACTGAGAAGGGTACCCATTTTGGATTTTACATGCGTGAGAAATAAACCTGTACCTGATCTGTTCTGTGTCTGTGTGTTTAAATGAAGGGATGGAAGAGGATGAGGAGAGTAGCAATGGTACTCCTGTGCTCTTCCTCTCCAGTCTGGGGGACTCCTGTTCCAATGTTCCACCAGCAAGCTTCAGCCCTGAGGTAAACCGTCTGCCACAGGAGGCAAGAGTGAGAGCAGGACACCTGCTTTCCTTGGACAAGATTCAGGAAGGCGCTGTTAGTCTCAATGTCCATCCCTCTTTCGTAAGAGCCCCTCAGGCCCACTAATGAATCAGTCACTGCCGAGCATTTAGTGAGTGCCTACTGTGTGCCTACTCCAGAACTCCAGAGTCTAGTTGCTCTTCTAAAGACTGGCTTTCCTTCCCTTTCAGGCTCTGGAAAGAGGGAGAGGAGAAATCTGTCCTTCAGGCCACTGACTCAAAAGCTTACTACTGACAGGATGAAAAATGATAGGTGGTACCAGGACATTCATCAGATAACATTGTTCCTTTAAGATTCAAAGTCAACCATCCTGATTTCTTCAATGAGAAAGTCTCATTTAATGTTTATATACCTTTAGTGAGTCTTATATTCCATTTTTTTTTAACAGAGAGAGAGCAGAGCAGCAAGCAGCCTTGATCTGAGCTTTTAGTGAGCAACCACACTGGGGATGATTTAACGATGTTTTGCTTCACTGTGTTTTTCTCTTTTTCTTGTGCGTATGTTTTTCTGGTTTTCTTTTGGTATTGTCTGGTTGTGGTTTTGTTTTTTCCGCTAACTTCTCTTTACATAACACTGCATTTCTATCTATGGTAATGACCTAAAGACGCTTTATAAAAATAAATTTAGGGAATTCCCTGGCGGTCCAGTGGTTAAGACTCGGCGCTTTCACTGCTGTGGGCCCAGGTTCGATCCCCGGTCGGGGAACTAAGATCTTGCAAGCCGCGAGGCGCAGCCAATAAATAAATAAATTTAGGCTTAAGAAAGTTAAGGATTTTTAAAATAGTAAGGAAATAATAATCCCGAGGGTACATGGCTGTGGCACAGCTCGGGAAGGTACATCAGTGACTGGCATTTGGGAAACGCTGCCTTACCCCACGTGGTCACGCATCTGTGCCTTTGCCCATGCTGGTCCCTCTGCCTGCTCTTCCGTGCTGACCGCACTAGGCTACCCTGGCCTTGGTCCGGGCTGAAGTCATCTCCCAAAGAAGCGGTGGTAACAATGTGCACGTGGCTGGGGTGTGGGAAAGGCCAAGCAAAAAGGCAATTCTGGGTCTCTGTTTTTCCCCAGAACAAGGCAAGGACGGTTCAGTGTCCCAGGACACGGAGACCAACAAAGGGCAGGGACATGCCCAGGATCATTCAGTACGTCGGGACAGCCTTCTCACCCTCCTACAATGTGGATGGGAAGATAAGAAGGGACAACCACTACAGAGAGACTTTGACCACTAATTGCATTTGGGGGAATTTATTCTACAGATATACTGATCCATGGGTGAAATAATGAATGTACAGCTTTATCTCACAGGGCAAAGTTCTGGAAACTACCTAAAAAATCATGTGCAACGACAGGGGCTGATTAAGTAAATGCTGATTCAGCTACATAACGGAACACTACGTGGGAGTTAAAACGGATAAGGTTCTTTGGGCTTCCCTGGTGGCGCAGTGGTTGAGAGTCTGCCTGCCGATGCAGGGGACACGGGTTCTTGCCCCGGTCCGGGAAGATCCGGAGCGGCTGGGCCCGTGAGCCATGGCCGCTGAGCCTGCGTGTCCGGAGCCTGTGCTCTGCAACGGGAGAGGCCACAACAGGGAGAGGCCCGCGTACCACAAAAAAAAAACAAAAAAAAAAAACCGGATAAAGTTCTTTATTTGGAAAGATCTGGAAAACTCTCTGATATATACACACAGCAAAGAGAAAAAAGCAAGGTTCAGGTGAATATGTATAATACGCTACCTTTTGTGGCAGAAAGAGGAAAACAGGAATCTCTGCATTTGCTTACATTAGGTGGAACCATGGGAAGTTGCTGTTTTGTAGGTCAAACATTAAGTTTCACCTTAATATAAGCATAAAGTAACTGGAAGGAAAAGAAAAAACTGCAGGTAACAGTTGACCGGGGTGGAGGTGGCAACCAGAGGGGAACAGGGAAAGAAGTTAAACTTTACATTTTTGTCTAACTGTGAGGACCTTTTAAAAATGTAAAGGAAGAACTAATGAGGCTCCAGGGCCAGCTTTTCACGTGGTGCTGGTCTCTATTTCCACCCCAGCTGGGGTGCCCGGGAAAAACTATCTATGCCTGGGCCCTACAGGGGTGGGGGGCTGCCCGGGTGAACCTCTGACCAATTCCCACCGAAAGGACCCACCCTGTGGCATTTCTGACCCTACCTGGTGGGTCAGAGCTCAGAGGACCCTGTCCTTGGCCAGGCTTCTGGCAAGGCTACCTCAAGTCCTGTGGGGTTACGGGGGTGGCAGTGGGCTGCCGTGACCTTGGGGTAATACCCCCTTCCTAGATAGGGTTGCGTGGAGCCGGGGCTGATGGGACGAGCCCATAGGCAGTAATGCGATAGCCCTCACGAGGGATGTGCTTGGCCAAAGGTGGCTTTAGAGATGGATCCTCACTGCAGCCCCTCCCTCCTCTCTGTGGTCCCACTCTACACCCCTCTGGAGACGAGAGGAGACAGGCTCTCCCTGGGACGATGGAAACACCTAGGGGACCCGGCAGAGAGCTCCCACCGTCTGCGGTCTCTGATTCCTCATTCATCAACAGCGGAAGGAATCACTGAAGCAAGAGGAAGCATAGTTATAGTAATAAAAATGACAACTGCCACTACTGAGTGATGGCTGCGTGCCAGGCACTGTGGCTAGTACTTGACGGGACTATATCATTTTACCCTCACAACACCCTCACCAGTAAGTACTCTATGAATTTCCACCATATTCCACAGTTGGGGAAACTGAGGCTCAGGGAAGTGACCTGTTGAAAGAAACAGTGTTATACGATCCTAAAACCCATGCTCTCGATCACTAAATGATGTCTGTGCCTCTGTTTCTCCACCTGGAAAATGGAGAAAGTGATGAGATTTGAAAACAGGGGCTGAGGAAAGGGGCTGGAGACGTTTAGACCAGTGAAGACTGCCAGAGGCATTAAGATCACAATCTTTACATCTCCGCAGGGACGTCCAGGGCAGGCATTGCTAACCGCTCAGCAAATATCCATTCTCTCCTTCTTTCCTCCTAACAGAAGCCTACTCTTGTTCAGGGAAGGCCATGTGACCCACTCTGGAGAAGGAGATGAACGTCCCCGGGTGGGCTTCCTTCCCCATCAAGAGAAGCTGTTGCATTCCGACCTCTGCCCTGGATGTGGAGGTGAAGCTAGGGGCGCTGTGACCACCTTTGAGGACAAGGACAGAAACTACATTCTAAGCAGAGCAGGAGGGAAAGACGGAGGGGGGCGTCCCCCGGGGCATCTTGGAGCTGCCACGTCAGCCTGGCACTGCCTCTCTGATCTTCTTCTGTGAGAAGACATAAGCCTAGTGCTTAAGACAGGTTCTGTGACCTGCAGCTGAACACGTTTCTAACCCCCAGAGTCCCCGAGGGCAGAACTGGGACCAACGAATCAAGCGACAGAGAAGCAGATCATTCTCCTAGTTTGAGCAAATCTAAAAGCCAAAGCTGTCCAAAGTTGGCCTGGACTGGCTCAAGAGGTGGTGAGTTTCTTACACCTGGAGACACAGAAGCAGTGACCGAAGGGCCGTTCGGCAAGGATGATGGGGAAGGCATTCTGACCTTGGCCGGCGCTGAACCAAATGGCCTTGCGTACTTTTATCATACCCACTTTGAGAGGTGAGGAAAGGACCCCAGGATGTGTGCCCAGTTATGTGTGGCAAGGTTGATGCCCTACAGTGACCTGCAAGGCCCCAGCGAGGCAGGGTTTACAACACTTTCAACAAGGAGGGAAACGGTCTATCTCTGTGCCGTCCGACACGGTAGCCATGGGGCCCTTGCCATGTGGCTCCTGTGACTGAAGAAGAGCACTTTTAATTTAATTTCAATTCATTTCCATTTAAATTGCCACGTGTGTCGGGACTTCCCTGGTGGCGCAGCGGGTAAGACCCCGCGCTCCCAATGCAGGGGGCCTGGGTTCGATCCATGGTCAGGGAACTACATCCCACATGCATGCCACAACTAAGAGTTCACGTGCCACAACTAAGAAGCTGGTGAGCCGCAACTAAGTTACCCGCCTGCCGCAACTAAGACCCCGCGCGACCAAATAAATAAATATTAAAAAAAATAATAATAAAAAAATAATAAATTGCCACATGTAGCTAGTGGCTCCCACATTGGCAGCGACCTGTCCCCTTCCCACCCCTGCACTCTCTCCGGCCTCTTATACTACTGTCTTCTCTCAGTCCACGTCAGCCACGCTGGTCTCCTTGCTGCTTCTAGAACATTCCAAGCACATGCCAACCTTGGAGATTTTTCCTGACTCTGCCCTCTACTGGGCTGCTCTTCCCCCAGGTACCCGGTTGGCTAACTGATTCAACTCCTTCACGTCACATATTTAGAAAGGCAACCTGCCCCCTCCCATGTGCTCTAAAATTTATTTATTATGTCTGCTGTGCTGTCTCCCCAGATAGAATGTAAACTCCATGCAGGCCAGGATCTTGAAGTTTTCCTCCCTAAGTGCCTAGAACACTCCCTGGCACGCAGTAGGTGCTCAGTACATATTTGTTGAATGTGATTGAAAGCTTAACTGAGTCAAATGGAGGGTGCCTCCCCTTACGAGATGTTGGAGACCTAACATCAGTCATTCAGCAATGCTTCCTGAGCCCCACATACGTGCTGGGTGCCATGCTGGGTGCTGCCACCTGGCAGTGAACGCAGCCGACAGGGGCGCCATCCTCTGGGAGTATACAAAGTAGTCGGGAAGACAGAATGAGTAGGGACAATTGTCGGGGTGGCAGGTGAGGCCAGGGCACACAGGAAACATGTAACCGGGAACCCAGACTAGGAAAGAGCTCAGAGCTTCCCTGAGGAAGAAACATTTGAGCGGGGTGAGGCCTGATAAACGAGGTGCTAGCAAGATCAAGAGTAAGGGAAAAGCATCTTAGGCACATGGAATAGCACATGCAAAGGACCATGGGCAGGAAAGAGAATGGCCCTTTGGAGGAACTGAGGCTGGAGGTGAGTGATGGGGAGACTGGCGTGAGATGGGGCTGTTGTGGTAAGCTTGAGCCAGGCAGGAAGGGTCTTGGGGGCCAAGGCAGGGGAATCTGAAATTTCTCCTAAGGGCAGACACCCCTGCTGCCCACATCACAGCCCCTGAGTCTACCCCCACTTTCACCCATTGCTTTGCAGGACAGTTCCACGTACAGGAAGATGCCCTGGTACTGCCAGTGTCCCACCCAAGCTTCCTGAGTTCTACCCGGAGCCTGCTCTCAATGCTGCAAGAGGCCCCTTCACCCCGACCCCAAGCGCAAGCACACCCGGAAGTGCAGTGGATTTATGCCCCTGGGGGAAATCTTCAATGAACAGGGGACTGGAGCCAGTGGATAATGCTTTGCCCACCTACCACCCCCGCCCCTGCTCCATCCTCCAGGTGCACAATCTCGGGTGTGTTCTGTACCGAGGTCGCAGCCCAGCCCAGTCCCTGTGGCTGCCGTGACGCCTCGATAACACACATTTATATTGGCTTTTCCTTCTTCCCTGTCTCACTCGACCCATCCACTCCCTCTCACCTCCTCCTTCCTGGCATCACTTCCCAAATCAACTTCCTGCACCCAAATCCTTGTCTCAGGCTCTGCTTTCAGGGGAAACCAAACTGAAGACGCCATGAAGGTTTTGCTTACTAGAGCGGCGTGGTCACGCTTAACATTTTAAAATCTCACTCCAGCTGTTGCATGGAGAGTTTAGGGCAGAAAGAGCTGATAAGGGGCCCTCACAGTGGGGCAGTGTGAGGCACTGGTGGCCAGCTCTGGGCTGGAAAGAAGAGGCTGGAGATTCTAAGGGATCCTTGGTTGCCCCTCAAGCCCAGACGCTCGGCAGCAAGGAGGGGTGATGTAGAGGCTTGGCCTCCGCCAGCCTGTCAGCAAGAACCAGCCTCACCAATTTCCATCCCGCAATCCCCACCTGGCTCCAGAGACCGGTTACAAAGGCGCTATTTTTAGAGAGCTGGGTGTTTACTTGAAGGATTTAAAGACTGGGCTTTATTTTTAACTCCTCTCCCAATGGCAGGGACTCACTGGTGTGGACTTAGGAAGTCAAGTGGAAGTTGGACTGGGCTGTGGAAACCCAGGGGAGGGAAACAGCCTGCACTTGGGGAAGGACAAAGCTTGGAGGAAATGCCTGCTGGCCTCTCGGAGTTCCACCCGCCTGACTCTCCGGGTAAGAATGATGATAAAACTGGCCTCTCCTTACCGAGTACCGAGACCATGTAAAATCCTCCACACACATCATCTCATTTAGTCCTCATCACAAGAGTGAGCCAGGCTGTTACTGTCCCCATTCTACAGACGAGGAAAGTGAGGCTCAGGAAGGACCAAGGACACGAGGCTGGCAAGAAACAGGGGGATTCAAGCTTCAATTTCTCCACCTCCCCATGCTTTCAACCACTCTGCCATACAAAAGGATGGCCAGGCACCAAGGTCAAGGCACGGAATATCAGACTGGCAGAATAGTAACCTGAAATGTCGGAGCTCAAAGACTTTCTCTTCCAGCAGTGGTTAAGGGGGTAGAGTCCAGATCAGAGAATTTGAAGCCCTGTTGTATCAGTTACTTGGGGACTTTGGGCTAGTTTCCTCATCTGTGAAATGGGTTAATATAATAGATAGCACCTCCCTCATGAGGCCTAAATGAGATGATGCATATAAAGGGAATCAGCACAGAGCCCGGTACCCAGTAGTGAGAACAGGGCCCTGACCTGTGCCCGGCCCCCTAAGTGCTTGATCCTCTCATATGCCCAAGAATGGACCTCTCATGATCCCCATCTTAGAGATGAAGAAATGGAGGGACAGAAAGTTTGTGGGGAAGTCACTTGCCCGCAAGCCTAGCAAGGGTCCAGGACCAGAAGGCAGGCAGCCTGACCCTGAGTCTGAGGCCTCAAGCGCTTACCCTATGGTCCCCACCATTATTCTCACTGATACCGTTATCCCAACACCCTGTGTCCAGGCCCTTCTGGTGATGACCCCTGAGTCCCTGGCACTGCTGGGGCTCAGCTCAGGTGCCACGGTCAGGGCCAAGCACTGGCTTCACATGGTCAGACCTTCCACTGGGACATGGGGAAACCCTGGCACTGGAGGAAAGGGGAATTTTTCTCGCAAAGGTGCAGGCTGTTTGCCTGTCTGTTCTCTGACTGCTGTTTAGGCTGAAATATCAAGCTGGAAAGGTTCCAGAGTCAGACTGAAAGCACAGTTTACAGGGCTGGGGGTGGGGGAGACAAAATGCTCCTTTCTACCTCCCGGAGACCTGTCCTCTTCCGGGATGACCTAGTAAATGTGACCCCGAAACCAACTGAGGTTTCAGAAGAGCCTCCCACACTCTGCCCCCTGGCCACGCTCCTCTCTCACTGTCCCTTTCTAGGCCTCAGTTTCTCCATCTGTAAAATGAGCACATTGGGCCATGTCCTTTGACCGGCTTTTTCTGAGGACTGATGGGAGTGATGCTGTCTTTTCTCTGCTTCTCCCCTCTCCAAGCTTGGAAGGCCTGCCTCCCCCCAAAACACTGCCTCACAGTTCGAATATCTCCCTGCTGCCAGGGACCCAGGCAAGATCTTCTCTCTCCATAGACCACTCGGCTCAGAGGCAGCCTTAGAGTCACAGCTGCCTCATGTATATCATGAGAATCCAGCTCTGACAACTCAGGAAATTCCATTCATCCCAGTCTTCGGTCTCTGGGAACAAAGGGATTTTGTCCGTCTGGCAATTCTTGAAGGACAGATGTGATGGGCGGCAGGAATCCGGGGCTGGGGTCCTTCCCAACATTTTGAGGCCACCCCCTGAGAGTTTAATCCCCCCCTGATGGAACCGCATATTCAAGAACCTCTGGAGGTGAGCCAGAAACAGAACAAGGAAAAACTTTTGCCTCTGTGGGCCTGGGCAGTTGACGGTGATCACTGGGTTCACGGAACACGTGACTGTCCTCAAACAATTTGGCAGAGATGCAAAAGGATGATAATCGTGGTATTGGTGGTGGTGTGAGGAAAACCGCGCTCACACAACTGTACGTTGTCGAAGGGGGTTATGAATTTGGTGCGGCCCTTTCGGAGATTAACTGGGGTTCTGCTAATAATTAAAATGCACATTCTTTTTGACTCAGCAATTCCGCTTCTAGGAATTTAATCCATAAAAGTACATCTGTGCAAAGCAAGGACAGGCAGAGACATGGGGGCACCGCAACAGGCTAATGACTTGACACGCCTTGCAACAATTATTCTTAAATATCTATTTAAAAAAATATGGAGGGGCAGTGGGACCTTTGACAGGGGTGATTTGGATTTTTGCTTGTTTGTGTTAATCCACTCAAGAGTACCACAGACCTTGTCAGGGGAGACCACAGAATCTACATTTTGACCGTGAACGTCAAGAGTCAGTCCCTTGCCAAGACCTGGGCTAACGGCATTATGTTCCCAATGCATTCTGCTGATGCTCAAATATCCCTGATAGGATGAGGTACCTGGCTGAGCCATCCCTTTAACCAGCTTCACGAGCAAGAATATGGGCCAAGGATGTTCAGTGCAGCCTCGTCTGTCATTGTAAAAACATGAGATGGTTTCAATCTCCATCAAGAGAGATCTGGCTAAATAAATCATGGTACATCCGGACTGTGGAATATAATGCAGTTGTTAAAAAGATTAAGGCAGTACGTGCACAAGATGAAAAGATCTCAAAACATATTAAGTTTAAAAGCAAGCTGAAGGGCTTCCTTGGTGGCGCAGTGGTTGAGAGTCCGCCTGCCGATGCAGGGGACACGGGTTCGTGCCCCGGTCCGGGAAGATCCCACATGCCGCGGAGTGGCCGGGCCCGTGAGCCACGGCCGCTGAGCCTGCGCGTCCGGAGCCTGTGCTCCGCAACGGGAGAGGCCACAACAGTGAGAGGCCCGCGTACCACAAAAAAAAAAAAAAAAACACAAACCAGAATAGGTAAATGGAAGGATGCTATAAGTGAACTGTTAACAATGGTAACTTCAGAGGTGCAACAGAGGTAGAAGTAGAAAAGGGGTTTTATTGCTTTTTATCTTCTATTATTCTGAATTTCCTTAAATTTTAGCACGTATGTTTTTCTGAACAATGTAAAAAAAGAAAAAGAAAAAAAAGAGGAAAGAGAGAAGTTCACTATCTCAAGTGGCAGAAACTGTCCTGGATAAGATCAGACTCTGGGGCCGGAATTATAGTTCCATCACTTACTAGCTATGTGACTTGGAGCATGTTTTAACAATCTCTGTGTGCCACAGTTAGAATTAGATGAGTGAATTTAGCTAAGCATTTAGAACAATGCCTGCTGCATAGTAAGTTCGAAACTCCTTAACCTGGCATTCAAAGCCGTCCTCACCTGGTGCTAGGCTGCCTTCCCGGGCTCATCTCTAATCTCTTTCCCCACCCACACCAGCCCTGCCAATGACTCATGGCTCCCAAAACAAACCACACACATTCCTACCTCTGTGGCTTTACCTGGAATGACCTTTCTCTCCCTCGTCTCCATCTGCAAACTCCTAAGCAGAGTCACCCATCACCTGCAGGGAATCTCCCAGACCACCTCTGGGGCAGTTAGTAATTCTTTGCTCACTTGTCCCTCTAACCCACCACTGACTGTGTCAAATCCCATTCTGTCTTGGCCACTAGGCTGTGAGTCCCCAGAGGATGCTGGCCATGCTGATCCACTGGGTGACCAATGCCCCAGCACAAGCCTGGCCCAGGGTAAGTGCTAATCAATGTTTGTGAAAGAAATCCAGCCAAAGGTCAGATCACAGTTAAGACCATTCTCGAACCAGATCTCCTGGCTCTGGGGTCTCAAGTCGCAGTTCTGCCATTACTCAGAGGAATGACCTTGTTTGAGATACTTAACCTGTCTGTGCCTCAGTTTCCTCATCTATAAAATGGGAATAATAGTACCTTCCTCATAGGGTTGTTTTGAGGATTAAGTGAGTTAATATATGTAAGGTGCTTAGAATCCTTCTGGCTCCTAGAAATAAGGACTACCTGGATTGTTGTTAAATAAAAATTAAACAGGCTCGAACATGGGCAGTTACCTAGACCTACCTTGACCTAGCCTAGGGCCAGACCCTCTTCCCCAGGATGGTCTGCACACCCTGTAGGTGCTGGAAATGGGCATTGGCAGATGTGAAGTCGCAGCTTGAAATAGCATCAGACCATTCTTCTTGTTGGTCAAGGACAAACCTCAGTCAGGTGCCTACAGGTCTCTCAGACCTGTCAATCTCTTGTCAATGTCTCTTTTTAGCAAAAAGAAAGCAGTCTTCAGGATTAGGATCTTTGGAATTAATAGTTTGACCTTAGACTTAAATAACATCGTTCTGCTTTCAGAACTTCCCGTGCTATGGGTCTCTCACTTTCAACAGGGAGTCGAAAGTCTTCCTTTTCAATAGTTGTACATATTTTGAAGTAAGTTGATTTAAAGATAGAGATTAAATTGGAAAGCAGAGGTGATACATGGATATAGCAAAAATTGGGACTCTGGCAAGCACAAGATGCAAGTTTGGGAAACAGTTGTAGGGACTGTGAGAGAAGACAGAGGCTTCCCTCGGGGTGATATCATTCTCAGGGAGACTCAGATCAGTACAAAATGATTCATCGTAACCGGATTCATTGTAACAGCGTATATTTCCTTGCATGTCTTCAAAGCAAAATCCATTTACATGGGCTATCTCTTTTACTCTCTGCAACAGTACTTTGAAAGAGAATTAACATAATTCCCATTTGACTGAAAGGGAAAGTGAGACACAGGAAGGTGAGGTAACTTGCTTAAGGTCACACAGCTTGTAAGTAGCTGAACCCGGATTCAAACCTGGGTCAGTGCAATGCTATAACCCAAGCTCTTAGCTACTTACCCAAGAAATTCACCTCCCAGCAACTCACAAAGCCAACTCTGACCCTGCATTCAACTTGGGAATTTCCAGGGTCAATCTGGGCGTGTGTCTGTGTGTGGGGAGGGGGGTAGTTTGAAATGGGGGTGGGGAGGTGTTAGAGCAGAGGACAGACCAATTCAGGGGGCCCTGTTTTCAGGGCCACACTGATGCCACCCTGGTCAAAAACCTGAGATGTTCCAAGCCTCACACCCTGGGGCAGCTGAGATCTCCTGCAGGCCAGCCCCTGCCTCTGGGCAGGGGCACACGACAACTATAACAACAAGAATCCTAGACAATGACAAGAGAAGCTAACATCCACTGAGTCCTGCTTCCAGCCCTGTGCTGAGTGCTGCATATACAGTCTCTGATTTAACCCTTGTGAAAACGTTTTGAGGTAGATACCATGATTCTCCTTTTAGACATGAAAGAATTAAAGTCTGGAGAGAAGATGAAATTTAACCAGCAAGAGGCAGAGCCAAAGCCCCACTCTGAACCACTCCCTGTGCTCCTTCCAGAAGGGAGCCATTTATCAGGGTGTTGTCATGACAACCAGAAAAGTTTAGCCACCTCCCCAAACATCCCAGCTTCCGTCCACAGCCCAGTATCCACGACCTTAAAAGGCGTTACAAAAAGAGTTCGTAGTCACAAAATCAGGAACCATGAAGCTAGCTCCCCCCTTGATCACTCAGTGACTATGGGTATCTCTTTGTCCTTTTCTGTACCTCAGTTTCCCCATCTGGTCAGTGAAGGAGTTGGACTATCTCCTTAGGGCCCTGAATGGGTCTAGAGCAACACTGTCCGAGAAAAATATAACATGAGACACACATGTAATTTTTTTTACTTTTCTAGTAGCCACATTCAAAAAATTTAAAAGAAACAAGTGAAATTAATTACAATGATACATTTTCTCTAACCCACTATATCTATTTATGATTATTTTTTTTTTTTTTTTTTTTTTTGCGGTACGGGGGCCTCTCACTGTTGTGGCCTCTCCCGTTGCAGACCACAGGCTCCGGACACACAGGCTTAGCGGCCATGGCTCACTGGCCCAGCCGCTCCACGGCATGTGGGATCTTCCCGGACCGGGGCACGAACCCGTGTCCCCTGCATCGGCAGGCGGACTCTCAACCACTGCGCCACCAGGGAAGCCCATAACCCACTATATCTAAAATATAATCATTTCAACCTGTAATCAATATAAAAAATTATTACTAGGTTACTTTACATTCTTTTTTTTTTTTTTGGCTGTGTTGGGTCTTTGTTGCTGCGCACGGGCTTTCTCTAGTTGCGGCAAGTGGGGACTGCTCTTCATTCTGGTGTGCAGGCTTCTCTTGTTGCAGAGCATGGGCTCTAGGCATGCTGGCTTCAGTAGTTGTGGCGCACGGGCTTAGCTGCTCTGCGGCATGTGGGATCTTCCTGGACGAGGGCTCGAACCCTTGTCCCCTGTATTGGCAGGCAGATTCGTAACCACCGCACCACCAGGGAAGCCCCTCTTACTAAGTCTTTGAAAGCCAGTGTGTGTTTCACATTTGCAGCACATTTCAATTCACATGAGCCACATTTCAAGAGTTCGACACACACATGCGGCTAGTGGCTACCATATTGGACAGCACAGATCTAGAATCATTTTCAATCCATCGCCCACTTTAGGGGATGAGACTTCTCAGCTTTCCCCTTCTCCCTGGGAAAGCTGTCCTGATCTTAGACTTTGAGCTGATAGCTTCCATGTAAGCCCAGGACAGGGAGCCTGAGGCCACAATAGACAGAAACCCTAGGCCTGCCTGGGCCTGAAGGCTGCTGGGAAGGCTTTCTGTTCTCTGCAGCCCGAATACTCACCAAAGCTCCCAGGAGAAAGACAACCCTGCTTTTCCTCCTAACCCGAAGATGACCTTAATTGGAAATTCAATCTGAGTTTAAAACCGAGTCAGGCAGCTGCCCCCCACATGCCACCAGCCCCGTGGGCATACAGGATGAGGAATCCAAATCTCCCCTACACTCCCCTCCCAGTGGCACCGCGTGGGGGAAGCTGGCACCACCTTCTCACTCCAGAGACTCAGTGCCCAGCTGTGGGCCTGGCAGCCTTCTTGGAGGCAGCTCAACACCTTCACGTTCAAGGGCACAGCCTTGGCAGGAAGGACAGGGAAAGCAAAGGGGCAGAGAGGGTCAAGAGTTTGCCCCCAGCAGGGGAGAGCTTGGGGGAATCCCTCCTTCTCTCCAAGCTTCCATTTCCTCACTTTTAAAAGCGAACATGTTAAATGATGGCAATGACTGCTTTTATTGCTGGCTGCTCTGTGCCAGGCATTTTACAGGCATTAGCTCATCTACTCCCCCAAAAAACCCTAGGAAGAAAGAAGATCCAGGGTTCAGAGTGGTGAGGCAACTTGGGCAAGGTCACATAGCAATTCAGTAGAAGAGCCAGAATTCTAACTCTTGGTCTTCCAAATCAAGAGCTTCAGCTCTTACCTAATCTAAGCTCTGCTGTGTCCCAGGGTGGCCCCAGACAGTCCTGGCTTACACCTGTCGTAACTATATACACTTGGCATAATAATTTTAAACGTTCCATTTGGAAGAAGAGACAAATCTTCCGTACAGAAGGATTCCAAATAATGTATGTGGATACTTCCCCCTCCAAAAGGTAGAGCTTAATTCCAGACCCTTCTCCGTCCTGAATGTGGGCTGAACTTGATGTCTGTGTTCCAAAGATTAAATTAGGGAAAGGGGAAAATGGTAACTTTATAGTAGAAGAAGCTGGCAGACACCACCTTAAAGTCTGGAGTTTAGGTAACAGTGAGGTATGAATGTTGGCTTTGATGAATGTATTGCTGTAATGAAAGAAGTTAACATTAGAGGAATCTGGGCGGAGAGTATATGGGAACTCTGTGTACTATCTTTGCAACTTTTCTGTAAATCTAAAATCAGTACACCATAAAAGTGTTATTTTTAAAAAGTGCCCCCCTTTTACTCATAAAAGTGTCGACAATAAATTATATGATCGCCTGGTCACAAGCCTGGCTCTGCCTCTAACCAAGAAGTCTTAAGAAAATTACCCACACCTTCTTTCTGCCTTAATGATACTAACTACGCATACGTTCATGACAATTTAAAGTTTACAAAGTTTAGAGTGGGAAAACGTGCTGGTTAAAGCTTTGGAATCAGAAAGCCAGGGGCTGAAGCCCTGGTTCTCTCACTCACTTGTCAGGTGGGCTAAAACATATTGTCTTCCTTCTCTGAGCCTCAGTTTCCACATCTGTAGAATGAATTCATCGAAGGACGACAATGACTAGTAATATTGATGAAGTCCTTGCTAGGTGGCCAGCACTGTAGTAGACAATGTGATCTGCTACCCAGTCTCCCCTTCAGAACCAAGGATTTATTTCTCCCCTCCCCCTGCCCCCAACCCAGCTGCTCAGACTGCTGCCCGCTGTCAGTCCTGTCCAGGGATTGCCCTTGGCTGAGGAGAGCCATCCAGCCCCAGGTCACGCCCCTTTCTGGACGTTAGCCCGCATCCAGTGCAGAAGGTGTAAAGATCCGGCTCCCTCACTTCAACTTGGGATAACTTTGAAGGTCATCTGCACTGCAGGCTGCCCCTTGTGGTCGGCTGACGCATTGTGGAGACTGCACGGCAGCCCAGCATCTCCGTCCGCCCAGTCCTGCCGCCTTCCCTTCGCCACAGGTGCTGATCCTGAGAGGGCTCCTGTAAACTTCCTGCACACTAACCTCCATCTCCAAGTTGGCTTCCAGGGGAACTCACGCCATGACAGGGCTGTGAACCACTGGACCTGCACTATGTTTCTTAACTCTCAGACCAGCCCCATTTTTATAAATGAGACAACTGAGGTTGACTTAGCCAAGAACATACAACTAAGCAACGGTGGCACCACAGATGGGGAAACGGAAGTTCAGACGGGCCAACTGATTTGCCCAGGTCTGAGCTAAAAGATGGTAGGGCCAAGATTTGACCCTCGGTCTGCTTAATCCTGAAGACCGCAGTGCGAAAGCCTCCAGCCCAGTTCGTTCTGAGCCGCCAGCAGGATTGCTACAGGCACTGGGACAGGCTAGTACCTGTCACCACTGTCCTGCCACACGCTCTGCTGTCCCCGCAGCTCAGCCACATTTGCAAAATGGGAATAATAATAGTACCTACCCCCTCATGATCTTGTAAAGATTAAATGAGTTAATGGATGTAAAGACCTCAGAATGGTGACTGGCTCATAGGAAGCCCTTTATAAGTATTAGGTTAAAAGAAAATCACATAAGCAGCGTAAAGTTGCAACTGTGAGATGTTCTAAGAAGACATCCACGCAGCTGAGTGAGAGGTGGCCTGAGATGGGGGGTTGGGCCTCATTAGCTCTCTATGGGGGTCAGGCTTGACCTGAGCTCTGAAGGAGGGATAGACACTAAGGGGGCAGCAAGAGAAAGGAAGAGCAGTCCAGGCAAAGGAACCAGGAGGAACAAAAGCCTTCTGACAGGAAGAACCAGAGAAGGATAATAAAAGGCCAGTGCGACTGGTACAGAGAAAAAAATCCAGATCCAAGGAAAGGGTGGTAGAAAATGAGGCTGGATAGGAGGGGAGGAACCACCTACGACCTGGCCACTAGCTACCTGGGTGATTTGGGACAAGCCACCATATCTCTCAATGCCTCATTTAGCTCATCTGTAAAATGGAAATAAAAATAGTACCAATATTATAAAACTGTTAAGGAGACTGAATGAGTCAATACCTGTAACCATTTAAAATAGTGCCATGCACACAGTAGGTGTTATAAATCTTTGAAGGCAACATTGGAACTTTTTCTGAAGTACAATAAAAAGACATAGAGGGGCCTGAATATGGATGAAAGGGTAGGTACTGAATGGATGGAGGGTGGATGGATGCAGGGCTGGCGGATGGGTGGATGGAGGTGGTTTAGTGAATGGAAGGGTGGATGGATTCTTGGATCTAAGTATGGTTGGGTGATGAAGGCAGTTGGATGGATGCATAATGGATGGAGAGTTGGATGGCTGGGTAGGTGGGTGGGAGTGGATGTTGTTTCGGTGAATGGAAACATGACTGGGTAATGGGGTGATTGGATAAATGGAGGTAACTGGGTGAATGAAGGTAGCTGGGTGAATGGATGCATGGTTGAATAGGATGGCTGGTGGTTCAGTGGATGGGAGAAGTTGAGTGAAAGTGGGTGCTGGGGATGAGGGGATGGATGGGTGGTTGAATGGGTGCCTGGGTGGTTGGATGAATGGCTGGTGGCTGGATGGGTGACTGGGTGGTTGAATGAGTAAGCAGGAAGTTAAGGGGCTGGGTGGATAGGTGGGTAGAGAGATGGTCGTTCACGTTGATATTATAACGGTTGGGTGAATGTAAGGTTTAAAAGTGAAGGTAGGGGTTGGGTGAATGGGTGGATGGGAGTCACTGAGTGGACGGATGGATAGATGGATGATGGATGGATGTTTAGACAATAGATGAACAGGTGACATGAGATCCCGAAGCACCTCCAATGAACCCTCTATATAGAGTCCTCTATACAGAGTCATGGAGGAGCCCCTGATGGAGAAAGAACCCGAAACAGGGCCTCCTAGGTTGCCCTGGCTCAGGATTTCTTACCCAAGCGGGGCACAACCCATCTGCGCCCGCCCCCGGGGTCCTACCTGGAGGCGGCGATCTCGGCCTTCTGGCGTGCGATGGCGGCAGCGCGCTGGGCGCCCTCCACACTGTGCTCCACCTTCTGGCGGACCTTGCTGCTCTTGAGCGGCAGCACGCGGCGCTTGGTGCCCTTGACCAGCACGTTGTGGCGGTACTTGCCCTCCTCGCGATGGCCGTCAGGCAGCGTGGTGCAGCCGTAGCCGTGGCGCAGGTTGTCCAGCCACTCGCCCTCGTAGCGGAGGCCGCTGGAGCGCTCGCTCACGCCGAAGCCCGAGCGCTTGTCGTTCTTCCACTCGCCCATGTAGGTCTCTGTGGTGGTGGCGTCGATGTCGGCCTCAAAGGGCGCGGCCTCGTCGGCGCCCTCGGCGCCCTCGCCCAGGCTGGCGGTGGACGCGGCGTCGCTGGCGCCCGAGCTGAGGTCGCTCTTGAGGAAACTGACGCGGCTGCGCTGGCTGCCCAGGGACGCGCGCGACTCGGCGCTTTTTTTTCCGGCGAGGCGGGCGAGTCCGGGGCCACCGTGCCGTTGCTGTGCTCGCTGCGCAGGGACGAGAGCGACGTGCGCAGCGGCGAGCGCACCACCACGGCCATCCCGTAGGGCACGCTCTGGCGCACGCCGTAGCCATGGCGCATGCCGTTGGTGAACTGGCCTTGGTACGTCCCTGCGGGCGAGGAGAGGGCGGTCAGTGGGGCGGCCGGACGGGGCCCCCGGGGGCGCCGGGGCGGGCCAGACCCTTGCGGGGCAGGGAGGGTGGAGTGACCAAAGCCTGTGAGGCTCCGAGTGTGTGAGGTTGCGTGAATGAGTGTGGGAGAACAAACGCGTGCAAGCCAGAAGTCTGCGTAGTGGTGTGAATATTTCCGTCGGTGGGAACGTGGCAGGGCCACGAGCGTGCAAGATGGAGTGAGGTGGTGTGATGCCGAGTGTCGGTGTGTGAAGTTGTGCGGGAAGGCGGGGCCCCGGGAGTGCGTGCCAGGACACGAGCAGACAGGCCGGAAGGAGTTTGCATGACCGGTGTGAGTATTTCTGTTGGTGGGAATGCGCCAGGATCTTTACTGTGCCAAATCGGGTGAGGTTGAGTGAGTCCGTCTTAAGTGTGAGGTTGTGTGAGCAGATGAGGCTCTGTGAGTGTGCACAGATTTGGAATCACACAGAGCAAATGAATGTGCCAGAGCACGAGTGGTACGACAGTGAGTTTGTGCGGTAGCGTGAATATTGCATCTGTGTGAGTGTAGAAGCTTGAGTGTGCAAGGCAGTGTGTGCACAGAGGGTGACCGAGATCACGTGAGCGTGGGACGTATATAAGGTTATGAGAGCATCTGAGGTCTTAAGTATGCAGGAAAGGCAAAGTTGAGTGAGGGTGCAAGACTACTAGAGGATCAAAGAGTGCAAACTTGTGAGCAGGCAAGGCTCTGTCGGTATGTGAGGCTGAATGCGTGTGCATGGCTATCCTAGTGTGCAAGGTGACGTGAAAGTCCAAGGTCATGAATGGATAAGACGGTGAGTTTGCATAGCGGTGTGAATGTTGCAGCGCACAGGCGAGTGTGTATTTGTGCAAGGCCATGGGTAGAGGAGACTGTTAGGAATGTGCCTATTGGTGTCCTTTGCCTCTGTGAGCCCATGAGTGTATGATGCGGTGTGTACACACTGGAGTGAGTGCCCAGTGGAGGTGACATTATGGGTATGTGTGAGGTCTGCGTACACAAGGCCATCTGAGTGTTAAAGCACAAAGTAATCTGAGACACTCGAGGCTGAGTGAGTGTGTGAAGTTGTGCGCATTAATGAAACTGAGACCGTGTAAGACGACGGGTACGCAAGATGGCGTGTACAGGAAGCTGGTAACAAGAAGGCCTTGCATGTCCATGAGTGTGAATACCTGATCTCCTGGGAAATAGAATCTGTGCATGTGGCCACGACGTGAATAGAGAGGAAGCACAGAGTAATGGTTAGGAGCACAGACTGCGGAGCCAGGCTGCTGGGTCCGAACCCTACCTCTGCCCTTGCTAGCTGTGTAACCTTGGGCAAGTGACTTAACCTCTCTGAGGCTCAGCTTTCTCACCCGTCAAACAGGTAACAGTTGCCTCTTACCTCATAGGGTTGTTGGAGGTTTAAATGAGCTAATTTGCTGAAGAACTAAGAAAGAAAAGATATGTGTGGTGTGATTTTACAAAGTTATGCTAGCGTGTGAGGTCACCTGAGTTGTGTGAACAAGCTGATACAAAGGTGACAAAACGTCCTCGTATTCCACCCCCATCCTAACAGGCTGTGCTCCCCGGGGCTCCGTCCAAAACCTCCTCCCCGTCCTCCCTGGGTGACTGCATCATCTGGTGTTTTTATAACTGCCATCTGTGTCCTGCAGATTCTCCTGAATATATCCCCAACTTCTTCCCCTCTGCAGCTCCACATGTTGCCTTGGAGATGGATGCTCCCAGATGTTACACAGCATCTCCAACTCAACACCTCCCTCACCCCCACACACAGCTGTTCTACCTTCTTGGTCTCTCCGCAGCAGCACCACTGAAAGCCATCTCTCTGCCTTTGTCTTTGTGCCTTTTGTATGTAGAACAGTGCCTGACGCATCATGTTCACTGAAGGGAGGGGGGAAATTCAGAGCCGTTGTTTTAAACACAAGCTGATGTGCTTCCCTAGTTAACCAAAAGAACCAAATGGCTTAACAACAAAGACCCAGGATGGCTGGTAAGGGACTCTTAAGGTCAACCTGACAGGCATGTTCCCATTCGGACCTTTGCACTGGCTGTTCCCTCTGCCAGGAACTCTTTTCCTACCTATATCCTTCAAGTGTTTGCTCACTGAGGACTACCCGACCACCCTATTTAAAACTACAGTCTGCCTGTGTCCCCACAAGCACCAAGATATCCGTGATCTACTTTTTCTTTTTTTTCTATAGCATTTGTCACCTTCTGACATACCATATGATTTATTTATTTATATTGATTTCTTTTCCTCCCCGGCTAGAATGGAAGCCTTGTGGGTGCAGGGATCTTTCCTGTTTTCTGTTCTGATGTATCCCCAGCATCTGGGACAGTGCCTGGCACATAGAGGTGCTCCAGAAATATTTGCTGATTGATTGGCTTGAACCTGTCCAGAGACGCCATCTCACTGTGTGACCTTGGGTGACTCTCTTCCTTTCTTACAGGCTCAACTGCCCCATCAGTCAATGACATGTTGGTGATGAGGCTCTAAGGTTTGGCCTCACTTTGAGATGCTGGGCTTCTAGGAATCGGGGCACTGTGACTCTGGAGGCAAAGGACAGTGAGTCCCCATGACTCCACGCGGCCCGGCCCCTCCCAGCACAGACTGCTCCAGCTCAGGGTCCCACGCCTACCCAGCCCCAGCCCTTTGTGTGTGAAGAGACCCTGTCAAGGATCACGTACAGTGCGGGGGGTTCACTTACACCTCCCAGCAGTCCTGTGAGGTGGGTCTCATGCAGATGCTTATTTACAGGAGAGGAAGTTGGTGATCTGAGAAGTTACTAGTCTTGACCAAGGAAGCAGGACCAAAACCCAAGTCTATCTCATGCTCTGAGCCCACAGTTCTCAATCCTGGATGCATGTGAGAAGCTAAAGATAAAATACAGATCCACGGGCCTTGCCACCTGAAATTCTGCTTTAATTTGTTGGGGAGGGTGTCTGGTGCTTCTGGCCCCTCAGTACGGCAGGCAGGAACAGCCAGGGGTGAGGGGACAGCAGGGCTCACCTCCCTCCAATGACCAGCCATGGAAAACCAATGATCAGAGAATATCAACTGTAACAGGGCCAAAGAGAAATGGAGAGAGACAGAGAGAGATGAGAGCATTGGGCATGACCTCGCAAAGGAAGATGCAAATATGCTCTCCATTTCTTAGGTGGATTGATGTTCAGAGAGGTTATGTGACTTGCCCAAAGTCACACAGTGAGGAAGAAGCAGAACTGGGATTTGAACTGAGGTCTGACTCAAGGAGGGAAGTGGGATTATGAGGCAAGTGTAGGGAATAAAGAAATGAGAGTGTGCTACAAAGGATGAAAATGTGAGGAGACAGATAGAAAACTATCATGCTCCATTTTCCAAGTTCATCCACATGGGGCCACATTGTGTGGGAAGCAGGGGGACAGAAAGAAACACAGAGAGAGACAAACTGGTTTCAAACACCATCTAAGCTGGGGAACCTTGACCAAGCTACTTCTTCTGATTCTCAATTTCCTTACCTGGAAAGTAGAAAAATAATACCTGTTTTCCGGCTTCTTTGGGAGACAACAAAAGATGGAAACAACCCAAATGTCCATTAACTGGAAAATGGATAAACAAACTGCGCTCAACCACACAATGGAATACTAGTCTGCGATAAAAAGTAGCATGTTACTGAAACACACACCAACATGGGTGGATCTCAAAAACGTGCCAAGGGAATGAAGCCGGAGACAAATCATATGATTCCAATGACATGAAAGCCTGGAAAAAACTAAACTATGGTGATAGAAAGCAGATCCGTGGTTACCAGAGGGGTAAGGGGGATCCACTGTGCAGGGGCACAAGGGAACTTTCTGAGTTGATGCAAATGTTCTATATCTTGACTATGCTGGTGGTTACACAGGTGTAGACGTTTGTCAAGACTGTACACCTCGGGGGGTGGGGTGGGGGGGTGTGATGAATTGGGCAATTGGGATTGACATGTATATACTGATGTGTATAAAATGGATGACTAATAAGAACCTGCTGTATAAAAAAATAAATAAAATAAAATTCCAAAAAAAAAAAAAAGACTGTGCCCTTAAAATGTGTTTTATTGCATGGAAATTATCCCTCAATAAAGTTGATTTGATAAATGAATAATTTGTAAATAAATTTTTAAGGAAAAAAAAAAAACCCTACCCAGTACAGCGTCCTGCAAATATCCATCAGGAAATCCTGTCCACTCTACTTTCCAAGTGAATCTAGAATCTCGCCACGTCTCACCACCCCCATTGCTGCTAGATGGTAGTCTGAGCCACCATTATCTCCCTAACACACCTATCAGGGGGGATTCTGTTCAAATATAATAAGCCAGATCACGACACTGCTCTGCTCCTTCTTACTCAGAAAAAAAGCTGAAGTCCTTAGTGACCCACAAGGCCCTACCTGATCTCATCCCCATCACTCCTCCATCCTTACCGCCTCCCATTCTCCCCTTTCCCTCACTTCACTCTAGCCACAGAGGCCTCCTTGCTATTCTTCCCGCACACTAGCCATGGTCCTGCCTCAGGGCCTTTGCATTTGCTGTTTGCTCTGCCTAGAATGTTCTTCCTCCAGATATCTGCATGGCTCACTCCCTCACCATCTTCAAGCCTTTACTCAAATGTCATCTCCCTGAAGACTCCCTCACCACCCTATTTAAAATTATAACCCCCACCCAAGGTTTTTTCTTTTTATCTCCCTTCTTTGCTTTCTTTTTTCCTTCATAGCGTGTCTAATATTACATATATTTTGCTTTTTCTTTTGTTTATTAACCATCTCTCCTACTGGAATGTAAGTTCCACAAAGGCAGGGATTCCACTCTGTTTTGCTCACTGTTGTATCCTTAGTACCTAGAACAGTATCAAATAGGTACTCAATAAATATTTGCTGAATGAGTGAGTGAGTGAGTGAAGAGCATGCGCTTTCCAACTAGTTTCTTTTCTTTCTGCTCTATCCATCTGAAAACAGGTCTGCGAAATGACCAGAGAGATATTTAATAGTTCCTATAAGGCTCACCGAAGATGACACAGCTAATAAATGCACAGAGTCAAAACTCACACCCACGTCTGGCTGTGCTCCTTCCAGAAGTCTCAGAAGAAAGAAGAAAAAATATATATAAGTCAAAGGGGGAAGCGAGTGAGAAAAGAGCAGAGAAGATGGTAAGCCAGAGGAAAGAAAGAAGACATCTAATCTCGAGAATGGACAAGTTTGTGAAATTAAATCAACCAGTCTACCTTTGGCTTAAATTTGGCAGGAGATGGGCTGACGTGGCCACTTTAAGCCCAGGAAAAACTGAGATTGCAACAGGAGAAGAGCTCTTGGCCTCCAGTTGGGGAGGAAATGGCCAGGCTATATTAGGAAACTTACGAGCAAGTGGTAAGAGGCACAAACACCCAGGGGAGGCTGGGAGTGATGGGGCCCTGGGAAGGGGGAAGAGCCAAGTGCTGGAGCCATCCCCTGCCTGACTCTCTAAGGCAGGACAGTTCTCTCTGGGGACAGGAAGAATGCATCCAAAGAGGGAGAGGAGGACCCACCCACAGCCATCTGGCTGAGAGGAGCCTCTATGTAAGGAAGCGCTTCCTAATACCCTTGGGGATGATCCCCTCACTGGGACTTGTAGACATTACAGGGCTTCCCACTGCCCGCAGGGTAAGGACCAAGATTCTCAGCAGCCTACAAAGCCCGGAGTGGGCTGCCCCTGCCCACCTTTCCTGACTCTTTTTGAACGGCTCTCCAGTCACACTCGCCTTCCTACCTCAGGGCCTTTGCACATGCTTCCCTTTTTCTTTTTTTTTTTTTTTTTTCGTTTTCCTTGCTCTCACTTCTG
>NW_020173393.1:2904994-2927232 GCF_003031525.2 Neophocaena asiaeorientalis asiaeorientalis | reverse complement strand
TTTTTTTTTTTTTTTTTGCCGTTCGCGGGCCTCTCACTGCTGTGGTCTCTCCCATTGCCGAGGACAGGCTCCGGACGCGCAGGCTCAGCGGCCATGGCTCACGGGCCCAGCCGCTCCGCGGCACGCGGGATCCTCCCGGACCGGGGCACGAACCCGTGCCCCCTGCATCGGCAGGCGGACTCTCAACCCCTGCGCCACCAGGGAAGCCCCGATGCTTCCCTTTTTCTTGGTGTGCTCTTCTTTCTCCTCCCCTGGCCAGCTTCTAGTGATATTTCAAGATTCAGCTTAAACCTGACTACATCCAGGAGGATTTCCTGAGCCCTTCCCCCTGAGTACTACCACATGATATCAGTACTTCTGGGCATTGTGTGTAGAAGCAGCTAACTGATTATTATGATAATTTATTCACCTTAACTGTGGCTTCCAAGAGGGAAGGCATCATACCTAGCTTACTTGCTGTGATCTCAGCAACTAGCACAGTTCCCAGGCCTGAGGAAGCCGTGAGTTAACATCTGATGAATCTGGGAGGATTTTCTCCTGAATGACACCCTGCTGTTCTTTCAAGGGCAGGAACTGCATTTTTCTTTCCCCTCATGACTCAGCGCATGGTAAGTGCTCAGTAGGGACTGGCAGTGGCTACCGAGAATACTCACATCTAACTCTGGGAGTTATTGGGCTATTTGTAAAAGGCTGGTGAAGTCTGTAACCATGGTAAATGTAGTCCTAATATACAGACCAGGCTCCTAAGTTTAATAAAACCTGAATATCGCCTTCTCCCTGCAATTCCCCTTCAGGTTTAGTATAGAATAACCTGGGTTTTAACCTTAACTCTGACACTGGATAGTTCTAAAACATGCATAAGTTATTGAAACCCGGTAAGCCTCAGCTGTCCTATAACATGGAGGTAATGATACCTACTTTATATGGTTTTTCATTCATTCCTTTGAATCAGCAAGTATTTGCAGTGCACCCTGCATTCACTGGGCTAGGTGCTGGGGATGCAGTGTGAATAAATAGACGTGGTCCCTGCCTTCAAGGGGCTTGGAGTCTAGTGCCAGCAATAGACTGGATTTAATCAATCATCAGAAATAAATGTTAAGCAGCCCCAGCAGTGTGGTCCAGAGAGATGACGATCCAGATCTTGGTTGGCAGTGGAGTGGAGAGGGTTGGTTGACCAAAGATTAAGTGAACTCTATGTGAGGCAGCTAGCACACAGCAAGTGCTCAATAAAGGCTAGCTTTTTGGCAGGTCAGGGTCTTTGCTCAGAAAAGCTGGCAAAGGATTAACTGGGATTAACTGGGAAGATGAAGAGGAGCCAGGGAGAACAGAGAGAACTCAGAGGGAGAGAATGAGACCAGCTCTGGTTTTCTGCCTAGGTGTGTGTGCTGGTAAGAGACCGGGCTGGTGGCCTGGAATGCCCGGCTTTCGCTGGTTTGGGAATACCCCTGAGTCGGGCCTCAGAACTTCTGTCCTTGAGAAGAACATTTGGGGGTCTGCTCATCAGTGAGACCTGCCTCCACACCCTCTAAACACACAGGATGGAGGAGTTTCTGGAAGCCACATCTATAGTTTAAGATCCACTCCCCAGGGCCAGAGATTATGACTTAGTTGCTGTGGATACTGGAAAGCATCTCAGATGATTCTAATATGAATTCTGTAAAAGTTTTCCACTGACCTACAGTTAGCCACCATGCTCTGTTCTTCTGTTGTAAAACCTGCTAACTGATGCCCTTAGCACCCTGATGTGCCTGGCCAGCAGCCTATGCCCTAGCAAATCCACGCCTCTGTTCCCACATGTGGAACTGTGTGTTTATTTAAGACTGTTCCTAAACCTGTTTACCTCCATTGTACTCATTATTGAAATTTTGTTATTTATTAATATTTGTTCTCTAAACCAATGGACTATGAGTGTACAGAAGAAGAGTCTTCTCCAAACACAAGCTGAATGTTTTTGGATGTTCACAGGGAGACAGTTCCTTAAAAATCGCTCCCAAATTTGGCATGAATGGGATAACTATAAAAGGTTGGAACAAAATTATAGAAATCTAGACGTTTTCTACACTCGGACTACGTTGCAGTGTCTTTAATTTCTTGCTCCATTTTAAAGAAACCAACAGAAACTGGAAATTATAGATGATACGTTACAGGAATGGAAGACAGTGGGAAACTCCACTGCCATCATAAAAAAGGCTTTGCCGGGAATTCCCTGGCGGTCCAGTGGTCAGGAGTCTATGCTTTCACTGCCTAGGGCCCGGGTTCGATCCCTGGTCGGGGAACTAAGATCCCGCAAGCCGCGAAGCACAGTCTCTCTCTCCCCCCCCCAAAAAAGCTTTGCCATCAAAAGATTAGTGAATGAAAAAGACTGAATATCTATACACTATACGTAAATGTGATATAAATGAAAATAAATGTCATAAGATATATAAATCATTTTAAAAATCTTTCTAACATTCAGTTAACCAGCTTGCATTTGGTATTGATGACATCAGATAAGAGGGCTTCTGTGGTTTTAAACGTCAGTGTGAATACATTTGCTTTGACAAAGAGAAAGCAAGGGAAGGAAGACACCGAAAGGGTAATCAAAACTAAGTCTAGGAAAATAAGCAAGTAACCACACGCCAGCACCCTGACGTGCGACTTTCCCATAGGGTCTGAATCCAAGTTTTGGATGAGTTTAGTTAGGGCAAAACTGCACTTTTCATTCCTTCTCAGGAAAAGGATGCCTGTGGCCTGAGTCACTGGGGCCTCTATCCACTACCTGGTCTGCAGGAATCTTCCCAACGTGGTAGGTACGGCTCATCCGGTTCTGACCATAAGAGGCCAAACTGGAGGTGTATGGCCTGTGGAAAATTTTCCTGGCTGTATAACTTAATAATCCATTAAGGCAGGATCTCCAAAAACTGTGTTTCGCAAAACTGGTGTTAATGTATTTTATCATGGAAAAAAAGAAAAACAATTCTGAAGTCAAGACTGTTTGAGGAGGTTAAATGAAATGAGAGTTTTCCTGCCTGTGGGAGTTTGTCAGAACTCCTAAAGTGCTCCTGGGGACCATGAGTCTCCGTGAGGAGATGCTAGTTAATCAGAAGACCCTTCTTGCAGAACACCTGTCAGGATTAGTATTCCATGGAACCCACTTTGGGAAATGACCATAAGGCGCACATCAGTTTAACCTGGTGGGGTCAGGGGAGCAGGTATTATTGTACAGCTATTGTTGGTTGTTGCTTACCCAACAACAATTGTCCTCTTTGCTAATACAGCCTTAATTTTTGTCCCAGGGTCCAGTATTCCTCCCATGTGACTCAGAGTAAGGTCTCCAATCCAGGGGCAAATCTTGATTGCTCTAAGCCAGGCATTCGGGAATTCCCTGGTGGTCCAGTGGTTAGGACTCGGTGCTTTCACTGCCAGGGCCCGGGTTCAGTCGCTGGTAGGGGAACTAAGATCCTGCAAGCTGCAAGGCACAGCCAAAAAAAAAAAAGGCCAGGCATTCAAGTCTATCCACCTTGCCAGTGATTGGATTAGACATGAGCATATGAACATGTGATGAACTCTGGCATTGAGACCTGAGGTAAGTCAGCAAAAGGTGTGGGGCAAGGGAGACAAGAAAGAGTTCTTAGTTCTTCTGAAGAGGTACTTGTGGAGAAACATACCCTCTTTTTCTGCTGGATGTTGTCGCATGTGGACATGACTCCTGGAGCTGTGGCAGCCATATTGGGACCATGAGGGGAACTAGCTGAGAACAAAACTGACACTCTGTGGATGGCAGAGCAAAAAGGTAGCAGGAACCTGGGTCTTGCTGATGCTGTTGTGCCTCCAAATTAACCAGTCCTGAGACTTGCCTACCTCTGGATTCTTGTTTATGTGTGATTAGAAATATCCTTATTAAACAAGGTCTGTGCTGTCCAATACGGTAGCCATTAGATGCGTGTGGTTATTGAGCACTGAATTTAAAAGTTTTAGTACAGGGACTTCCCTGGTAGCGCAGTGGTTAAGAATCCGCCTCCCAATGCAGGCAACACAGGTTTGAGCCCTAGTCTGGGAAGATCCCACAAGCCTCAGAGCAACTAAGCCCACGTGCCACAACTACTGAGCCTGCGCTCTAGAGCCCGCGCACCTCAACAAAGAGTAGCCCCTGCTCGCCGCAACTAGGAAAGCCAGTGCACAGCAACGAAGACCCAGTGCAGCCAATGAATAAATAAATAAATGAATAAAAATAAAAAGATTTAGTACAACAAAGAATGTAAAATATCTCACTAATAATTACATATTGATTACATGTGGAGATTATAATATTTGGGGTAATGGGTTAAATAAAAGATGTGATTAAAATTCATTTCACCTTTTTAAATGTGGCTACTGGAAAATTTTAAATTATGTTTGGAGCCCATGTCATATTTTTGTTGGAAAGGGCTAGTTTAGGTCATCTGGAGTTAGGGTTTTCTGTTACTTGCAGACAGAAAAAAATATCCAAACAGATACAAGTATTAGCATTCTGATTTGACAGTGGGAAAAACTGACACTCCCCAAAAAAAAAAAAAAAAAAAAAAAAGTAAATAACTTGCTTATGATCACACCAGTGTAGCAGTTGTTGGTGATCACAGCCAAGCATCCTGGCCAGTGCTTTCTCCTCTGTACCTCTAAGAACCTCAGAATACCCCTTACAAGTGAAAGATTCAGAAACCCTCACCCAAACCTCAGCTCGGAAGAAAGCATGACCGTTTTAGAAACCCAAGGGGAGACAGAGAAGAGACTTGTGGGTCAGACCATGGATTCTGCCTCCAAATACAGAATGACTACTGAGAACACCATCCCCTCTGGCCAGTGACACCTGCCTATTTCTAGGAAACTGAGGTCCAACTGTCAGTATCCCTAGGGGACTGAACAGAGATGGAGAGAAAGTAATCAGGAGTAGCTCCTCTCCAGGGGTCCCCACTGCCCATGGAAGTCCTTACCTGACAGTTCAGTGTCTTCATGACCTGGTCCCAGCTCACCTTCTCAGTTTTCCTCCCCAAATCCCCCAAAGCCTACTTTCAAAGCCACCACCTTCAGAAACCTACCCAGGCCACCTTCCTTCCTCCAAACTCTCATCACTTCTTCCCACCTATGGCCGCTATCTTGTCTATATATTGTCTATTTTGTCCAACAGCCATCTCTGATCCTTCTCCAAGTCCTCTCACGTAGTCTTAGAAGTTAGTTCAAGATCTTTGGGCAGGACCATGGAAGCATCAACAATAGATTTCAGACAGGGTTTAAGATAGAGCATGGCAGGTAGGGGAGTGAGCGCCAGAAGAGTCCAAGGGTCACGGCTGTTGTCCAGGCACCCTAAATCAGATGAGGTAAACCAGGAATGCACATTGTGGTGAACACACATGCCCATGCCATGGACAGCCACATAGATGCTCTTGACTATAGGGGACCCATACCACCTTGATGAAGACCATGGATCCTGTGTCCCAGAGAGAGCAAGTCAAACCTGAGACATCTTTGGGAGCAGCAAAGAATAATGGAAATTGCTTGGGTTTTGGAAACAGACCTGACTCTGAATATCTCTTTAATCTCTCCCCACTTCCCTTTATCTCCACTCCGTCCATCTAGTGCAGGGCTGTGCCAATATTCCCTGGTTAACTACAGTAGCGTCTGCCCTGGTCTTTGCCTCCCCAGATACCCACTTCAATCCAGCTTCGCTGCCGCCAGAGTCATCTCCTTTGTAAGATGCAGATGTGATCAGGTTATCCCCACGTAAAACTTTGTGACGGCTTCCCAGTACCTTGAGGGAGGATTGTCCCCTAGGAAACATATTCTGAGACTGAGATTGCATGTGGGTGATTTTGGGGGGAGGGCTCTCAGGGCAAACAGCCATAAGGAAGGAAGCAGGCTTCAATAAGTGGAAGAAGTTGAACAGTTGCAGCTAAAGCCTCACTGGATCGCATGGGGATCTCTGGAGCTGGTATGGCCCTTCAGAGTTGTCCAAAATCAAAGCAAGGAGGCTGGGTCTTTGTACTCCTGTATCAACTAGTCCTTAACTGTGGGTTACCCCCAGAGGGGGGCACCTCCTTTTGACAGAGGGCAATGGCCAGCTATGAGCCATCAGCAGCCCAAACTTCCGGCAGCTGGGGAAAAGAGGACCCTGCTCCTGCGGCATGTCTGAGGGTGTCCCACAGCATCTGCTGTAAGGATGAAATTCAAACTCTTCGTTGTGACCCACAAAGCCCTCTTGGCTTGGGCCCTGCCAACCCTCCAGCCTCATGTATCCCACTCTCTCTCCCAGTCTCTGTGCTCCCACCTTTTCTTTTTTATTTATTTGTTTATTTTTTCAGTACGCGGGCCTCTCACTGTTGTGGCCTCTCCCGTTGCGGAGCACAGGCTCCGGACGTGCAGGCTCAGCGGCCACGGTTCACGGGCCCAGCCACTCCGCGGCATGTGGGATCTTCCCGGACCGGGGCACGAACCCGCGTCCCCTGCATCGGCAGGCGGGCTCTCAACCACTGCGCCACCAGGGAAGCCCCCACCTTTTCTTGAACACAGCATGCTCCGTTCCCACCTCCAAGCCTTTGCACTCAGTATTCCTTTTGTCCGGCACCATGTGGTCCTCCCATCACCCATCCTTAAGATCTCAGCCTCAAGGCTAAGATCACTTCCTCAAGGAAGCCTTCTCTGATTACCCGACCAGACTAGGCTCACCCATTATCAGCTCATAAACCCTCTACTTGCCCTTCAAATTATTTATCCCATGTTGTAATTAAATAACTGTCCAATGCTGGTCTCTGCTGTTAGAATGCACACTCTTGAGGGCAGGGACCCAATGCCTTGCTCACCACAGCATCTCCAGCCCTCAATGTGATGCCCAGAGAAGGCATCCAGCAGCTACTGTCAAATGAGTACATGAGTACCTGGCCCTGGACAAGTTCTTTTTGAGTCTATCTCTGCTCAGCAAAGGAAGCAAAGCAATTATCCTTGCAGGGTTGCTGTAAGTGTCCTGTGAGTTATCTAGCAGAGACCTCAGACTCTCGATAAATGTTGGCTCCCTTCACTTCTTGGGAAAGGATTGCAGGGTGACCAGTCATCCCCGTTTGCCTGAGATTGAGGGGTTTCCCAAGAAACTTTAATACTTTCAGTACTAAAACTAGGACAGTTCCCAGGCAAACCAGGAGGGTTGGAAACTGGGAGGGTTGGTTGCCCTAAATTTGGGTGGGAAGGAGAGAAGTGCATTTCATATTAGCACATTGTTCCTGGTATGCTGGTAAAACAGCTCTTTGGAAAAACAAACAACCCTGATTCATCGCGTCGGCCAATTTCCATCATCTAAATATTCCCACCCTGGCCAGTGAAGCTACCAGCGGTCGAACAGCCAGCTTGCAAAATTCCTGAAAACTTAACAATGGGCCGTCATGCACCAGTAGGAGCTGATGCCAGTGCCCCGTAGCTAATACAGACTGTCGCGTTCCTGATATCCACACATGCACAACAGGGTCATAGACAACCTCAACTCGGGGGTAAGTGAGAATATTTCAATCCCAAGAAAGGCACAGCTGGAATGGACCTTGAAGACCATCTAGTCCAAGGCAACAAGTCATCTGTCACATGGGCTACCACTTCCCCATCCTGTGTCCACAACAGACATTGTTAATCGATCATGATGCTGAATCCTAATAAGGCGGAGCAGTCTCCCCTTACCACCTCTCCGGGCAGCCACAGTCGAGTAGCTGATGTTGCATGTGCGAGAAATCGACTTACCTCCAGGAGTAAGTGTGGTTCAGCCCCTCATTATACAGGGGAGGAAGCTTAGGCGCAGAGTGGTACAGGGACCTACCCAAAGCCACACAGCCAGGCAGTAACTCAGCTGGCACTAAAGAACAGATCGCCTGCCTTCCTTGCCCTTTCAATCCTGCTTTACCTTGAAGAGCTGAATACCCCAGAGTGGGGCAGAATGAAGGGAACTCCTTTGGGATCTGAGCCTAGATTCCGGGGGACTCTCCTTAGAGCCTCCAAACTCTCTTTGTACCCTGAAGGCTTCTTAGCATGTCAGCGTATAAACGTTTACGTGTTGCGGGGAGAGCACTTCTGAAAAACTTACAAAGTTGCACATGCCCATTGCATAAAATTCAAACAACAGAGGAGTATTTAAAATAAAAAAAACTCTTGTATTGTCTCCCCAGAGGTAATCACTGTTAACAATTTCAGTCCTTCCAGGACCTTTTCTACTTATTTACAAGCCTGTATATATCACAAGTGAACTAAAAGATTAGCTGCTCCCCACCCTAACACCTTCCCCCCGCAATAAATATTTGTCCAGTGGCTCTTGTTTGCTTAAAATGTCTTAGATTCCTTTCCATATGAGTATAGGTGGGTCTGTCCCTGTCCTTCCCCCCTTCCCCCGGCTGCGCCGTGTAGCATACAGGAATCTTAGTTCCCCGACCAGGGCTCGAACCCACGCCCCCTGCAGTGGAAGCTCAGAGTCTTAACCACTGGACCACCAGGGAAGTCCCTGTCTCTGTCTTGTTTTTTTTTTTCTCCCTCTCTCTTTTTAAACTTTTTTTTTTTTAATTGAGGTGTAGTTCTGCCTCGGTCTTTTTAATGGTTTTCGTACTTCCTGGCATGGTCTTATGAATTAATTGAATAGTCCCTTTGGGTGGGCATATAGATGCTCTTCCGTTTTTCCTGTAACAATCCCAAGGCCTTGCTCTCTGGCTCGCCTGCGAGGTGGTCCCGAAGTCCCCTCCTGTGGCCCCCAAATGCTACCTCCCATCAAACTCCACTGTCTCTGGTTTCGCAGGATCACCAACAGGGGATTAATCAGGTGACACTGAGCGGATGCTGACAACCCTGGGGCCTCGGGGGAAGCATCTTTGCCAGGCCCTGGGTCAGCTCAACAACGCTGAGGGCCTTGGAAGCCAGAAATAATTGAGTGTGGGGGAGGAAAGGGATCAAGGGGAGACGGCCTGGGCTCAGACCCCCCACTGGTTGCTCAGGGATCCCTGTCTGTGTGCACGCCCGCCCACAACCCTCACCTCACGCCCACGTGCCGTGTTTAACGGGCTTTGCTGACTCTCAGTATACGCACCGAGCTCCCGACCTTCCCTCTTCAAACCCTCACCCTATCTTAGCTCAGGGCAACGCCATCCTTTGTGGCTCAGGCCAAAGCCTTGGAAGCTTCCTTGACTCTTCTTTCTCTCACTCCCCCTATGCAATCTATCAGCCCAATCTTTCGGCTCCAGGTTCAAAACAGACCCAGAGCTCAACCACTTCTCCCCACCTCTGCTGATCCAGGTTGAAGGTCCAAACCATCGTCATGTCTCATTGCAATAGACACACTAATTGATCTCCCTGCTTCTACCCTTTCTGTACCACATCCTTGCCCCCAAACCGCCTCTGAACACAGTAGCCAAAGGAAGTCCTCTAAACAAAGTCAGAGCCTGTCACTTTTATAGCCCGCATTTTTCTCAGGGTAAAAGCCAGATTCTTACAATGGCCTACCAGGCCTTGCGTGAACTACCCTGTACCACACCTTCCCGGCAGGAATATTATATAGGGGATGCTGTGTCCTTCTCTGCACATCCCAACAAAGGCCCCTATTGTCTGGTTGTCCTGTCATCAATGATGTGAAATTTGATCACTTTGTTAAGACGGTATTCACAAAGGATTCAAATTTAATTAAAAATAAAAGTAAGAAAAACATTGTGCGTGCCACACAGAGCATTTCCTGCAGGTTGCGGCCCACCCTCAGGCCTCAGGGTGTGGCCCCCATTCTACACGGTTCAAATAATGGTCAGCTGCACATGCTTGAATACCTCCAGGCACAAGGTGCTCACTACTCGCCTAGGGGGAGAGGCTTCTGGAGTTCCCACTGCCCCTGATCGCCCTCTCGATTCTGCCAGGCGGGTCCGGGTCAGTCGACTCCCAGTTATGCAGTAGTTAAGTAGAGGCCTTGGTCTTGACCAGACCCAAAGCCCACCTACTCTGTGGCTCTGGCTTGGGAAAGGAAAGAAGAGAACAGGAGCGGCCCTCTGGGCTATGGCAGGAAGCAAGCCTGTCTCCCTCACCCCACACCCCGCCCTCAACCAGGGCCCTTAGAAAATGAGACTGGACATTCCTCACAAAGGTGTGGCAGCCAGGGCTGGTCCAAGCAACAGCTGCTGGGGACATGAAATTAGCAGGCCCTGGAAGCAAGCCAGCTCGATGAATGCCAAGGGCCTGGCCTTGGACAGGGGTACGTCTGGGGAGATTTGGCCAACTGGACACATGCATCCCAGAAAACAAGGCTGCAGAGAGGACTAGTGACATCCACTTCCCTGTCTCACTGAGGGTCCACTCTGTTCCCCTGGAGTCCCGGATAAATGCCAAGAAGCTGCTGTGACAGCAGCCCAGATGACTCTTATGCTGACCCCCTGGCTGTGAACTGGGACATGAGATTTCCAAGATGAGGTTAAATTATGCTGATTGTACATTCGAAATGGAATCATGCCTGTCTTGGGTTCCATCTACACTGGCAGGACCCAAGGCAGAACTAAGCAAAGTCTTGGCTTACTTAAGTGCTCCAAAATCAAAAGCTACGTTTTGTACTGAAATATTCTTCCCCAAACGGAGGCAGGTGTGGTTCAGGCCATCCTGAATTAGTTCGCCCTTTGGACTGTAAAAGAAACACAGGGAAGAGAATATATGTTTCAGCATTTCCTCCGTGCCAGGCATCCTGCCAAGTCCTTTTTATGTATTATCTCATTTCATTGTTTCAATCACATTTTGAGGGAGATTTTGACATCCCTAATGGAAAAAAGGAAATGGAAGGTGAAAGAGCTCACATGATACGCTTATGTTTGTAGACTTAAGAAGTGGCCCCACTGGGATTTGGACCCAGATCTGGCTACTCTAAGCCCCAAGTGTTTAAGTAACACAGGCTTCCTTTAGTCCCATCAGATTCTCTTAGGACTTCTACACTTGAGTTTTAAAAGCAATCAAGAAATTCTAAATTAAAAGACGTTCTTTTTAAATCTGAAAAACAACCCCCACCCCCAAAAAAATCACACCAAAACTAAGAAATTAATTTAGCAAGGTGAAAGGATTGAAAAAGCAGTGAACAATTGGAACAATGAAATTTAAAATGCCATTTATAATATCATAAAAAAGTAAAATACTTGTTAATTTTATCAAAAAAAAGTGCAAGACATTGAAAACTTTGCCGAACAAAATTAAAGAAGACCTAAATAAATAGGGATATATACCATGTCCATGATTGGAAGGCTCACTGCTGTTCAGATGGCCATTCTCTCCAAATTGATGTGTAGATCAAATGCATTTTTTCTGTAATTATTTTACTCATAATCACACAATAAATGAATGTAATGAATGCATCAGTATGAACAATGCAGCAAATTTTTAGAAAACTAACTAGGATCCAAGAAAATGGAAAAAAAGAATTTAAAAAGCAACAAGACAGTTTCCATAGACCTATATGGATGGGTCTCTTAAATTCTCTAGTGAAGAGATAATACCGTCACCTCTTTACAAACTGCCTTTGGTTCTTATGTTTATCTTAATTGTGAAGTTGTGTTGAATATACTTCAGCATAATCCATCAAATGCATTTTTAATCAAATTTCCATCAGGCTTTTTTAGTAGAAATTGACAACCTGGTTTTATCATCTATATAGAAATGGAAATGATCTAGAATAACTGAAACGGTCTTGAACAAGGAGAGCAAAGTTGGAGGATTTACTCTGATTTAAAAACTTGTTTTAAAGCTCCACTAACCAAGGCAGTGTGATATTGGCACAAAGATAGACACATAGATCAATAGAAACGATATTCCTTTGCAGAGCAAATATGTAAAGAAATATGGAGGTTAAGTTGCTTCAAGGAACCCATATCACAGGCCCAGATAATGTGACATCAGGTATTATTCGGCCTGTAGCCTGGCAAGTTCATTTAGCTCCCATGTTCAGAGTCAATTGGGCTAAAATGAGCTTAAGTCATCAGCTTTGGGAAGGATAAAGAAATCTGTATCCAGAGCATAGAAGGTTGTGTTTTTGACCCAGGTCTCATACTTAAACATTAAAATATCATTTTTTCAGTATGTAATAATAATAAAGAGCACTAACCACATGCCTAACACTGTTCTAAGTATTTTAAGTATATCAGGGCATCATTTAATTCTCTCAACAAGAGAGAACAATAATTCTATCAATAATAGCTCATAAAAGAGAAAAGAGCAAGTACAGCATATAGGAAGAGAAATACTGTTTCATGATGATTTGCTTCAGTTTTATGTTTTTGTGTGTGTGTGCATAGAATTACAATGGGAAATACATATCTTAAGGTGGGTTGTAGTCGTAAAAATTTGAAAGCCACTAGTGTAGTAGATGAGAGAGTTGTTAAGAAGTCTCAGTAATAAATTGGGAGACTGGGATTGACCTATACACACTACTATATATAAAATAGATAACTAACAAGAACCTGCTGTAAAGCACAGGGAGCTCTACTCTGTATTACAGATTATGTATAGTCTGTAATGGACTATATGGGAAAGGAGTCTTTAAAAACAGGGTGGATATATGTATGTGTATAACTGATTCACTTTGCTGTACACCTAAAACTAACACAACATTATAAATCAACTATACCCCAATAAATATTTTTTAAAAAGACCCACTACTGGGCATATACCCAGAGAAAACCATAATTCAAAAAGACACATGCACCCCAATGTTCACTGCAGCACTGTTTACACAATAGCCAGGTCGTGGAAGCAACCTAAATGCCCATCGACAGACGAATGGATAAAGAAGATGTGGTACATATATACAATGGAATATTACTCAGCCATAAAAAGGAACGAAATTGGGTCATTTGTTGAGACGTGGATGGACCTAGAGTCTGTCATACAGAGTGAAGTAAGTCAGAAAGAGAAAACCAAACATCATATATTAATGCATATATGTTGAATCTAGAAAAATGGTACAGATGAACCGGTTTGCAGGGCCGAAATAGAGACACAGATGTAGAGAACACACACGTGGACACCAAGGGGGGAAAGCCGGGGTGGCAGGGTGGGGTGGCGGTGGGATGAACTGGGAGATTGGGATTGACATGTATACACTAATATGTATAAAATAGATAGCTAGTAAAAAAAAAATATATATATATATAATTATGTTAAGGAAAAATAAAAAATAAACCTCACTAATATAATGAACGTATGATTCTTAGCACAGAGCCTGAGAGATAAAGACTAGTAAAAGCTCCGTAAATGGTAGAGACAGTTATTACTATTGTCACAGAGCCTGATAAAAACTAGTAAACACTCAACAAATGGTCAAGACCATTGTTACTACTGTCACGGCCAGCTTCATGGGCATTTAACCGGTGTAGTCACACAGGACCCTGCTCAGAAGGGTCCTGAACTTGGCTTAATGCTCTCTTGTCACCATCTTGAAATTCTTACTGATTTTGAAGAAGGGGCCCACATTTTCATTTTGCACTGTGTCCCCCAAATTATGTAGCCAGTCCTGATTATTTTGTATAGCTGTCTGTCATTTATTAAAATACTGATTCATAATATGTAAAAAATATTTAATTATCACTTACAACGATCAAATTCCACCTCTGCCTCTTATCAGCTAGAGGACCACGAGAGAATACTTACTATCTGTCTCAGTTTCCTCTTCTATAAAAGAGGGGTAACAATAGTACTTCTCCGTAAGGTTACTGTGAAAGTTTAAATAACACAACACATGCCACGTACCACGATCGGCACCTGGCACATCGTTCCTACTCCAAAAATGTTAACTATTATTATTATTAACTTCATGAAAAAAAGGCAACCTTGGGCTTGGTTTTTTCCTACTGCACATTTTGGGGAGGGGATTATTGAACTAGACCCATGGTTCTGGAATTTATCTGAGCACCAGATTACTTGGAGAATCTGATGGCTCTTTGAGGAAATACCTCCCAGAAAAACACAGATAGTCCACGCACACAGGCACACATGTTGCCTGCAGTTTCAGGCCATTTATGGGCCTCTGAGGCCAAGGCTCAGGCCCAGGCCAAGATCTGAGGAAAGCAAAGATCACTAGTGGCCCTTCTAGTCCTGGAGTCTGTGGGTCTCTGGGGAGGAAACCGCCAGGCAGTACCTTACTACTTAAGGACCGGGTGTTGCAGGCTTTGGGCTTTTAAGTCAGCAGCTATTTTTAGCTTTGCTATATATGGCCAGGGGAGGAATGTGGGGCTATAGGCAGGGGAGGGGGTGCCAGGAGGCTTAGGGCAGAGTTTGGGAGGCTGGAGCTCCTTTGCCTTGACCACCTTCCCCTTCCCAGCAAAGAATTGGAGCTTAACTTCCAGCCAAAGCAACAAGCATGGGGAAGAGAGAAGGTCTGTGGATTTAGGAGTGGCAGGGGCTTCCATGAAGATGCCAGGTCAAGTCACTTTAGAACAGTGATATTCATACTCTTTTGACCGTGACCTGCAGTAAAAAATATATATGTTTGAATCATGACACACTCATAAACACATTTTTTTGCCCATGATGAATAATTTATTAATCTACCATGAAATCATGAAAATAATAATGTGCGAATTTTCTATATTGTTGAATTTAATTTAAAGGGTCATCTTTTATTCCTGATTAAGTACTTTGTGTGGAGATATTAGTAGACGGTAGTCATCAATGTAGAAACACAGACGTTTTAATACACACACAATATATATACATATATCCATATATGTATATATATACATATATCTCCAACTGAACAAACATTTCAGGAAACAATAATTTATCTCATTCTCTATGAAACACTTTGATATTTTCTATTCTGTTCTGTTCTATTCTTTCATTTTTTAAAATGTAGGTCATGACCCAATAAATTGATTTTGCCAATGAGTCAACGTCTCCAGTTTGGGTTTGGAGCAGGCAGACACCTGTAACATTGGACTGCAAGGTAAGGTAGGGAGTGGAGGAAAGGGGACATATTATCGCTTAGCTCAGTACTTCTCAAAACTGGGGATAAGATGAAGGTTTCAGCTTGATATCCGCTGGATGGCAAGCTTTGGACCTCAGAGTCTTTGCACACTGCTCTCTCCACCTGGAGCACACGTCCTCCACCCTTGTCACCTGGTTCACTCTGGTACTTCAGAGCTCCACTTGCCACTTATTCCAGGAAGCCTCCCTGATTGCCTCAGTCTGGTTAGCTGCCTGCTTCTTGCTCCCTTAGTCCCTGGCACATCCCTGCTTGGCACCCAACACAATTTTTTCTTAGATTCTCTGGAAGGCAGGAACCTTTCCCATCCTGTTCATTTCTACACTCTCCTCACCACCCACCCACCACCCACCCAGTGTAGCGTAGCACTGGCTTCCTAATAATCACTCAGTAAATATTTATTGAATGAATTGATGATAGTTAATAGTAATAATGGCAACTACACATTTATCGCATGAGAAATCTTAGGAGAGATCAGTATAAATCCATTTTAGGGATGAGGAAACTAAAGCTCCAAGAGATCAAATAATATGATGGGGGAGGGGAATAATCCAGCGTTGCCTGACTCCCAATGGTACCTAATCACAGGATCTTATTTGTCCACATTCCCCTCAACACTGTCCAGGATGGGGCAAAGGGCAGGTCCTTAACAACCCCTGGGAGAACTGATGACAGTTTGATTAAAGAGATTTTCCGAAGCAGTGGCCACATCTAATTTTGGAGGGTTGCACTCGTAGGAGAGGATCTATGAGGTTTCCAGGCCCCCTGGATGTGGGGCTGTCCCTTTCGGGAGGAGAGTCTGGGCTTCTGACAAACCAGGGAGGCAGGCCTTCCGATGACACACCTTTCTAGGCTCCTGGACACACTTAGGCTAAAACCCAAGGCCCTGCAAGTGTGTGTGACCTGGCCCATGCCTGCCACTCCAGCGGCAGCCCCATCAGCCCGGCCTGTTCGGCTCAGTCAGGCGGATCCCGCCGCTCCGGTGTTCTTGCTGTCCTCACCCATGCCGAGCCCAGTCCTGCCTCAGAGCCTTTGCAGTCGCCATTCCCTCTGCCTGGGATCTTCCCTCCCTCTCTAGTCCTCTCCACCCTACTTCTCAGGAACTCCCCATCCAAAAACATCACTCTCTCCCTTCTCTGCTATTTTTTTCATAACATTAGTAACTTCTGAAAATTGCATATATGTTTGTTTTCTGGTTTATTTCTGTCTTCTTCACCGGACAGGGAAGTCCCTGAGGACTATGCTTGCTTACTGCCTTGGCCCCTAGGACTCACTGTGGGAGGGTGCCTGACACATAGTTGGTGATCCATGAATGAACGAATGGGTTTCCCCCGTTTTAGACATCTTGGGACATCGGCCTCTAGTTTCCCAGAAATGTGTGTCCCTGAGACTCACATCCAGGCCCCCAACACACACAAACCGTGGTTTGGGGAGGGGAAAGAAGGAACTTTCAGCACGTGCGTCCTTGCACCACTTTGCATGGATAACTGATGTCCAGCAAGCATGCAAGGGTTATCTCCATTTGGTAATCGGAGAATCTGAAGCTTGCTCTCTACTTGTCCCCAGTGTGTAGTGTAGTGTCCGGCATAAGCATCTGGTGAACCTAATTGCACCGAATTGCAGAGATTCCGCAAACTGCTCAAGGTCACCAAATTAGGAAACGTGGAGCCAGATTTTGTTCAGTTCCAGCCAGGGTTGCGTGGCCGCCATAGTGCCATAGAAACTCCAGGGACACAACCTGTTAACATCCAGATGCATTCGAGGGTGGGCCCTCAGACATTCACCAGTTGGTAGCCCAGTCAGGAGCCCATCCTGCACCTGAGGCCATTCTCTATCTGCTTCTCAAACATAATTTTCCCATCAAGGTTCAGTTCAGATGTCACCTCCTCGAAAGCATCCCCCTGATCTCCTCAAATCTAACTTCTCTTTCCTGCCACAGCACTCTGTGAATACTTGTGTATAATTGTTTGTCCACAAGCCTATCTTTGAACCCATGGGATGTATCTTGTTCCTCTTTATATCGAACCCTTTTTACAGTGCCTGGTGGATAGGTGGTACTACAGGAATATGCACTGAATGAAAGGATGCTTGGATGGATGGGTGGATGGACAAATGGGTGGATGGATGAATGACTGGAAGAACAGATAAATGGATGGATGGATGGATAACTGGGTGGATGGATGGATGAATGGATATGTGGATGGATGAATGGGTGGATGGATGGATGGATAGATAGATGAATGGTTGGAAGAACAGATACATGGGTGGATGGATGGATGAGTGGGTGGACAGATGGATGAATGGGTATGTGTAGGATGGGTGAGCAGGTGGGGGGATGGATGGATGAATGAATGAATACTTTTCATGATCTATTGATTGAAAATAATTTTCATGGCACAGTTGACATTAGACACCAATTCTTCTGGAGCATATTCCACATCTGATGGTACACCTAGCATGCAACAGTAGCAGTAGTGTCTTACTGAAGGTGTATTTCTATGGCAGGCCTTGCATTAGAAGCACTTCTGCCAATCCTCTCAATAGCTCCGTTATTGACCCCACTTTACTAACAAGGAAATGGATGCAGACAGAGGCGGAGCCGCTTGCCCGAAGCCACACAGCAGATAACATCCTGGCACCTCTGATCTGGTGCTGTACTGCCCCTGGATCTTCCCACCCACCACCCGTCTTCCTCACCCTGCCTGGCCCCTCCCCCAGGTCCGCAGGCCCCAGGCTGGGCTCACCTCCATCTGCATAGGTCTCCGTGCCGTAGCCGTCCTGCAGGCCATTGTTCCAAGTGCCCTCATACTTGGCACCGCTGCTGCTGCTCTGCCGGGTTCCGTAGCGTCCCTTGAAGCCGTGCGTCCACTCACCCTTGTACAGCCAGCGTCCCTTGGTCTCTATGCCCAGTCCATGCCGTTTGCCCTGGCTCCAGTATCCCTCGAAGGTGTTTCCGCTGGGCCAGGTATACACACCCGCCACTTCAAAGCCAAAGTTCCAGGAGCCCGAGTATTCGCCCTGGCCCTTGGGGCCCGTGCACAGTCCGTGCCCGTGGGCCTTTCCCCCCTCCCAGCCCCCGCAGTACGCCCCGCCATCATCAAAGTCAAAGCGGCCCCCGCTCATCTCATCGTAGCCCCTGACCACCTCACCGTCCTCCAGCTTCGGGGGAGAGGGCAATGGGGGGGGTGGTGCCAACGACTCTCTCCAAGCAGCTCAGGGCCGCCCCCCCCCCTCACCGGACTCACTGCGCCCCTGGAGGGGGTAAGCAAGATGCCACCCGAGGCTGAAGGAACCCAGGAGCCAAGTCAGCACTGGGTCGGCTGGTCAGTGCCATGCCTGGGAGGCCCCCACTCACTCAGCCAGAGGAAGGCTGCCAGCTGGGAAGGAAGTGGGAAGGAGAGGTTCAAAGTGTCCACGGAGTGTCCCAAACCTGGCTTCCATGCAGTCAAAGGAAAAACGGTGTGATCCCTTTAAGAAGTGCAGTGAAAGGGATAGGGTGGAGGGGTCCCCAGTCCGTTTTCAAAGAGGAGAAATTCCCCCTCGGTGACAACCCCCAGCCCGAGGCTGAATTCCTGCAGCCGGCTGGCCCCCTTCTCCTCCACCCCCGGTGGGTGTGCAGGGCTGTGATTCCCCAACCCCTGCCCCGCCCCTCTCCAATCCTGCCCTCCTCCTGGGATGGAAAGGTCAGTGTTGCCCTAACAAGGCCATTGGAGCTCAGAAGCTGCTCCCAAAATAACCCCCTGGCCGGCCCAGCCTCCTTCAAAGTGGGAGGGGTATTTCAAACTGGGCTAGCGCTTCAGACTCAGGGAGTGGTTGGAGGGATGAGCACGGGAAGTTGAGAACTAAGCGTGGGCAGCTGGGGACATTTGGTGGCTTTTCTTCTCTTGGGTAAGAGCTCCCTTCCACCTAACTGGTCCCCTGAGTCTGCAGGCAGGGACAGGAGAGGAAGACCAGCAGAACACCCGGTCCCAGAGCACTTAGAATCCCCCAGAGCATAGAAGTTAGCAAATCTCAGCCCCAGCACCACTCACATGCTCCCGCAGGACCTGGGGCTATTATAGCACCACTGCCAACCCCATAAAGGAATCTGGTGACCTAAAGAGAAAGGAACGGGGCATGGGTTCACATATGCTTTTGAGAGTGGAGGAGCGAACTCAGGAAGAGAGGTGAGGTTCTGGAGACAAGAGTTGGGAAGATAAAGCGAGTCTGAGTCTAGCACAACCCCAAATTCCCTCCCTTCCCCCCAACCCTGGGAAAACCCTGGAAAGAACACAGTGCAAGAAGCACGGGTCATGGATCACTCCCTTTCTCTCTTCTGACAGGCAGGGAGGCTGCCCTCCTCTCTCTAGTTCTGAGACACAGTGTTGCTGGTTGTATTGGAATGAGGTCGTCTCAGAAATACTCAAGGGGGCTTCCCTGGTGGCGCAGTGGTTATTTTTTTTTTTAATTCCCTTTCCAAGCTCTCTTTTGCTGTGTTGTCCTAAGAGCCTGGGAGGCCAGACTTCAGAAAGCTCTTGGGGCAGGGTCAAGAGCAAAGGGACTGACCAGCACTCAGGTTCCCACCAAAATCCAGTGAAAGGGACAAATAAATCTCCAAGACGAGAGACAGTGGCCAAGGCTAAAGACTGGAAATTCCAACTGAGCCCAGGGTTACCAGGAACACGGAGTAATTCTGGGAAAGGTAGGAGCCACCAAGCACAGGAAGCTGTGTGTGTGTGTGTGTGTGTGAGATGGGTGAGGAGGAGGATAGAAATCACCAAAAAAGCAAGCACAGAAGTGACTTGAGAACATTCAACTATTATTATCTGACTTCAGACTAATCCGTCATACTCCAAATCCCATGATGACTTAGGCCACTTAAAGTCGCTGCAGAAGATGTGTTCTTGTCTAAGGAATGGATAGAAAAGCCTCTCTCCCTTCACCCCAGCTGATCCTGGTTCTTACCACTTGGTTCCTTCCTCGTTCACAACCCTCTGTCTTAAAGAGCCCTTCTCTGCCCACATTTCACCCCCAGGTAGAAACACCCAGCCCCACAGCTCTCTACTGCTGGTTCTTTGCCAAGATGACATGCAGCAAAAAGCAGTAGATAAAGACTGTATCATCTGGGTTTTGATTCACTCCTCCCGCGGGTTGACCAACGGCCTGCTTGCACAATTCACAGCTGAGAGCACCTCAGTGCTGCCCCCAGAGAGTTCTGCTGTTGCCACTTCTGCTGGGTCTTTGGAAAATCACAAGTTTCTTTCTAGCTCTGCTCTCCAGGGGAGAGGAAAGAGCATCTCAAACTGGAAGCCAGAGGGAGTTCAATACCCTTTGTATTTAAATGCCAGCCAAATCACCATAATCCTGTTCTAAGGCTGGTGGCTACTGTGTTCTAGGGAGCTGTTCCTCCTGCATAAGTGTAGCCACCGTACAGCTCCGTACGGTGGTTCCCTACCAAGGGTGGGTACGTGTAAGAATCACCTGTAGAAAAAAAAAAAAAAGAATCACCTGTAGAACTTAAAAACATGAACAGAGTCCCACCCCATCTCAAACCTACTGAGTTAGATTGTCCTAGGAGAAGGCTTGGGCACTTGCATTCTTTTTAAAAGCTCCTCAGATGAATCTGACTCTCATCCCTGGTTAAGAACGACTGTGGGGGGAGTGGGGGGTGGGGATGAATTGGGAGATTGGGACTGACATATATACACTAATATGTAAAAAATAGATAACTAAAAAGAACCTGCTTATAAAAATAAATAAATAAATAAAATTTAAAAAAAACCACACACAAATGGGGAGGGGTTTAAAAGTCATCTTGTCCAATCCCTATCAATATATCCAGGAGATTTTTCACAGAGCTAGAGCAAATAATCCTAACATTTATGTGGAACTGCAAAGGAGCCCGAATTGCCATAGCAATCCTGAGGAAAAAGAACAAAGCTGGAAATATAACCCTCCCAGACTTCAGACTATACTACAAAGCTACAGTGATCAAAACAGTGTGGTACTGGCACAAAAACAGACACATAGATCAATGCAACAGAATAGAGAGCCCAGAAATAAACCTACGTACCTATGATTGATTAATCTATGACCAAAGAGGCAAGAATACACAATGGAGAAAAGACAGTCTCTTCAACAAGTAGTGCTGGGAAAACTGGACAGACACACATTAAAAAAAAAGAAAACCACTGTATGTTTTCAAATTAAAAAACAGTTCCTTAATCATGTACAAATTCATGCATCCACTTACTTACCATCGGCTGTGTCAGGTAGATAGTTGTGGAGTTAGATTTGTGTTCAGATCCCAATTCTGCCCCTCAGAAGCTGTGTGACCTTGGACAAATTGTTAATTTCTCTAAGCCACAAATTCTTCATCTGTAAAAGTACCTATCTCAAAGGATTCTTGGTATTAAGGATAATAGTATCTACCTTATATGGCTGGGTATTATGTGAGTTAATGCTGTAAAAAGGCTTATAACAGACAAAACACCTAATAAATGTTAACTAATATCAATATTATCCTCACATGACAAGTTGCTTTTCAAACTATCATGATTAATAAAATAGTCACCAAAGAAGGAAGAATCACCCCCTAAATATTAAGTATATTGACACTGAAGCACTCCTTACGCTTCCCAGTACATGTTTACTCAACGTTACCCTGTGGTTTTTCCTTTTTTAAACTGATAAAATGTGTTATTGGTAAAGGGACACTTTGATTTCTTAAAGTTTAAGTAAATTCTTTGCCAAATTTGGTACTGGCCTTACGTGACCAGCCATCCCTTTTTTGCATCTCCCTTTAAACCAGTGAGTTTCAAGGAAAGGGAGACCCCTTGTGGCCATATGTGCATTACAACAGATTTTTCTTAGGAAAACCAAGTTCTTTCAAACCAAAGAGAATGGTCTTGGGATGAATTTTAAACTGTTTTTATAGGTAGCTGTCCCATTCTCTCTTTTTCACAGGGTTTTTCTCACTCCATGGTTCTGTTCTTTGGTCGGAGGGGGCAGTCACTTGCTTCCTCTATTTCTTTCTCAACTTCTCAAGCATGGCTTCTTCCTAGGGAAGGTGGAGAGGAGAGAACTGAAAATGCAGAACAGAGCAGAAATGCACACAGGTATCCGCTTGAGTTTCTTCTCAGCCATCAAAGACTTAGCTGAAGAAGGCTCACCTCCCAGACAAGTTACCTGGCTGGGTTATGTGCCTTCCCACATACTGGCTCCTCCCTCAAACTATGAGCTGTTTGAAGCAAAGATTACCTTGATTCCACAAAAAAAAAAAAAAAAAAAAAAA
>NW_020173393.1:2835039-2904982 GCF_003031525.2 Neophocaena asiaeorientalis asiaeorientalis | reverse complement strand
CAAAAAAAAAAAAAAAAAAAAAAAAAAACTGCATGAACACCTCCTAAGTGCCTGCCTGGCACTCTGGCTCCTCTTTGCGTGCGTGGCACCTGCACATACTGGGTGTCCTCATCTTCCCTTCCGCGCATTATTTGGCAACTGACCACTCCCTTCTCGAGATGCTTTTTCATTCGACTTCTAGGGCTTGTCTCTTGGTTCTGCTCCTGCCTCACTGGCTGCTACCACTCAAGTCTTCTGCTGGTTCCTCCTCATTCCCCTGATCTCTATACCTTGGAAATGGCCCAGAGCTTGGTCCTCTGACTGATTATCGTTTACTTCCTAGGTGATCTCCTTCAGTTGCAGAGCTTTCATTAACAGCCACATCCTGATGGCTCCTGACTTTGTATCTCCACCCTGTACCTCTCTCGATCTTCAGTCACATAACCAACCTCCAACTCAGCATCTCTACATGATAGCTCATGAGCATCTCAGACTTGAGAAGATCAAAATCAAACTCCCAAGGTCTCCTCCCAGATCTGCCCCTCCAGCCAACTCCCAGTGTATTAAAACCTTTGGAGTCATCCTTAATACCAACGCTTCTCTCACACCCTATATCCATCAGCTCCACCTTCAAAATAATCCCGGGATACGTCTTCTCTCCCGCACTGCCAAGCGTCCGAGCCACTAGAAAGCACTGCCTACTGCAGGAGCCTCCTGACGGCCTCCTTCCCTTCCTTCTCCTGGTTTCCCTCTTAGTCTACAGAGCAGCCAGTGCTCTTTCTAAAAGACAAGTCTGATATGCCTCTCCTCTCCTCCAAACCCCCTCAAAAGCTCCCTATCTCTTCAGGAGTCAAAGCCTTTAAAACGGCCTCTGAGGGCCTCCACGATCTGCCCCTAACTCACACTTCTGGACCTCGCCTGCTTCAGGCCACAGATATCCTTGCTGTCCTCTGCCAGGAATGCTCTTCCCCCAAACATCCACATGGCTCACTCCACTTTCTTCTGGTCTCTGCTCAAATGTCACCTCACAGAAGCTTCTCTGTTCACCCCAATTAAAATGGCAACACCCACCTCCCCCCCGCACCAGCCCTTACTCTCTCCTAATCCTTCTCTCTCCGTTAACATTTTCTGCACTGAGGACACGATGCTGTTCTAGTCCCAGCACCTAGTATAGTGTGCCTGGTGTGTTGTCAGCACTCGATAAATATTTGTTAAATGTTCAATGAACAGTTATTAAGTAAAGGGACATGTCAGGATGCCACCTTCCAAAACATCAGAGTAAAAATTCCTCAAGCCACGATCTGAATCCATTTTCCAGGATGCATTTGACAAACACTGGTCCCATAAGTTGCACTCACAAAAGGTCAAATGTTCTAATCAGGGACACATTAAAGCTGGCCCATCTGGGTGTGAGCAGAGTAATTGAGGGCTTCAAGATTCATGTTTTGAGGAAGATTTTGACTGAGATGTAAATGCTTACAACTCCTTCCTGCAAATCTGGAATGCCTAAGCTTTCATCCAAGTTTGGATTTCTTCAACAGGTTACTCGGCCATTGGAACTTGGTCCTTTTCAATCCTGACACCCCTCCTAACAACCCTGTATAAAAGGAATGTGCATGATTCATCATTCTCTGGTGACTGTTCTGTTAATATACAGAATTAAGTAAATAACCAGATCACTGGTTTGATAAGTAAACTAAAAAGGACTTAAGAGACTTAGGAACAATTTTCATTCAAGTAACATGTTCAGCCCAATTTGCTCCACTTCTCTCTAGTAAAAAAGGTGAAGCAAAACACTAGTTGTGGAGGTCAGGGTTGGGGAGGTAGGCAGTTTTACAACCAGAAGCTCTAATAGCCTAGGATCAGTGGTTCTCAAAGAGTGGTCCGGGAATCCACTCCACCAGGCTATCTGTGCAGTCAAAACTATTTTCATAATATTAACACAGCATTTGTCTTTTTCATGCTCGTTCGCTCACAAGTGTAGAGTTTTCCAGAAGTCATACGACATGGGATGTCACAAGAGATTGCAGAAGCAAATATGAGACTATAGCTGTTTTCCATTAAGCCCAACATTAAAGAGATTTGCAAAAACATAAAACACTGCCACTCTTCTTACTAAATATTTGTTATGGAAAAGTTGTTTTCCGATTAAAAATATTATTTATATTAACTTAAATGGATTTGTGGATTCTTCATTATTTTTAAATGAAGTAATAGTCTTAAAATTTCTTGGTTTTAATTTCTAATATGGTAAACACAGGTAAATATAACCCACATAAACAAGAGCTCTTTGAGATCCTCAAATTTGTAAGTCCTGAGACCAAACAGTTTCAGAACTTCTGCCTCAGTTATTTGAAATAGTGCACCTTCTGTTCGCATTAAGAAAACTGTTAAGTTTCTAGCACTGTGATGACAAGGCTCTCTTGCTCCAACCAGAGTCTTCAGATATTACTAAATTCATACTAAACTAGTAACTAGCTGAGGTCTCTCACTACTTAAGTTCAGGGCTTTCCCAGTAAATGCCCTTCCCACCTCTCCCAAGTACAAATCACCTATTTATGAAGCCCAAACCCCACTGTCATGAATCAACTCCACATTAGTGGGATGTTTTAGTGAAGAGTAAAACCTATTTTGTAATCAAAATAAAAGTGAAACAAACTTTCTGTTAACACGTTAAAATGGCTGGACAAATTTTCACTAAATTTGATAGGTCTGTTTAGGATGGTCCGAATTGTTATACGGCATACATAAAATTCACTTTGGAGCCACCTGGAAAAGGAAGGGATTAATCCTCCAGCTGACACTGAGGACAGATTTTTTTTTACCAAACTTTGGAGGGAACTGTGGGGCTGGTTGGCCATTAAATACTGGATATGGCATGTATAAAATTCTCTTTGGGGGTTGCCAGGATAGGAGGGCAGTACAAAGAGATAATATCCATCCAGAACATTTGAAACTGAGGTATGAGATCTACACTGCAAGTGACTGAAACGTGCCATATGTACTAAAATGCCGGAGATGAAGAAGACGCACAGCAGTTTCAAATATCACACCCCCTCCCCCAACTGAAGCAGCCCCACTCCAAGTCACTTCTCACATAAGAAACTTCATGTGACATGTCTCACGGTGAAGAGCACCAGCAGGGGTTTATTTAGTGATGGTTAATGATTCTCTCAAACAATGTAGGGCAGGCCAGCTAGTTTATTCGTATTGAATCTAAACCTTAGATCTCTGGCTTAACAATAACATAGGAAACCTTTAAAGACACAATAAATCTTGCGTTAAATCAGAGCTGGTTTAAACCAGTCATAAAACTTCTAATACTCTGGGCTGGCAACTACAGCATGACAAATGTTCAGTCCAGGTACAAAACCACATTTCATTCTCCTTGGCACCCAAATCTGAAACAGATCTGAAAAATGCTGAAAAATTGTTTTTCAAAGGCTTTCACCACAGACCCACTGCTACCAGTCAAGCAATCATTTCTTCATCCCCCAGGAACAGTTCTAAATGAGAGGGATTGTTCTTCTGATCGGCTTGCCTTGGTGGGTATGTAAGAACTCAGAGAGTTAAATTTCAAGAATGAAGATTAACTGAGATGCCAAGAAAAGTTTTTACTGCAAGCACAGTGAGCAGAAGGAGATGTCTCCTCAACCAAGGCGGCCGCAACGTCTGCCGTTAACTAAGCTCTCCGACAAGCCTTCACTGGTTAAAGCACAGTAATGAGCTTCTTGCTCTCAGGTGTACATCATTTCTGCCATGTGGGACATTTTCTTGGGAATATACAAGTAATATTCCATGTAGCCTGACAGGTCCTCAATGGTCACGTCATCCACGAAGACTCGAGCTTGCTCAGAACAGGAGCGGGGGGAGCCAGACAGAGTTCTTGTGTGAAGCGACTGAGAGTAGTCCTCCAGCGTGGATCTTCGCTCTGGGGCTAAGGGAGGGACGTTCTGCAGGCCTGAAAAGGAATATACCTCCATATCATGCCACCTCTTACACTGGCACTCCTTGCCTACGCATGCACATGGCTTGCCCTGGTTTAGCCTGGAAACGGATTGAAAGTCAGAGAGATCATTGGCCTTGAGACTTGCTTGGGAGACCTGGGGAGCATCAGAGGAGTCTTCCTCCTTACTCTCTGATGGGAGCCTTGGAACCGAAGTTCTCAAAGGCTCAATAACTGCCCCTGTGTGATGAGTATCGAGAGAAGCTGAGCATTCTCCTGCACTGAACTCTTTCGGGGTTGCAATTCCCAGCCCACTGCCGCCATCAGGGGAGTCCGCCTGGCTTCTGTGCTTGAGCTGGCTGCTCGAGGAAGCAGCTATTGTACTGCAATGTATAAACTTTGGAGGATGAAGGACAGGAGACTTAGAACGCCGACGACGCTGGGTCCTCACTGCTCCTCGTGAAGACTTCCTTGTAGACCTAAGAGGAAAAAAATGCACAAGAAGATGTTGGAATACAGAGGTCTCCTAAAGAGATTCTTTAAGATAGTTGGAAATTTGCCACCTCTCTGGTTTATGAGTCTAAATAAGTTTCCCCCAAAGAGATGTGCCTATCTATTTTCAAGCTGCCTAAGTCTCTGTGTCTCAAAAATGTCAACATCTCCTTATTACCAAGGTATAGAAACAGGAGAGGTAAAGGGGAGTTTTAAATCGCACTTCTTGGATGAAACATTTGGCGCAGAATACCCGTCTGCCCTGCCCAACCCTTGGCTTGGGAATCTCTGACCAGTGGGTCTGGAGAAGCACCCTGCACAGACAACTTAGACTGATGCTGTTAAAACCTCAATGTTGTGCTCCATGCCCTGAATGCAGCACAGCAGCTTCAGTACCCTGCGGGGCTAATGCTACAAACAGCCACTCTGCCGTGATGACTCAACAGAAGAGCAGATTTAGAATTCATTTCTATCACTGGGAACAGCTGAAAAACAGATTTAGACTCTCTGAAGTTTTCAGATATTGGGAATTATCAGACGTACTGTAACGTTTTATAAGATTTTAAATAAATAAGAATTGAGGGAGTTCCCTGGTGGTGAGTGGTTAAGAATCCACCTACCAATGCAGGGGACTCGGGTTCGATCCCTGGTCCAGGAAGATCCCACATGCCACGGGGCAACTAAGCCCGTGCACCACAGCTACTGAGCCTGCGCTCTAGAGCCCGCAGGCCACAACTACTGAAGCCTGCGTGTCTAGAGCCCGTGCTCCACAAGAGAAGCCACCGCAATGAGAAGCCCACACACCACAACGAAGAGTAGGCCCCGCTGGCTGCAACTAGAGAAAGCCCGCGTGCAGCAAGGAAGTCCCAATACAGCCAAAAATAAATAAATAGTAAAAAAAAAAAAAAAAAAGAATTGAGCAAAGAGAAAAAAGACTCAAAATTGCCAAGCAAATTTGAAAACAGAACCAAGTAGAACTTTAAAAACTTTGTAACTGAAATTAAACTAAATAGATGGGCTAAACAGCAGAACACATACAGCTAAGAAAAGAAAATACTGGAGGATAAATCTGAATTATTTACAGCAGGGGTCAGCAAACTGCAGTCTCTGAATCAAATCCGGCCCCCTACCTGTTTCTGTACAGCCCATGGACACTGCTCCCATAGGCTAGAACTGTGAGCCATGCAGACATGCCTGAGGACCCCGCTTTGCCCCTGTTCTTCCCTCCACTCCCTGTGCCCGTCTTCCTGGCCAGCAGACATGTGCGTTACACCACGGCCTGGGGCCCTCACTGGCTACCATCTACATGTTGGGGCTCTGCTGTCAACAATCGCTAGGCACTGAGAGGTAGAATCTCAGTTTGTATCAGGCTCTCTGGAGGAGAGAGGGTGTGCTGGAATCTGGGTGCCACTGAGGCAGAGAGTAAAACTGACCCTGGCAATGCTCCCTCCCCACCCATCCCACCAGGCTCATCATTTCAGCCTCAGGTTGTCTCAGCAACTGAACACAAAGTGTGCCCACCAGCCAGGATGGTGAACATCAAGCAAACAGGGCAGGGCAGGAGTTTTCTCCCTTTTTAAGTACCTACAAAATATGCCTGGATCTCACCTCTTGGCCTCCAAAGCCTAAAATATTTATTTTCTGACCCTTTACCAAAAAAGTTTGCCAACTCTTGACCTAGAAGACAGCACAGAAACTTAAGAGATTTGGGAAAATGTAAAAGTTAAGAGGTACGTAAGACAGAATAAAAAGTCTGGAGTCTCTGAAAGAAAGAATACAGTGAATGGGAACACAGGTAATTTTTTAAGAGATGATGGCTGAGAAATTTTCTGAATTGATGCAAGAAGAGAATCTACAGATACAAGAAGCACACACTAAAGCAGGACAACTAACTGGAGAATACCAAAAACAATAGGAATACCTTAACAGCAGCTAGAGAACTAGGCACATTATTTCCAAAAAAGAAAATTATTTGAAAAAAGATCCTATAAGTAACACATTTTTAAACTTAATTTAATGGACATATATAAAACCTAAGAATGATTAAAGGAGAGCCATTCTTCTCAAACACACATAGAACATTTATAAGAATTGACTACAATCCAGGCTATACAGCAAGTCTCAGCAAATTCACAATGAGAAGAAACGGTCTTCTTTAACTGGTGCATCTTGGGTTCTATATCATAACACACTTTTCTGGATACTTAGGAAAGAAAATTCAATAGTATGTTAAGGTGTTGGGATAAAAATCATCTGCAATGAGAAGCTCTTACCCATGCCAACTGTCTTTAGATGCACATGTGGTTTTAGGTTTGGTATCATCCACTGCTGTTCTGACTGATGCTCTGACACTTGTGCCTTCTCCAACAGACAGAGATGCTACGGACCTGAAGACAAGAACAAAGTTTACTGCTTAGAAAACCATGAAAGGAGGAGAACATATTGCTCTCACCAACCCAAATGCAACTTGTATTAATACCTTTATTATCTTTCTAGTTTGGGTTTCTCAAAAATTGCTCAGCTTTTAGTGTAAATTTTCCTCCAAAACCAAAGTTGGAGTATCCTTAAGAGCTCACAGTTGCAAAATCATAAGCAAAAGAATGATTCTTAAGTATAACCAGCAGTGGGATATAAATAGACTTTTAGGCTGTTTATCTGGGGCACATCAGGCCTTATGTCCAGGGAGAATGCTAACGACAATGACCACTTACTTTATATGGGCAAACCAGAGCCATGGAAACTAAGCTTAGGAGCAAAAACTTTAGGAGACTCAATCTAACTTTAGGAGACTCAACCTAAATGAATACTTTTTCAAACAGTATACAATTTATACAAAAATATTCTAATTTTTACAACCAATAAACTTGAAATATTACTCAGAGCCAAATCTCTGCAGTTTAAAATTACACAAGTAACATGGGTTCCCAGTAAAGATGAAAAATTTTAAAAGAGAGAAAAGAATCATCTATAATCTCACAACCCAGAGGTCACCAACATTAACATTTAACATCAACTTCTTTTGGACCTTTTCAATACACACATACATACACACATATACAGGGCTCCTACTATACATGCTGTAGTCTTGATAAATATCCTTTAGAAAGAGACAATCTACTAAGTAAAAAGATGTTCACTAAAATATAATTTAAAATAAACTTAAATGTCTAATAATAGAAAATACTGTACTATATAAATTATGGCCAATCTGTACAATGGAATATTAGGAATTTATTAAAAATTAACTGTGCAAAGAACTCTTAATGACATGGGAGAATGTTTATAACATAATATTATGTTATGCTTGTAACGTAAGAGAAAACAGCATGGATAAACACCTGTACGTATATTATGACCTCAACTGTGTAAAAAAAGTGAACGCTGTTATTACAGATGATCTAGATATTAACTGTGGTATTGGTAAATTGTGATTTTTTACTTCCTTTTTTATCCTTTTTTTTTGTTTTTGCAATTTACCCATAATAAGCATGTATTATGTTATAGTCTGATGAAAAGGACTATGTTGTTTTACAATAAATATATAAAGATTTGTCCTGATAAGACAAATACCATTAGAAACCAAAACCTGTTGAACAGGATCATGCTAAATTCCTGGCAAGGCTTGGTTACTTTATGAGTCAGTACCTCACATGTTCCATTTGTAAATCAGCAACAGTACAAAACAACTAGAAACGTATGATACACTATACAAGTCTTATTCTGCTTGGTCACAGTAGTGACTCACCCCTTGTACTCTTATGTGGTTTTCTCAAATGTTCTGCACTGCTCCTTCTCTTTCTATAACTTAACTCAAAGTAGAGCGCATGCTACAAATATATAATATTTGACCATATATTGTACAGACATTTTGAAAAGTTTTTTTTATGTTCCAAGTAAATTTTAGCGGCATGGAACTAGCTTAATTTTATGCTCCAACTTCTTAAAACACCAGGAAAGAGGTCTGTATATCAAGGGTTATATAAATGTATACACTAAGGGATACATGTACGTGTGCATTTATACATTCCTAGCATTTTCCTGATTAAAAAATATTTATTTCTATACCAGAAATCACAAAGGAATACACTATGACTGCAATCTGGAACTATTTGTTTTTCTGCTTTGTTTCTGTTTCCCAAAATAGCTTATAAAGTACTAATCGATTCTAATGGCAAGATGACCATATTGGAAAATCACTAGGAGAAGATACTTATTTGAAGTATCATGGAAGCAAATGTAAGCACCTGTAACAGCTACTGTGCAAATCTATTAGCATAAATTCTCTCATTTGGTAGGCCAAAAATAGTACTAGCAATAAGCAGACAGCTATAACGACAACTAACAACTATTTAATTTTACATGCACCAGGTACCGAATGCATTTCTTCATGTTGTCTTCAAGGTACCATATAAACGAATGGTTACGAGCAGAGGTTCTGGAGATAAACTGTCTGGGTTCAAATCCTGGCTCTACCACTTCTTACCAATGTGACCTTTTGCAAGTGACTTAATTCATCTGTAGCTCCTCTGTAAACTATATAGTATACTCTGTAGTATCTATCTTCTAAGTTGGTAGTAAGGATTAGATGATGTTTACAGAGTATTTAAGCCAGTGTCTAGGGCATAGTAAATGAATAATAAATTTGAGCAATCATTATTTACTCCTTGCTGTGGAGTGTTCAGTTTCCATTCATGAAATGAAATATTCTTATATCCATTAAAACTCTGAGATTTCTTCTGGCCTGGGGCAAAGAAGGGGCATGAAAAGAGTCCTGCATAGCACATTTTGCAAAGGGTGAAATATTAACATTCAGACAGCAGCTGGTCTGCAGGTGCTCTAATTAGTTTGGCCAAAGGGTTCAAGATTGATCTCAATGACAGAACCCTAATGAACAGGTTTCCATAGTGACAGGGTCAGCAATCAGAGCCCATGAAATCGCAATGTCTGCAGAGATTCCTATTGAGCCAATTCACTTTTAGTGAAAAATACTGTGATTCTCTATAGAGATGTATGAGGAACTCTCTGATGGGATACTGCCTAATGTTTGATTAAAAAGAGGTGGGGGGAGGGGGAAGGGGACCCCTCCTCAAAGTTAAGAAGAACCCCCAGCCTTGGAGTACAAATGAGCACCTACTTTTCAAAATGTAACAGAAGAGTTTCTTTTATAAGTAAAACAATGCTGTACAGAATTTGGTAAAATGTCACACTATTAACATTGACACCTTCTACAAATAAAAAGAAATTTTAGAAGAGAAAGAGCTCCCCTGAGGAAATGTCTATTTAAATCTAGTAAACAATTCCCCAATAATATATTCCATATTTAATTACCCTGATGCATCCACTCTTAATTTCTTGAAAGCAGTTTGTAGACTCTCCTCCTCTCCATCCTTGGCTTCAGATTTCATTGTGAAAGTTTTACACTACTATGGATGTTCCCGTTAATACTAAAAAGAAAATAAAATGAACAAAGTGAAAACAGGTGAGTTCAAACATATACTTTTGTTAAAATCTATATTCCTGATACTACCATTGCTTGTTAGGGGGAGAAAAAGCAAATTTCTACTTCTAAAAGGAAGTTTCAATGACTAGGAAACTGTAGGTTTTATATCTTAAGAGAAGACACATGAAATAATACAAAAAAAGTATATTTATTACGATGGAATTTAAACTGTCCAAATACTTGATGCCAATATCCTATTACACAGTTTTGGAAACTACGTCACCTAAAATCTGTGTTTAAGTATACTTTTTAACAGGAGGTGAAATCTCTCCAGTTGTAGAAGTCTAGAAACCTACAGACAACATGACCTCTACATCAGAAATATAAGGGAAAAGCTCAACATATAGGACTTTGAGCTTTAAAACACTACTGAGGGGACTTCCCTGGTGGCGCAGTGGTTAAGAATCCGCCTGCCAATGCAGGGGACATGGGTTCGAGCCCCGGCCCCGGAAGATCCCACATGCCGTGGAGCAACTGAGCCCATGTGCCACAACTACTGAGCCTGCATGACACAACTACTGAAGCCCACACGCCTAGAGCCTGTGCTCCACAACAAGAGAAGCCACTGCAATGAGAAGCCCAACGAAGAGTAGCCCCTGCTCACTGCAACTAGAGAAAGCCTGCGCGCAGCAACAAAGACCCAACGCAGCCAAAAATAAATAAATAAATTTACTAAAAAAAAAAAAAAAACACTACTGAGTGTTTGTCTCATCCAGCTCTAAACATTTCAGGTAAGAATAACTTTGTGACACATGATAACATTTCTCTAAAGCAATCCTGACCCAGATATCAATGTTTATACTCATATTAATATTCATACCCATGTATCAAGATGTTACCATTACTAAGGCAGGATTGCAAACAAGTTTCAATGATACTGCTTACTCCACACTCAACCTTTGTTTTCTTTAGCTTCAAATACTTTCTTACAAGAATAGATGAACTATACTTGCAACTCAAAAACAAACTTAAAACAAAATTAGCTAAAAAAAGAGGTAGAAAGTAAAGGAAAAAACTGAAATTATTCTATAGATGTGCCTTTAAATGATCTCCACTTAATCAACTAGCTTGATTAACAAAAGTTCTCCATTTCTTCTACCCTGACTTTTATATTTAAACCGAAAAAAAAAAAAAAAAAAGATGGGAGAGAGACCAACCAAAGCAACAAGAGATACAATAGAGAAGTTAATAAATTCTTTGACTCTAGTCTCCCATTTTTTTTTACTCAGGGTAAAAAATTTCTTAATACCACATCCTGAACAAAGCATAAATCAGTCTCTATAAACATATCACAGGGAATCAGAAAGAAAAAAAGTAAAACAAAAAATATAAGATGGGGAATTTTTGAAGCAAAGAATTCACTTTACCTTCTCTATTTCTAGAGTGCCCTTAGGCACTCTCAGAGGGAGCAGTGCCTCTCTGTGGATCCTTGGATCCTCTCTGATTCTGTATCTGCTCATTTCTCAGGGATGGGTTTGATGTTATTGTGAGACCTCTAATATTCTACAGGTCACGGTGTCATAACATGTTTGATATAATGTAACCATGTAGTACCAGTGGCAAAATTAAGAAGCAAGTGATAAAAAAAAAGAAGCAAGTGATCAAGACTATTTGTTTCATTTATTAATGTGTAGAAGGTATTTTAGGCAGATCTCTCTGGGGAGCACTGAAAACAGTCTCAAAAGAATTCAGCTAGCTTTCACCTCAACTTCTTAAGACAAAAAATTTAAATACACTCCCCATATGTATTTTGCTGGTTTACTTAACCAGTACATCAATTTGAGGAAACATTATCAGTTCCACATTTCACTGGTTCCTAATTCTTCAGGATTCAGAGTAGGACCCTCTCCCAGATACACAATAATGTCCTATATACTTGGGGAGAGGGGTGAGCAAAGATCACATATTCTATTATTTTTGAAGCTCCACAGCATCTAAAAGGGTGCTTCTGTAGTCTATAAACAAATTCTTCCTGCTGAAGAATACGGGGATACAAGGGAGATACAAGGGAGAACCTGACACCAGGACTGTGAACCCTATTCCTGTAAGGACTGGAATCTCATTCCTGCCCTAACACTACGCTAAGATGCTCTGCACCCAAACATGGAACTTTTAATTACACAGTGTTAAGTTAACATTACTGCAGGTGACCTCTAGATGTTAATACAAACTTAGCTAACATTCTTGTTGACACACTAAAAGATCCATCAGTTAAAAACCAAAACAGACCAAAATAAAACTGGCTACAGAGTAAAACTTTAGGAATGAAGTTCCAACTAAACTAGTCTCAGACTTGCAGCATTTTGATTACTCACCTTTTCCCTCAGTTATATTAACCCAGGGCAAAGGTGAATCTTAGGCATGACCGTAAGAGCTAAATCAGAGCATGTCTGTAATTACAAAAAGGCTTATTATGCTCCTCCCTCTTCCCAGCTTCCCATTCACTCAACTCAAGAGCTGTACAACTAACTCCGGGAAACATGTACATGATTTGCCCTTCTTCATTAATATTAAATTTGTGGGAGGCATTCTTGCAGTTTTTACTGCTCTAACTTCTTGAAATTGAACAATCCCCCCAAAGATCAAACTTCTACTTTGTTTTAAGTCAAATCACAAGGGGCCTCGGATTTTCCCTAACCTTTCAGAAAACACAAAATTCTTTTAAGTTCCTCCAACAAAAGGGCAAATTCCGGATTTTCTCTGACTTTCAACGAAGAGTATGTCTCACAATCTTATTTACATCTTGCAGTTTTAACCAATACCTCTTTGAACCTCAAGCCTAGGTCCAAATTTCCAGGACCCTGAAAAGAGCTGAGAACGATCAATAAAGGAGCTGCGCGCAAGCGTGTCATCACAACGTTAAAGATTTCGAAAATTTCCCTGCCCACCAGGAAGCGTGGAATCCGGGGAAGAAAATCGCGTCCAGCAACTCTGGAAGACGCAAACAAGACTAACTTGCAACAATCTGCCCCCGAGACAAAACACGTTCACGCTTCTCTCTACTCACTCAACCCCTACACTCTAGGTGCAAGAGCACTATGTTAATTCTTTTTACCCAGAAACTGGATCGGTCGTGCTTAAACATGGGGGGTTCGGAGAAAGGGGAGCTGTCCAGGGCCCTAGCTGTGCCTGCCCGGGGTCTCCAGCTGGAAAGCTGCTCCTTGAGGATACTCCCCGGGCCAGAATGAGAGACTTGGGTCAGGCCAATAGGCAAGGGGCGCAGGAGGAGGCGGGGGCATAGCCGAAGAGGCACACAACGAGACTGGGGCTCACTAGCGGGAAAGGGCAAAGGGCGGCCGAGAAAAGCGAAAAGGGGAAGCTACGGACGAGAGGGAGAGGGCGGAGGCGAGGGACGGGGCGGGAGCAGCGGAGGCGGGAAGGGGCGAGAGAGCGGAGCTCGGGCAGGGCCAGGCCGCAGCAGCGGAGGGGGCGCGGAGAAGCGCAGGCCCTGCCCGGCCCAAGCAGCCAGCGCCGGGGGAACAACGCGACGCGAGGCTGGACGACCCAGAGGAAGCCGCCCGTGGCCAGACCGGGCCTGGAGGCCGAGACGCGGTGCCGCAGCGCCTCCCCGTCACGTCTGGGCACGCACCTCCTCGCGCCAGGGGCGCTCCGGCGAGCCAGTCCGGTCACTTCAGATCGTCTCTCCCCGATCGCGGCGCCTGACTGACCCGGATCTAAATCCACGGAGGGGGCGACCCGCGCCTCCGGAGTCGCACTGCGCCTGCGTCACTCAGACACGCTCCCCGCCCCCTGTTCGTGCTCCTCCCACCCCAGTGACTGGGCAACGCGGCAGGCGGTGGCTGCGCCGGCGCGGGGCGATGGCCGCGCCTCTCAAACGCCTGACGCCCGCCCCTCGCGAAGCACGTGTTCCTGACGTCATTTCCTGTTATTCTCTTCATTAGTCCCGCCCTCCGCAAAGGATTCGCTTTGGAACGGGTTTTGGGGTGTGCCTGCTTCCTCCTCTCGGTCAGGTGAGTGAGTGGGCGTTGTTCTTCGTTGTCGAGCTGCGTCCACTTACCCGCGTCTCCCTGTGCTTGGTGCTCCACCTGGAGTCAGCGAGGCTGCGGAATTCTTTGGGGTGAGGCCGGAGTGGGGGGATTTTCACAGCGACGGAGCCCGTCTGAGCGCTTGGCCCAAGCCTCCTCGATGCTCGAATCTGGACGGCCTGCGACATCTCCAGGGCTCCGACACCAGCCCTGGACTCCCGGGGATCTTCCAGGGCTGCAGAGAAGCAAGGAAGTATTGGACACGGTCAGGACCGTGAACGTGACGCCGGAATTGGAACTGAAATGCCTTCGCTTTAATACGCCTGTTGTTTGACTTGAGGCAACTGCGTTTCCCTCTCTGGGCCTCATTTTCTCCCTTCCGTTAAGTGAGGACCTTGGACTGTTTCAGCGAATCTCGTTTTTTTCAGGCATGGACTCCTTTGAGAATCTGGTGAGAACTGTAGAACACCTCGACAGAGAAACGCACATGCATACTAAATTTTGCAAAAAGTTTTGGACAGTTCACCTAAGTAGGTTATTTTTAGGGATCTTTTCCATTTGTATGACTCTGACGGTTGCTCAGATGGCAGGCAGAGAAGGGGTGGGCTGAGCAACAAGCTGCCACTCCCTCCAACACCAAGACTGGTTCTGCTGCGCTAGCTGTGCCCCTCCTCACTCACCACGCCCCAGCTCCACGTCTGCACTTCTCAGAGCTTTATAGGAATAGATGGCTTTCCTCAGTAGAATGGGCTAGAGTTGGTTACGGCCCAACCTTTGTGTGAGGTTGTCACCTGAACCAAAACTTGACCCTCCCACTCCCCAATACCTTAGCTGTAATCACCTAACTAGATAGGCTGCTGAAAATAGCTTAGTATATTCAACTTAACTACAGCCAGATCTTGGAATGCCTGGCCCATGCCTGGGAATGGAATCTACAGGTCATTGGATAAGGTTGTTAAAGCATGTCGGGGGTAAAACATTTTAAATCCTTCTTGTTCATAGGAGAGGCTCAGTAACTGACAAGGGATGAAAAAAACCTATTGGGACTTACCCGGTGCCGCAGTGGTTAAGAATCCGCCTGCCAATGCAGGGGACAGGGGTTGGAGCCCTGGTCCGGGAAGCTCCCACATGCCGCGGAGCAGCTAAGCCCATGCACCACAACTACTGAGCCTGTGCTCTAGAGCCCGCGAGCCACAACCACTGAAGCCCGCGGTGCCTAGAGCCTGTGCTCCACAGCAAGAGAAGCCAATGCAACGTAGAGTAGCCCCTGCTTGCCGCTAGAGAAAGCCTGCGTGCAGCAATGAAGACCCAATACAGCCAAAAGTAAATAAATTTATTTTCTAAAAAAAAGAAAAAGTCCTGTTAATTGTGAAGTTCCAACATCAAACCTAATGATGTTAATAATGACCACCCTGCACTATGCAGCAGCCATGCACATGTTCACACATTCAATATTCCTGTGGTTTTACACATTTTACAGATGAGGATGACTGGGACTCAGATATTAGATATCTTGTTCTAGCTCCCGTTCTATGTCACACAGTGCTAGGAAGTGACTGAGTCAGGATTTAAACAGTCTCAAAAGCCTGGTCACCCACTGCTGCCCATCTCTCAACATCTCTTATAAAAGAATAAGCAACAGGAAAGTATTGGGATTTCCCTGGTGGTCTGGTGGTTAGGAGTTGGTACCTTCACTGCCGTGGCCGGGGTTCAATCCTAGGTCAGGGAACTGAGATCCCACAAGCTGTGTGGTGTGCCAAAAAAAAGGGAAAATGTGCATTTTTTCCATCAGAAGATGCCAAGGGAATTTCATCAAGACCAAATACATGTTTTTAAGCTGTCATTTGAAAATATTCCTTCGGGTAAAACCACACATCCTTGAGGGCAAGGACTGTATCTAGATCAGTTGAATTCCCAAAGCCTAACACAGTTCCTGGTTAGTTAGTTCCTAGGTACGTACAGTTTTGGTGAATTCTTCATTTTACCTTATTTCCACCCATACAGCGTTAAAATCCTAAAAACTGAAACGTCTTAAAATACTTTGTTTTAGGTAAGCATGTCTCCATCATAAAGTTGGGTGCTTTCTGAGGATGTGGCTCATTGATCGGGGAGTATCTGGAAGGCGAGAACCTCTCGGGAATAAAGTCTGTTAACTCACACTACCTGATGTGGCCAGAAATTTCAAGTCATTAGATATAGGCCTGATTCACTGTGTGGTACCTCGTGACAGAATGAGAGAGAGAAGCCACAAAACGTGACCTGAGGGAACAAAAAGCCCGATCTGCGCTCCTACATCAGTGACACAGGATCTTTCCAGCCAAAGAAAAAGCCCTGAACTTATGTGGAGACTATATTCAGGAACTTAATGCACATAGTAATGCCATCTAACCAGAAAGCTATGGTAGCTGTAAAATTCCTTTAACAGTATACTTCCTTCTTGGTACATGAACCTTATAAGTGATTGAACAGAGGAAACCTAGTTCCATCAAATTATACTCAAAAGCAATCAATTTATATAGGAAGGTAACTTTTTTTTTTTTTTTTTTTGCGGTACGCGGGCCTCTCACTGTTGTGGCCTCTCCCGTTGCAGAGCACAGGCTCCGGACGCACAGGCTCAGCGGCCATGGCTCACGGGCCCAGCCGCTCCGCGGCATGTGGGATCCTCCCGGACCGGGGCACGAACCCGCGTCCACTGCATCGGCAGGCGGACTCTCAACCACTGCGCCACCAGGGAAGCTCCCCACTGGCTTTTGAGACCTGTAACTGGGGGCTTTTGGCTCCTTTGACAGTTGATTTTAGCAGCACGGCCCTTCACAGCAGTCTCTTGTTTGGGGAGGAATAGGCGAGAGGTGGGGAAGTGGAGATTAACTGTGTTTTCCTGTCATTCTATTCATAGCCCCCAAAGCTATTATGATCTGTTAGTTGCCTTCCTCAAATATTGGCTCACAGAAAGGGGAGGGAATGGGAATTTCGGGATGCCTTGATAAGTGACCTCACTCTGTCCCTCTAGGCACTGGTTCTGGTTAAATCTGCAGCAGCTTGAGTCCCAGGACTCAATCCTCAGAGCCTGGAGCGGGGATGGGAAGCTTTTCCTGGTAACTATTGATCACCAGCAGGGGGAGCGCGAGGATCGCAGGTTCTCTTAAGTGCGATTAAAACCCTTTAGAGAGTAGAGTGGGTTTTCAAAACTGTTGGAAGACTGATAGTTATGGATCACTTGCCTTCTAGCTCAAATTTTCATTCAACTTTGCAACTTAAACTGTATGATGACATCAGGAAGGTATTAAGGCCAAGAATTAGAATCAACCAGTAAAGCTACAGAAGAAAAGAATCTGTAAATGGTGAGGACAAGAAGGGATTATCGAGAAGAGCTACTGGGGTGCTGGTAATACTGTTTCTTGATCTGATGTTGGTTATAGGAATGTGTTGAGTTTGTGAAAATTCATCAAGCTATAACACATAGTATAGGTACATTTTTCTGTATATGTATTAATTTCATTAAAATGTTTTAAAAACTAAAAACAAAACCTCTATAACACAAGATATGTATTGGATTAGGGTGACTGTTCTTTTTACCCCATAAATCTTAACCTTATCGGAGTCACAAGACCCTCTGAAAAAGACCCAAGGTTAAGAACTTTTGCAGCAGCAAAATGGAGAAAAGGAGCTAAGCACGTGAACAGAGAGTTCACCGAAAAAAGAAATACAAACATATGAAAAGATGCTTACTTTCAGTCTTCAAAAAAATGAATGCTTGTTAAAAGTGCACAGAGATACCAATTGTAACCTATCTGGTTGGCAACAATTCCAAAGTTTGAGAGCACATTCGGTGGGGTTGGAGGTAGGGGGTGGGCAGTAGGCAACAGGCTCGCTCAGATATTACTGGAGGGATTGTGAAATGACAAGTCTAGGAATCCACCCTGTAGATGACATTTGTAGATCCATGCAATGACTTATGTAAAAGGTTAGCCATTGCAGCATTGGTTGTAAGAGCGAAAAGATTGGAAACAACCCAGATGTCCATCTGTACAGGACCGGGCACAGAAACCGTGGTGCGGCTCCATGCAGAAGCGCTAGGTGGCTGGAAACAGAGGAAGCTCTTTGTGGACTGAGGAAAGCTCTCCAAGATACAGTAAGTAAACAACAAACAAACAAAAAACCAAGATGTGAGCTAAGAATATATATTTGTATTACTTGTGTGTGAATAAAGAAACACTGAAAAGGTATACAGGACAGCAAGTCAGAGAATGGGGGGGGGAGCCAGACTTTGTACCGTGGACCTTGGGTTCTGATTTTTGAATCCTGAAGTATCTTACCTATGCCAAACATCAGCCGCGGCAGATTTAAAGAGCCCTGTTCTGAAGCTGTTGAGCTAAGCTTCTAGGCTCTCATACTTATTATATCTGCCAACTGCACAATGGCTGGGTTTGGTTTTTTAACTTTGAATGAAGCTGTGTCTTGATGAGAGTCTTCAACTTATTCTGCATTTGAGCTGCTGTGTCACGGTTTCCCGGCTCAGCCTCAACTCCCAAGAATTCTTTCCTTGCCCTGCCTGTGCTCTAAACCAGTCTGCCGCCCTCTCAAGGGTTGACATCTACCTATAATTCATGAGCATCTTATTTTGCCTGAGGGAAAAGGAAAAGGTTTCACCAAAAGAGTGCTCCTGTGCCCTCAGATGCCATCTGAGACCTTGGTCTTCGTCCGTTCACCTTTGCCTGTCTCCACCGCCATTCTTTTCCCTTTCCACCTCCTTAAAGTGTCTTCCCTCCAAGACCAGCCCCCACTGTAACGTCACTTTGGTTCCTGTCTCTTGCACCTTCTCTGGAAACTCACACCATTTTTTCTGTACGTGCTAACATACATCATGTCTTCTCCTGTATTTAAAAAAAGAAAAAACAAAACACCCCCACAAAACCCAAACCCACAAAGCCCCTTTCTAGCTGGATTCCCCCTAAGTTCCCATCCTTTTTCTCCCCATTAGACCATAGTCAGTGTCTCTCCTTTGATTCTCATTGTTCAGTCTGCTGCAACCAGACTTCCATCCTCACTGAAACGCTTCTGGCCAAGGGCAGGAGTGGCTTCCTTGCTGCTGAATCCAGCGGCCCCTTTCTCAGCTCTCACGTTGCTTGAGTTCTGAGCACTGTCTGACGCTGGTCGTGGCCTCCTCCTCAACTCACTCCCCTTCCAGCTTCTGTGGTCCCTGTGCCCAGGGCCATCCTCGCCGCCTGTCCTGCTCCGTCTCCTCCCCAGGCTCCTCTTCTGCTCGTCTGCGGTCCTCAGGCCTCGCTGCACCACGCTTCTCACCTCATTCACTCCCTGGGTGAGCCTGTGTCAGAGAATAGAGAAATCCACTCTGACTAGCTTGAGTGGAAAAGGAATTTACTGGAAGGATATCAGAAAGCTCACTCAACAAAAGGGAATGCTGAACAGCCAGGCCTCATCAGACTGGGGACACAGCCTTTCCCAGGGGCCAGGAATTCGCAGGCAGCCTCTCTGGGGCGTCACCATCAGGTGCCATGCGTTTGTGATCCCGCCATGCCGCTCTGCACAGGATTCAGGTTCTGAGGGGAGAAGCCCTGGGTGGCCCTGCAGCAGCCGTCCGCCTTTGTCCCCCACTACCAGTACCCCGGGGATGACCACTGTCAGCATTTTGTCGTAGAGCTGTGATGTGCCTAGGAGCCAGGCTGGCTCTGTTAGAAGTCCGGCTTCACCACACCCACCCCTCTGTGTGGCCTTGGACATGCTGCCCAAGCCCCTGTGCCTCCATTTACTGCTCTGAAAAATGGGGGTAATGATAAGACCCACCTCAGAGGGCTTGGAGAGGATCGAGTGAGTGATTTGATAGGACACTGCCAGGTTCCTGGTGAGTGTCCAACAAATGTTAGCTGCTATTATTATTATTTTTTTAAATGTATCTATTTTTTTAATTTTTTTTTTTTTTTTTTTGGCTGCATCGTGCAGCATGTGGGATCTTAGTTCCCCGACCAGGGATCGAACCCACAACCCCTGCAGCAGAATTGTGAAGTCTTAACCACTGGACTGCCAGGGAATTCCCTAAATGTATTTATTTTTATTGCTGATAAACTATGTATACAGTTTTATGCTCTAGAGCGCAGGCTCAGTAGTTGTGGTGCACGGGCTTAGTTGCTCCATGGCATGTGCGATCTTCCAGACCAGGGCTCGAACCCATGTCCCCTGCATTGGCAGGCATGTTCCTAACCACTGCACCACCAGGGAAGTCCAGGAAGCACAGAGTCTTAACCACTGGACTGCCAGGGAAGTCCCCAAAACATAATTTTAGTGACCGAATTCTAGTCCATTATTTTTATTCATAATTTCTTCTGGAGTTAACCATTCCTTTATTTTTGGACAGTTGTGTCTGTGTGTGTTGTATATGTGTGTGTTTGCTATAATAAAGAACTCTGAAAAACAGCACATACTGTGTGATTCCATTTATATAAAGTGCAAAAATAGAAGTAATCTATGCTGTTAAAAGTCAGTATTGAGGTTATATGGTGCGGGGGGGGGCAGAAGTCACTGGAAGAGTGCAGGAGAGGGCAGTGATGCTGATAACATACAGTTTCTTTATCTGGGCGCTGGGCCCATGGGCCCGTTCTAGTTGTGAAAATTCATCAAGCTGTACTCTTAGGACATGTGCATTTTCTGTATGTATATTATACTTCAATAAAAACAAAAATAAAAATGAAAAGAACTCTGAGCTGAAAAATCCTTGTTTGTGTGTATATATACACATAAAAACGTGTGTGTATATATATCTAAGAATGATTATTTACTTAGAGTAGAATTTTACACCTGGAACACCTGAGTGAGAAGGAATGAGCTGTTTAAAGTCGCCAGTAACGCACTGATAAATTGCCTAAAAGAAAGGTTATCAGCCATTCACACACTCACGGTCCACCTCCCTACACCCTCTCCAGCAGTGAGATGATCTTGTTTAAGTCTGCCTGTTGTAGCTGTCATTCCTTTATAAGGTCACTTTTATTTACCACATTTCACTGAGATGGTAGGAGATGGTTCCCTGCCCAAGGTGCTTCTGCGTACGTTACCTTTTATAATGTTAATAAATTAACTGAGGAGTCCCATAAACCCTGGATAGACATATTAACTTGCTTCCTGCCAGGACCATTTTCCCGTGTGTGGAAATATAACCCGTGGCACTGGTAGTACATTGGGTTTTCTTGTTTCCCTGTTCCCCCTGCCCTAAGATGTTTAGCATATGGCATCTCTTCCTGGGGACAGCACAGTTCCCCAATCCCAGTAATAGGCTCTAAAGGAACCTGGCTCAGGTAAGTTACAAGCTTAGATGGACAGACCCATTAATCTGAACTCTGCATGTGGCCGTCTCTTCTCAATACACCTGGCCAATCTTTGTCCATATTTCAAATTCAGATTTCCATTCAATGTACTGCTCTCACTTGCAGTTACCCTAGCAGTGTTATTCTAACCTCACAGAAAGAGAGCTTTGTTAAAATGAACTACTGTTTCTAAGTCCTTTATATTTTACAAAATGCATTCACACACGACAGCTTGAATCCCCAAAACAATTCTGGGAGGTAGGTATGTTTATCTCCATTTTACAGTTGAGGCCCAGAGAGGTGAAGCCACTTGTCCAGCTGGAGATTGTCAAGGTCAGATCTTAAATCCCTGCTCTTCCTAAAGCATGGTGCCTTCAGCAAAGGAGAGCCAGAAGGCTGAGAATTACTTCAGGGAGAGGAGAACCCGCTTTGGTTGAAGGAATAATTGCTGAAGAGGAGTGGAGGATTAGAGGCCACAGAAGGAGTGCAAGCACGTTAGGCCTGTGGTTATGAGAGCCTGTGGCTGGACCTGCTCTCGTTATTATGGGGCCCGGGGGTGGGGGTAGGTCTCTGGGACTCCAGAGACCAGGGCTCCCTCTTGCTCTCTCCAGGGCCCCCATTTCTACCGCTTCCTGCTGCTCAGCCCTTGGGCAAGTCACTGTACTCTGAGTCTCAGTTTCTCCACCTGCAAAATGGATATAACTACCTCTCTCTGCCAATTTAGAAGAATTACTTTGAGGAGATGGGGCATATGATGCTGCCCTGGGAATTTTATTTTATTATTTATTTATTTTTGGCTGCTTTGGGTCTTCTTTGCTGCGCGCAGGCTTTCTCTAGTTGCGGCGAGCAGGGGCTGCTCTGTTGCGGTGGCTTCTCTCATTGTGGAGCACAGCCTCTAGGCACGCGAGCTTCAGTAGTTGTGGCACGCTGGCTCAGTAGTTGTGGCTCGCGGGCTCTAGAGCGCAGGCTCAGTAGTTGTGGCGCACGGGCTTAGTTGCTCCGCGGCGTGTGGGATCTTCCCAGACCAGGGCTCGAACCTGTGTCCCCTGCATTGGCAGGCAGATTCTCAACCACTGCGCCACCAGGGAAGTCCCACCGCCTTGGGAATTTTAAAGTGTGGGGCACAAGGAAATCCCTTAAGCCATGTCAATTGTGCTGAGGTTGAAAAACCCTGACCTACACCTTTGCCAGTGCTGGATATTGCCATTCTTTTTAATCTTGCCAATCTGGTAGTTCTAAAAATGATACCTTATTTTACTTTGTACCTCTTCAGGAGAATGGAGTTATTTTTACTTCCTCCTTAATATATTATTTGATTTGCTTGTTTGTTTTTTGGCCGAGGCTCACGGCTTGCAGAATTTTAGTTCCCCAACCAGGGATTGAACCCAGGCCCCAGCAGTGAAAGCGCCGAGTCCTAACCACTGGACCACCAGGGAATTCCTTGCACTTGTTATAATGAACATGTAATATTTTTGTATTTTTTTGAAAAGCCATTAAAGGCTTTTTAAAAAGCTATATCTCTTTGCTGGTTTGTATGCAGTCTATTCTTAAGATTTGATCGTGTAAGTGCCTGCTTGTTTTTCCCTGATAAGATGTAGCAAGAAATCCTCAATGTGGGCCTTGAGAAGCTGTCAATATTTCAGGTTCAAGTACCCCATCCTCTGGCTTCAGAATTTCTCCATTTCTCTTCCAAAGTACCTTCTTCCAGCAGACACCCAGGCCCAGGAGCCTCCTCTGAGAATCATTTTAGCCAGAGACATTCCTCACCACAGACCAGGGCTCCAAGACAAAAGCTTTCCCAGGCTGACCTTAGGGCACCCGAACACCTGCCATGGACTCAGCTGCCCAGACGCCAGGAAAAATAAAATCCTCAGGCTCCTTTCTTAGCTGTGAAACCTGAGATCCATTCACCCTGTGCACCTCCCAGGCATTACAGCCAGTCAAGGGTTCTGCAGCCAGAACCTGGGGCTGCTGGTATCAGCTCTGGTGCGTCAAGGATGTGCTCACATTTCCCTCCTCTGGGTCCTGTCCAAATGGAAAAGGGCTAGAGCCCTGCCCCAAGCCCAGCCCAGCATGGCAAGGACCCCTAGAGAAGGGTCCCACTCCTTTTACTTGGCCCAGAGCAAGCCATGGCCAGCCTGAAGGAAGTGTCCATGGAGGACTTGTTGGTATTACCTGGATCCTCCTGAGAAAATGTCCCACATGGCAGAAATGGCATAGGCTTGCCTGAAGCCTTTGCACATGGCCCAGTAGCAGACTTTCAAAGTGGGCAGGCAGCTCCTCCTGGCCCAGGGCCAGGCAGGCAGAACTTCTGCCAGTGGTTCTACGCATTTGATGTGCAGCTCACTGTGGTTTTACAGGAAGTAAGGGCAGATGTGAGGCTGCCTCGTCTAATGGCTCTGTCCACTCTCTGGAATCCACACAGATCCATTCACACAGTGGGATGGAATGTCCACCCTGTGAGGCCATGGATGCCTGAGACACCCCTGCATTGTTGACTTAGAAAGAAAGAGAGAAGAGAAAGAGAGACTTAGAAAGAGAGAGAGAGAGAGAGAGAGAGAGAGAGAGAGAGAGTGCGCGCTGTTAAGAGGCTCCCAGAGGGAAGGGAAGGGAGTGATGTGAGGGAAAGAACACCCACCCACAAGTCAGGGCCTGAGTTCTGCTCCTGCCTGGCTCTTTCTCTGGGACACATAAACCACTTTACTTCTTTGGGCCTCAGCTTTCTTGCTAATCGGTTATGGATAGCACTAACTCTTTTCCAATTTGCAATTTTCTTAAATAAAAACATTGTCTAGATAAAGCTGGCTAAAATAAATGAGAGATTTTAAATGAAGTTTAGAACCAGTCCAGTTCCTGTTGGTTAGTTTTTCTTATTCAAAAGTAATAGGTGCTCAGAACAGGAAAAAAAAAAATAGAAGATACAGCCAAGCGAAAAGTAGTTCACAGAGAATTCATAGAGAACACCCAGAATTCCACCGATCCAGAGACCGTGCTTGTTGGTGTCTTGTTGGGATCCTTCCAGAAAAGAGGTTCTTAACGTGTATTGGTGGATAGGCTTTGGGGGAAGAGAGCCCCTAAATGATTTAACAAACCCCCTCTCATGAGCCATTTAGGATATTTCCATTATTTTACCATTACAAAGAATGCCGTGCAGAGAGAAGCCAGATGGAAAAGAATTCGAACTTAATGAGAAAACAAGAAGAAAAACACAATCTGAACACCTGACCAAAATGCTTTAAAGGGCACAAAAGGAGTGCACAAAAGTTACCATTCAGAGACAAAGGATTAGTGCTCATTTTCATCCATTTACATTTAGGTCAACAAATATTTACCGGGCAGATGCTATTACATGCCAGACCCTGTGCCAGGTGCTTCCCACCTGAAGAAGAGATCTTCTTCAGGTGAAGCAACCAATCCCACGGTCTGGTCCTCAGGTCAATGCCCAGCATCTGTGATGTCCTGCCCTGGCAGGAAGGGCCTGCCAGCTCTCTGTTGAGTCATTGACCTGTGAGCATGCCCAGACCTTCCAACAAAGTATCCGTGAACAGATGGCCACGGCATGGGGGCAGCAAGGCCCAGACCTTTGAGGACAGACTATGCTGGTGACGCTAGAAAAGGTTCTGCAGCCTCAAGAGGGGATGAGTGGGGATGGAGAGAAGCTGAGTCAGCCCTGACTGGAGGATATAAACTGCTGTCCTCCCTGCAAAAAGCCCGTGTGCCTGAGAGCAGTGCTTTCCCACTCGTGTGTGTTGATCTCCTGGGGGTCTTGTTAATTGTGGATTTCGATTTAGCAGGTCTAGGGTTGGGCCTGAGATTCTGCATGTCTTACTAGTTCCCAGTGATGTGCTGATACTTCAGACCAGACTTTGAGTAGCAAAGCCCTAGGGCAGTGGAATCACAGTCTCCTGGAAGAACTTTAAAAATATGGAAAGTTTGGGGCTTCCCTGGTGGTGCAGTGGTTGAGAGTCAGCCTGCCTATGCAGGGGATCCGGCTTCGTGCCCCGGTGCGGGAAGATCCCACATGCCATGGAGCGGCTAGGCCCGTGAGCCATGGCCGCTGAGCCTGCGCGTCTGGAGCCTGTTCTCCGCAATGGGAGAGGACAAAACTGAGAGGCCCGCGTACCGCAAAGAAAAAAAGAAAAAAAAAATATGGAAAGTTTGTTTTCCCCCAAACCTACTGATTCAGAATCTTCTGGTCCATTTATTCAGTAGTTCTCAACCTGGACTGCATGTTTGAATCATTTGAACGGTTTTTTAAAAAGCCAATTCCCAGGGTCAAGAATCACATGATAGCCTCCCTTCCTCCTTCCCTCCCTGCCTCCCTCTCTCTCTTGCAGCTTTAGTTTGAAAGTCTCCCGCAGGTGACTCTGATGACCAGCCCAGCTTGCTTGGGGACCTGAGGCAGTGTTTCTTAGTCCTGGCTGCACATCAGAGTCACCCGAGAGCTTTACAACATGTTGATATCAGGGCCCCTCCCCGAAGACCAATTGATTGAGAATTTCTAGGGGCTGAAGCCAAGTGATTAGCGTTTCACAAAGTTCCCCAGGGTGCAGCCCCTAGGGTAGAGACTGATATAAAAATCATCTTGGGATTCTCAGTGGAAGTACAAGTTACCACACCCTCTCCCGAACATTCAGTTCAAGGTCTGGGGTGAGGGCCAGGAACCTGTATGTTTAACAAGAGATGCTCATGAGATGGCAAGTTTGGGAAACGTTAAGGTAGAAAAAAGATCCTTGGGTTGGAGTCAGAAAGACAGTGCTCCTGGCTGTGTGACTTCTCACAGGTCACTTAGCCTGAGATTTGTATCTCCATTGATAAACCAGAGATGATAATAACTGCCTGAGGCAGGCATGGATAAGATCTGTTTACCCATCCATAGGACAGTTGTTGGAAAGTGGCTGCTACAGGCCAGGGACTCACGTACCCGGCTCTGCTTTGCATTTGAGTGGGGCAGCCACAGGGTTCTGTCCAATGGAATGTAAGCAGAGTGAGGAGTGCTCACCTGGTGTTCTGCTCTCTCTTTACTATCTGCCCATAAAGATCAATGCCCATTGGATATCAATGCCTGGATGATCTTGGAAGCCACAAAGGCAGGTTGACAGAACCCCCTGCCCCTCCCCCCACCGGCTGCTAATTGGACTTAATGTGAGTGAAAAAAAAACTTCAACTGGGGAAAGAAAGTCACTGGGATTTGGCAGTTTAGCTGTTACAGTAGCTAGTGCTATATTAACTAACACACTGCCTCGAGGATTGTGGCAAAAACTAAGTTATCAAAAGCAGAGGCTGCAAACAAACTACACGAGGGCTTAGCTCTGGCTCACAAGTATGTTTGTTACAAGACCAACTTGGGGTCTACGAGTCGCCACAATCCCCACCACACCCTGTGGGATCATACCTGGCCGGCCTCATATCTACAGCATTTATGGCATTTCTCTGATCTCTGTGGCTTCCTGAGTCAGCGGGCCCTGATGGGAGGTGGATTCTTAACCACTGCGCCACTAGGGAAGCCCCAACTTGAATTCTTTTGAAAAGATACAAATAATGCGCTTCTATTGTAGGTATATTAATCTGCTCTGGCTGCCATAACAAAATACCGGAAATTTGGTGGCTTAAACAACAGAGATGTAGAAGTTAGATGTATCCGCTGTTAGGATTTTTCACAGTGAATTCCTTTAGGTGACTTTTAATTCCCAGGAGAACCATTCATCCTGCCCAGAATTTGGAAGCAAAATCTCCTGAGTGATCCTTACTGGCTGAAGGATGTCGTCCAGTCCCACCCCACCCTGTGACCATTTCAGCATCTGTTCTATGGAGGTAGCAGGAGGAGGAGAAAAGGACTCAGGTGCTGGGACTTCCCTGGTGGCCCAGGGGTTAGGACTTCACCTTCCAATGCAGGGGGTGCGGGTTCGATCCCTGGTCGGGGAGGTAGGATCCCACATGCCTCGTGGCCAAAAAACCAAAACATAAAACAGAAGCAATATGGTCACAGATTCAATAAAGACTTTAAAAGTGGTCCAAATCCAAAAAAAAAAAAAATCTTTAAGAAAAAACAGCAACAAAACCTCAGGTGTATCTGGGGATCAGGTAGACGCGGATCCCAGCTCCAGCTCTGCTGGTTCCTAGGTGGTGATACGAGGTGAGACATTTTCTGTTTGCCGAGCCTGTTTTCCCCTCTGTCAAGTGTGGACATTAATACTCTTCTTGTGGGATTTCTGTAAACCACCTGGCTAAAGGACACTGAGATGACCATGTTAATTCCTCCCTCTTTTCCTGTAGTGTGGGGACCAAGACCGGCTTTGCCCCCAGTAGTAAGGGGAAATCCAGTAGTATCTCTTTTTTTAATCAACTTTGAATTCTTTTTTTTTTTTAATTTATTTTTGGCTGCGTTGGGTCTTTGTTGCTGTGCGCGGGCTTTCTCTAGTTGCAGCGAGCGGGGGCTGCTCTGTTGCAGTGCGCGGGCTTCTCATCGCAGTGGCTTCTTTTGTCGCAGAGCACGGGCTCTAGGCCCGCAGTCTTCAGTAGTTGTAGCACGCGGTCTTCAGTAGTTGTGGCATGCGGGCTTCAGTAGTTGTGGCACGCGGGCTCTAGAGTGCAGGCTCAGTAGTTGTGGTGCATGGGGTTAGTTGCTCCGCGGCATGTGGGATCTTCCCAGACCAGGGCTCGAACCCGTGTCCCCTGCATTGGGAGGTGGATTCCTAACCACTGCACCACTAGGGAAGCCCCAACTTGAATTCTTTTGAAAAGATACAAATAATGCGCTTCTATTGTAGGTATATTAATCTGCTCTGGCTGCCATAACAAAATACTGGAAATTCGGTGGCTTAAACAACAGAGATGTATTTTCTCACAGTTCTGGAAGCTGAAAGTCCAAGATCAAAGTTGCCAATGGAGGGCAAACTGAGAAGCTTATTTTCCTGGTGCATCTAGTTGCTCAATGATAAATAAAACATTATAGCAAGGTAAGCAAGGATATATTAAGGAATTTATGTAAAGTTCCCATGAATGTTTAGGATAAACTATGTGTCAGCAAAGGCATTATGGGGCTCCTCTAGTCATGCCTCAGTCTCCTGGGGTGAAAGTGTGACCTTGGACCAATGAATGACTTGACATCGCTGAGCCTCACCTCCCTCATCTGGAAAAAATGATTACTGTGCAGGTGAAATGAGGTGATGCATGTAGAGTGCTTGGGTTGATAAGTGCTTGCTGTGCTGTTGTTTACATTATTGTCATGTTATGACCTTATGGCTAAAAACAGAGACTCTGGAGCTGGTCAGCCTGGATTCGAATCTCAGCTCCACCACTTCTAGCTAGATGACCTTGGGCAAGGTCACTTAGCCTCTCCGTGCCTCAGTTTCCTCCTCTGTTAAGTGAGGCTAATAGGATTATTGTGAGGGTTAAATGAATTGATGGTGCCTGGACACACAGGAGTGCTATGTAAGTGTTTGTTCAATAAATCATAATGTGTTCCCTTCTGCCCTTAGAGGTCCTTCTGGAGAAAAGTTAGAAAATAACAGCTTCAAAGAGAGACGAGCTATTTCCAGACACTGATTTATAAAAGGAATGTATTTCTATAACACCAGTTGTCCTATTTGCCTTTTAGAAGATTTGAGAGGCAGAATGCGTTTATAATGGTGGAATCTTCGGCAGGTGGCTGGCCAGATTCGAGCTATCTGGGGGCATGGCCCACTTCTGGTGCCCTTCCACCGAGCCTGACCTTGGACTGGTGGCTTTTCTGGCACGGGCCAGGGGTGGGCCAAGGGGAGGAGGAGGAAAGGAGCTCCCGGGATCCCCCTCGCCCCTCCCCCAGCCAGTGAGTAATGACATTCACGGGGATGGGAGGGAGGGAGCGAAGGAGAGGGGCAGGCTCGGCGAGGCCATGTGATGCTGGGCGAGAGAGAGCCGCCAGCGCCGGAGCCTCCTTCTTTCTTCCCTCTGATTTCGGGCTGTCATGGCGACCCCCAATAACCTGACCCCCACCAACTGCAGCTGGTGGCCCATCTCGGCGCTGGAGAGCGATGCGGCCAAGCCGGTGGAGGCCCCCGAAGCACCCGAAGCGGCCAGCCACGCCCATTGGCCCAAGGAGAGCCTGGTTCTGTACCACTGGACCCAGTCCTTCAGCTCGCAGAAGGTAGAGCCCGGAGGGAGCAGGAGAACCCGACCGATGCACCAGGAGGCGTGGGGGAGGGGATCCGGGAGGGCTTAAGGGGTCTGAAGACCTGGTGAGAGACTGGAGGGTAGAATCGGGGGCTTCGGGGCCCGGAGGATGGGGGAAGCTGGGCTGCCCTCCCGGGAGGTGACTGGCCCTGTCTTGGGCCCCAGGAGCACCGTCCCTAATTCTAGGAACACCCGTTCTGCCTCTTTCCCTCCCAGAAAGACCCGGTCTGTTGAAGAGCTGTCCCGACCCCCGCCCTCCTGTCCCCATGCCACAGGCCTGCGGGTCAAAGCTCCTCTGCCCTTCTGCCCGGCTGGGGGCCTTCTGATTGGGGCTTGAAGGGTCTGACCCTAGCCCTCCCCCCACCTCACCCCCAATCTTGAGCTGACAAGGAAGGAGTTAACCCATCTCCTCAAACCAGCTCAGCAGGCCCGTAAGGTCTGTGCTTTTCGCTCTTAAAGGCACAGACGGCCACACGGTCCCATCTCAGACTCAGGGGAGCTAGAAGGCGGTTGGGAATGCAGCCTGGTGTTGAGTTATCGGGGTTCCCGCTTCCTGGGGGTGAGGTCCAAGCACTGAGCCTGCAAGACCAGGGGCCTCTAGGAGCGCAGTCTCTCACCCTGGGCTGTCCTCTCTGTGGGGTACGAATTCAGCACCATGGCCAGGTCCCAGCAGCCGGTCCTGCTGGAGCCTAAGGGTCACCCATTGCCTGACCCTTCGACTTCTCTTCTCCCTGGAAGATCCTTTCGTTCCATTCACTCCATTTTCCAGATGGAGAAACAGATTCCTTAAAGAGAAATGGCCTTGGAACCAGGCTCTTTGGTTTGATTCTTGGTCTAGGCTCAGTTCCATCATCTGGAAAATGGGATAATAATAACAATAATAGCAACTTCTTCTAATTGCAACCCCCTCTCAGGATTGCTGAGGGTTGTGGAACAGGCGGTACTGCTTAGTGTTCTACACTGGCACTGGTCAAACTTGAGCATACATTACTGGTTCAAGCACAGAATACTGGGTCCCACCCCAGAGATTTTGATTCAGCAGATCTGGAGTAGGGCCCAAGATGCTGCATTCTAACAGGCTACCAGGTGAGGCTGATGAAGCTGGTCCACTGATCCCCCTTTGAGTAGTTCCTAGTTTAAAGTACAGACTATGAGGCCAGAAAGTCCCCAGCAGGAGAGCCATCTTCTCCAATAATTCACCATGGAGTTTTTGGCAGGTCGCTTTGCTTCCCTAAAGTCTCAGTTTTATATTCTGTAAAATGGAGCTAGTGGCAGTACCTTCTTCAGAAGGCTATTGTGATGGTGAAATGAGATGATGCACAAAAAGTGCTGATCGCAGTGCCTGGCGTGGTGTCAAGGCTCTGTTCATAACGGGTGTTACGATATCACTAAAGTGCTAGGTAAAGGAGGGGTTGGAGTTAACCAAGGTCACGCTGGGACTCTTCTGTACATGCATGCTGAACACCTACTGCATGCCAGGCTCTATACAAGTTGCTGGGGGGTTTGGGAATGAATCAGACTGACCTCCAGATGCCAGGATGTCCTCCTCCCCAGAACCTCAGGAGCCAGGCCCCCCCCAGTGACCAGGAGGTAGGAGGGTGGCCCTTCCCATCACCATTTCCTGAGGGAGCCTCCTGAATATTCCTTATTCAGCATGAGCTCAGGGCTAAGGTGGCCCCTTAGTCAGGGATGGGACCACCCACTGCAATCCCATTTGTGACCAAACCTCTGACCAAGGCAGCCTAGCATTCTCCTGCCTCTCCTACCAGGGCCTTCCCCTTGCCCAGGGGCCTGTGGTGGGTTCTAGAGGCAGTGTAGCCTGATGGAAAACACATGGGCTCTGCAGTCAGATGGTCCTGGTTCCAGTCTCATCTTGAGTGCTTACTGGCTGTGTGACCTTGGACAAGTCACTTCACCTCCTCTGTGCCTCAACATCCTCATCTGGAAAAGGGGACGTTTACATCCGACCCTGTAGGATTCCTGGGGGACTGAAAGGACAGGGACACGTGTTAAGTGTCTGGCACACAGTATGGGCTTAGCAGGTGCATTTCCTTCTTTCGCATCAGTCCTAGAGGGCCTTGCCTGCATGCAGAGGGCCCTCCCAGACATGGCAGAAGGGAAGTAAATGACCTCTACCTGCCACCCTGGCCTTACTTTTCAAGCTCTTGGGCACTGGCGCCCCAGCCCTGTCCATGCTGCCCTTGACCATTTACCACCCCCTCTCCCACTCCCAGGAGGTCCACAGGCGAGAACTGCACATCTCACTACTCCTCTGCTCAGAAGCCTACAGTGGCTCACAAGTCCTTCCAGGAAAAAGCCGGAGTCCTCATAATGGCCTCAGGCCCTACTGCAGGATCTAACCTTGCCTGGGTCATGGACCCACTCATCATTCGGGGGAAGCCTATGGACTTTTCTCAGAATAGTACTTTTAATTGAATAACATCAAATACGTAGGAGTATTAGATTAGAAGGAAAACCAATCATACTGAAGTAAAGCTATTGACATATTTTCAAAATAAATTTGTTACATAATAATATGTGTTTCTGCATTAACCCATAGTATCACATGACCTAGTGGCAGGACTAATAACTGCTGTAATGCTGAAGTCGTGACGGATGTAATTGCAGCAACTGTGAAGTGATGAAAATATCTGCTTCCTAGTGGTGACAATATTACAGGCACTGCTAACACCACCATGCTTTGTTGCCTACACTCATAATTGAAGAGAATACTAAGTGTCAGCTTGACATGACTGAAAATAAACCTATAATTTTCCCATCCTAGTTTGAGGACTCCCTGAATTTATTCATAGACCCCTGGGTCTAGGAGTCTCAATTAAATGTCCCTGTGCATGACCCTTTCTGACCTCCTCTCCTTTTGTCACCTCCATCCATCCTGCTACAGCAGGATGGCCACCTCACCATTTTTCAAACATGTCAGACATGCTCCCACCTCAGGGCCTTTGCACTGGCTGTCCCCTCTGCCTGGATCCCTGTGTGGACTACTCTCTCTTTGTTCTTTGCTCAAATGTCACCTTCTCAGAGAGGCCTGCCCTGATGGGTCGCCCTACTTAAAATTGCCCTGATGCCCTGGCACCCCCAATTTCCCTTACCTTGCTCTATTTTTTCTTTTTTCTGATGAACTCACTATCTTTTGACACACCATCTCATTTTAACTGCTTCTCATCTGTCTGCCTCCACCAGAATGTCAGCTCCCTGAGGGCAGGGATCTTTGTTTTGTTCACGGCTGAGTCTTGAGCACTTAGAACAAGACCTGGCACGGAGTAGGCACTCAATAAATAAGTGTTGAAAAGTGGCGCATTTGTAAGCCATAAGATGTTACATAAAAAAGGCATTTGATTCTGTAGGCCTAAAACTGGTGTAAGAAATAAAGCTTATTAATTTTTTTAAAGTATTTGTGATAAATAAACTAAGACTCAGAGACTCTAAGTGTCTTTTACAAAGTCACACTGCAACTAAGTGGCTGGGCAGAGACGTCAACCCAGCCCATCACAGTTTTCTCATAAACAAGGGCCCGGGTGAGGGGGGACAGTACCTAGCCATGACAATGAAGCACCAGTGGGTGACTTTCAGGCACCCACAGGGGGGATAGTTTGCCCAGAGTTGGCTAATGTCTGGTCACACTGAGTGGTGACCACCTAAGTCTGGCGCAGTTCCAGGAGGCAAAGAAGGCAGATGGCCTTGGTGGCTGCACGCCCTCCCCCTGGGCCTGGCTTCCTCCCCCGCCCCCTCCCCTGCAGGATGGCGCATGGCTCTGGCCTGCAGCTCAGCTAAAGGAGAAAGTCTCCTTGGCTGCTTGCTGGTGCGATCCTGAGGCAGCTCCAAGCAGGACTGTTGTTCCTCTAAAGACAGTCCCCTCCCCAGGCAGGAGCCCCACCAGGCACCCTCACTGGAGTTCAAGGGCAGTGCCCAGGGAGTGGTCCCTGGGAGCAGATGCCCTGCCAGGATGGAAGGCCAAACGTCTGGACCCGCCAACGGCAAAGGCCTGATTTAGTTTCTGTTTCCGTCCGTTCAGAGATCCCAGCTTGACCCAGACGCAGGGTGGCTGGGCAGAACCTGCCAGGAGGATGCCAGGGCAGGCAGGAAGGGAATAGGAACTGCCACCTAGGTATGTACAGGGGTCATCGATGCTTAACAGGAATAGACCTTTGCCTCTCTCAGGGGTGCCCTCTCTTTCTCCTGGGCTGGAGCTAGAAGTAGGGAGGAGCAGGTGGGAGTGGAGCTTGCCATCCTTTTGCTGGGGGACCTTAGACAAGTCTAGCCTACTTTCTGTGCCTCAGTCCACAGGCAGGGGATAGTTGGGCTAGGTGATCGTTAACCACCTGCCAGCTCAGAACTGTTGGGCTGGGTCAGGAGGCTCTCCGTTCGCATCTACCAGGCCATATGTTTGTCTGGGACCTCCTGGAGATTAGGGAAAGACTCAGGAGGGGCCAGGCCCAGGACTCCCTGGAAGGATCCCCCGGGGCAGAGAACACTGGTCTGAGAGTCAGGAACCATTGCTTCTAGTTTTAGATCTACTGCTAAATTGGCTGTGTGGCTCTGGGTCAGTTAGTTGCCCTCTCTGGACTTTCGTTTTCTCATCAGCAAAAACGGGAGATAGTCTCTGCTCTGCCCTCCTCTGGAAGGCTATTGTGAGCATCCAACAACCAGATGGGAAGGTGTCTGGGGACGATAAAGGGCTAGGCTGATGTTGGCAAATTATTTTTCACTTCACTTTGTTTCTCAAATAATTTGAGAAATTTTGCTACTGATCATGGTGATGATAAGAATTTCTGCAAATTTCATGGCCAGATTCACGTTTGGAGGACAGGCTGAGAGCCCAATCCTGATAATGAGAATTATGAACTAAGCACTCTCTATATACCAGACACTGTGTTGGTGCTACTATTAATACTTCAATTCTGCAAATAAAAAAACCATGAAGCCCAGAAAGTGTAACGAATCCGCCCAAACTCACACAGAAGAGCCAGAAATCCTATCCCAGGTACGTCCAGCAGTGACACCCAGCCCCGTAACCACCAGGCAGCTCTGCCCCTTGTCCCCAGGGCAGAGCTCTGTTCCTCCCACCACCAGACCCCGGGGATGTATCTCCCCATCCCGTACCCCAGGGGCCCAAGAGTGGGCTGGAAGCAACACGGTCCCCTCCAGTGTGGGACCTCTGACCTCCCTCCCCGCGCGCCCCGCCCCACCTGGGCAGAGTGTCCCCGTGTGTCCGCCCGCCTTCCCTGCTCTGACCCTGGCGCCTGCAGGTGCGGCTGGTGATCGCCGAGAAGGGCCTGGCATGTGAGGAGCGGGACGTGAGCCTGCCGCAGAGCGAGCACAAGGAGCCCTGGTTCATGCGGCTCAACCTGGGCGAGGAGGTGCCCGTCATCATCCATCGCGACAATATCATCAGCGACTACGACCAGATCATCGACTACGTGGAGCGCACGTTCACGGGAGGTACGGCGGCCGCACGGGCCCAGACAGCGCCCCAGAACCTTGGGAAGCCTGGGCAAACCCCGCGGGCCCGGGCTCCCCCACAAGGAACCACGGGCTACAGGCAGGGCTCAGATGCCCCCCAGGAACCACAGAGCATGGCCACAGGTCCCCGGGGACCCCACAGATCTGACCCCCCCTCCCCGGTACTGAGGGAAAGGGCATGGCCCAGACACCCCCCTTGGAGCGGCTAGGGCTATAGCCTCCTTGCCAGGGGCCTCTGGAGTCATAGGCTCGGCCACAGACACTCTGGAGCCCATCAGGCATGAACGGGACCCAAACCCCCTTCTAAGTCCCCACAGACAGGATCCAGATCTCCCGGGGATGCCAGGGCTCAGCCAGGACCCAGCCCCCTGAAACCCTGTAAGCATAGTCAGGGCCACAGGCTCTTCCGGAACCCCACAGACATGGGCCCGGATACCTGAGAACTTTGCAGACATGAGCAGGGCCCAGCACCCCAGAACCCCACAGAACCCTATGTCCTCCATCCCTCCTTCCCTCCCTCTGGCCTCGCTCAAGTCCAGAAGCTCAGTGCCCATGGCAGAGGCTGCCGATGCAGCTGAAAGGTCAGGGCCCGGACATGCACTGTTTTAAAAGAATATGAATTAGTTGCGAACATTTAAAAACCAAGGAGAGTGCAATTTCAAACATCCAGGTTTCCAGCTTCTCTCCAAGTCTGGCAACACTAGGCCTAGAGACCCACCTGGCAACAAGCCCGGGCAGGTGAGGAGTTGCCCCTCAGGGGACGGCTCAGCAGGGCTCCAGTGAGGAGAGGTAGGCGAGCAGGATCACTAGGGTCCCCTGTCAGCCTGGTGGGGACTTTCTCTCAAGAGTCAAGGAAAGGGGATGGGCCCCAAACTTCTGGACATGTCGCGGTTCCGGGATGCTGAGGTTGGGGGATGGGATGCCAGAGGCTGGCCTCTCTGAATCAGGGGGGCGGGAGGCCCGACACAGGGCCCTGCGTGGCGCCGCCCAGCCCCCGGCCGTGCCCCGCAGAGCACGTGGTGGCGCTGATGCCCGAGGCGGGCAGCCCCCAGCACGCACGGGTGCTGCAGTACCGTGAGCTGCTGGACGCGCTGCCCATGGACGCCTACACGCACGGCTGCATCCTGCACCCCGAACTCACCGCCGACTCCATGATCCCCAAGTACGCCACGGCCGAGATCCGCAGTGAGTCCTGGGGTCGGGGTCGGGGCGCAGAACCCTAGGGTAACCCGGTCTTCGCCCACCTCCTCCCTCTTCCTCCCATTCCTGTATCTCTTACTCACTTTCTTCCCTTTAACTCTCCTCTTCCCCATGGATATCCCTCTGCCTCTGCCTCTCTCTCCATCCCTGTGTCTGTCTCTGTCTCTCTCTCTCTCTGGCTCTCCATCTCACTCACCCTGTTACGAGCTGAATATGTCTCTCTCCCTCTCTGGCAGTCTCTCTCTCTCATTCCCTTCTCCTGCCCCCTCCTCTTGTCCTGCCATCCCATACAGAGGCCATAGGGCTATCTGTCCCCCTAGAGGCTTGCCTGTCCGTGGGAGCTGGGACACCTCCCCACAGGCATCTCAGCCCCAGACACCTGGGGTTGGCAGCCCAGGGTACTGAGTGACATCAGGGCTGGCATCACCAAGGAAGATTGCCCAGATATTGCAAGGCCCCGGGTCTCTGAGTTCTGATTCAAGCATCCCCATATACTGTCCTAACTGCCAGCCTGATTGTGCCCACAGCCTACTTTATCCTTTCATTTTTTTCAGTACTCAGTAAATAAGTGTTGGATTAAATCAGATCATCCATCAACAACTGTTTACAGACTTTGGTCCAGGCTCTGTGCAGCCACCATGGGGTCCAATACACAGATGAAGCATGATGATTCCAAGTAGATAATAGGTGCTCAGTAAATGGTCACTTCCTCTCTCTCAAAGGAATGAGGCTCACGTCCAAAGGTGGGCCAGGTTGTGGCACTCGATTTTGTCTCTTTAGAGTGCCCTTGAACAGGACTCAGGACATATTTATGTTGTCCTGTCCCCATTGAGTCAACAATATTTAACAACATTTATGAACTCTCCTATGACCCAGGCCCTGGGCAGGGGGCTGGGGACAGAAGGGGACTGTCACAGCTTCTACCCTCCCAGGGTCACAGTTTCATGGAAGCAGAAAGACAAATGACCAGATGATTACAATGCAGGACTAAGTAAATTTGAACAACCTCTCAGGAGGGCAGTCTGGCCCTCTATATCGAGTATTAAAAGGCCCACACTTTGGAGACTGTCCTGCAATGACACTGGGATGTGTGCGCCAAAGAAGTACGTACAAGGATATGCATTGCAGCATAAGGGGTAAAAGCAAGAGGCTGGAAATAACCCAGTTGACCGTGATTTGGGGACTGGGTAGATAAATTCTGGTACATACAAACAATGAAATACTGGGCAGCTGTTAAAAAAATAACAGGCATGTGGAATGCGCTCTAAGATATATTAGTAAGTAGGAAGAAAGTGAAGGGCAAAAAAATGCATCTAGTGTACTATCATTAATATATGTAAAAGGGGGGTCGAATGGATACACAGGTGCTTGCAAACACAAGGAGTACTTCTGGAAGGACGCATGAGAAGATTGGGAGAGCAGAACTAAGGGACTGCAGATTGAGAGGAGAGAGATTTACTTTTCACTGTACGTTCCTTAATATTGTTTGAATTTTTAAACAAGCATGCATGTATAATCTATTCAAAACTAATTGATTTTGGGACTTCCCTGGTGGTCCAGTCGTTAAAACACCGTGCTTCCATTGCAGGGGGCATGGGTTTGATCCCTGGTCAGAGAACTCAGATTCCGCGTGCCACACAGTGTGGCAAAAAAACAAACAAACAAACAACCCACACTGATTAAAAATTTTCTAACCTAGTACCAATCAGTGTTATGATAAGGGGAACATAGAGGCAGTGGGGCCAGAGAAGATGCCCATCCCAGTCCAAGAGATGTCCAAGTGGGACTGGGACCCCGGGGAGAGGGCAGGCCAGGTTTGGGTCCCACCACACACCTGGCCCACCATGTCCCATACTTACTGGCTAAGAGTTCCAGAGAAATCCTTCCCCAATCATGGAACAGACCTTAGGATCTTATCCCACGTAATGCTTCCACCTCCTCTTGTAAAACCCGCAGCTTACAGCTAGACTTTTAATGTCAGATTATAGGACACTTTGTCTCTCCCATTAAGTATAATTCTCAAGGTGCTGCCTTGAGTTCCATCATTGATCCACATTCCATCACCCAGGCCTTTTCAGCATCTTTAAAAGGCCAATTTCCCAGGAAAGGTGGTCAATACGTCCCTGAATCTTCAGGAAAGTTGCCTCACCAGAAGTGGAAGTTTCAAGACACCAAGCTCTCTTATAGTTTTTTTAAAACAAGTTTTTCCCTGTGGATTACAGTGAGTGAGCTCTAGACTGAGAATTGGACAGATCCTGATTCAAAATCTGCTTGTCATTTACTGGTGTGGAATTTACTAGCCTCTCTGAATCCGTTTCTTCACTACAGAAAGGGGTGAGGGAGACGTTCACTGAAGCATGAGCTTGTCCACATTTAGGGTGATATTCATTTCCGGCAAACTCCTACTCATCCCCTAGAGTCTCCTCCTCAGTGAGGTTTCTTGACCCCTTGTGCCCCAGGCAGGTGGCCCTCTGGGTCCCACAGCATTCTGTTCACTCTTCATTAGAGATTGATCATGCTATGTCGTAGGTATCTCTTTTATGGTCTAGGGCAGGATGGCATCTCATCCATCCCTATGTCCCAGCCTGTAATGACATAGTGTCTCCTAGTTATGCCTGTTGATATTGTTACTTCCTGGACTAGTGTTTGAATGGGACCTATTCCAAGTTGTTGGGGGGAAGGGAAAGGAAGAGTACCAGGTATCAGAAGAACGGGACCTTTCCTATTCTCTCCCCAGGACATTTAGCCAACGCCACCATGGACTTCATGAAATTGGACCATGAAGAGGAGCCCCAGCTCTCTGAGCCCTACCTTTCTAAACAGAAGAAGCTCATGGTGAGTGACCCCAGGTCTGCTCATTCCCCTTTCCCACCATCTTTTCCATGGAAAAGAAGAACTGGAAGAAGCTGGTTCTAAGTAGAGAGTCAGCTGATGACATGAAATGGGAAAACCACTGGTTTGCTTTCCCAATCCTGTCTCCTCTGTCATTTACTGGCTCTTTGACCTTGAGCAAGTCACTGTTGCCCTGGAGCCTCACTTTCCTAATGTCTTAGGTTGTGTCCCTAAGAGCAGAGCATTGGACAGAGGTTCTGGGGTAAGCGAGGTATTGAGGGAGTGCTCTGCGAGGTATTGAGGGAGCGCTCTAAGGAGAACCCAGTAAGGATGAGATAGGATGAAGAAGGGGCTAAGTTCACCTGATCCCACAGGGAGCCCCGGAGGATAAACGGTGCCACAAAGTCGATCCACCTTGAGACAAAGGGACAGACTTTTATACCCTTATATCAGCCAATCATTGACCTATTTATTTCCCAAGTATTTCCAGGAAACTCCTCATTGGCTGAGAACAATTCTCTGGAGAAGGGGAAAGCTGTGAGCCACTGTCAACCAACTCTCATGGCAGCTGGTGTACGAGAGTACCAGCCCCATGAAAGGGATCTGGCCAGGACAGTCAAGCTCACAGGACTATTGTGAACACCAGATGAGGATCCTTTGTAACAGTGGGGGTATCCTACACACTTAAGGGGATATAAGGAGACTGGGTTTGCAGAAGGGGATTTGGGCCAAGAGTCTTCCATCCCTGGTCATCCTTGCTCTATTGAGGCCAACTCAGCTCCTCTAGCACCTGCCTGTCCTGCCCCCAGGCCAAGATCCTGGAGCACGATGATGTGAGCTACCTGAAGAAGATCCTGGGGGAGCTGGCCATGGTGCTGGACCAGATCGAGGCTGAGCTGGAGAAGAGGAAGCTTGAGAACGAGGGTGGGTGCCAGTTCTGGGGTAGGTGAGTGCTGGAGCCCATCCAGCCCACTCTGTCCATGACAGTCCCAGCATCTTTTCCCCCAAAGGTCTTAGAGGACCATCCAGGTGGTTAGGATCATGGGCCATGGAGTCAGAAAGACCTAAGTTTAAGTCCTAGCTTGGCCACTTGCTAGTTGAATGACCCTGGGCCACGTGCTTCACCTCCCTGGACCTCAGTTCCCCATCCATAAGATGGAGATAATAATAAGACCGACCTCAGAGAGATGTTGAGACACCGCATGAGATAATATATGTGGGATGCTTAGATCAGCGCTTAGCACACAGTATTTAATAAAGGCTATTGAAGATGATGATGGTAATGGTGGTGGCGATCGCTATCCACTACACCATCTCCCCTTTCCCCGACTGAAGGACGGATTATGGCTCCTTCATGCTGTAGGAACCAGACATCTAGGCTCACCCGGACTCTCTGACCTGGACTCTTTCTGTTCTCAAGTGCCTCTCTTCTCTGGACGCTGAGCACGCCAGCTACATTTCCACCTCCACACCTTAGCTCCTGCAGCTCTTCCAGCCTGGAGCGCCCTCTCCTTACCACTCTGCTCCTTTTTGCATCTATACATCATCCTTGCCGCCACCCTTCTTCAAATTTCATTCGGGACCTTCCCATTTTGCTCTATTTTAGGTACCCTGTTAGTCTGGTCTCCTCAACAATGCAAATTTGTGGAACCCATTCAACATGCACTGCTACGCTCATAGCTTCACACACACGCACAGATGTCTGTGTATGTGGGAAGGTTGTGGAGCACAGTGTTCTAAAAGATGGGTTTAGAGTGAGACAGATATGAGTTAGGGTCCTAGCTTTGCTGCCTATACCGCGTGACTTGGGCAAGTTCCTTTCCTTATTGGGGCCTCAGTTTCAACATCTGTGAAACAGGATGGTAATAGTAGAATTTAAAACCTAAACTCCATCTTGTTGAACTCTTTAAAAAATGAAAAACACTCAGCACAGGGCCTGGAACATACTAGTTAATTACATATGACAGCTAAAGGCACATGCATTCTCCAGGTGAGAAAACTAAGGCTCAGAGAGATAAAGTGACTCGCTCAAGGTCACACAGCTCTTAAACGGCATAGTTGGCATAAGAACAGGTTCCCTCTCAATGGGTATAATGTTCTTCCAGCATTTCACAGCTGAGGCCTCAAGCAAATGGCACACACAGATACCTAAGGTCCTAAACAGGAACACTGTCACGCATGCTGAAGCCAGCTGCCGTAAATCCTTTCTAGAAAAAAGCGGAGTATGGCTAAATGAGTAAAAACAATGCATACCTCAAGAAGGAACTTTCTCATTTCTATCAGAGAGGGTGCTGGGAAGGGGCCATTACAGAAGAGTGTTCAGGGGCCAATGGAAGTAGCTGGACCACATGTTGCCCATCATCCAGCAGGTTAAGCCAGGCTCTTCATATGATGGTGGTCACAGGGATACTGAGAGCAGCAAGAGAGCAAAGCCCCAAGGTGCAAATATGTTTTAAGCCTCTACTTGTGTCACATTTACGAAAGCCCCATTGGCTAAAGCAAGTGACATTGGCAGAGCCAGGATTAAAAGGGTAGAGGGTTGGACTCTGCCTCTTGATGGCAGAAGCAGTACAGCCTTTGCAAAGGGGCAAGCGTGCAGGAATGGGTGGAATTTGCAGCCATTTTTGCAATCTACTCAGGGGTGAGGTGTTCTGATTTTACTTTTAAAAGTACTCTGGTTGCTGTGAAAATGGATTTCAAGGGAGACAGAAGCCCAGATGAGATGGTGGTGGCTTGGACTGAGGTGGTGGCAGTGGAGATGGGGAGGCATGAAAGGCTTGAGAGGTATTTTGGAGATAAAATGGGCAGGAACTTGCTGAAAGGTCGAGGGTATTGGAGGGAGTGGAGTAAGAGGGGATAAAGGAATCAAAGATGACTCCTGAGGTTTTGGTCTGAGCTACTGAGTGGTGCCATTTCCTGACATGGGCAAGGGGGACCCAAGAGTTCAGGTTTTTTTTAGATTCCGCATGTTAAGTGTCATCCCCAAGAGGGGATGTCACATAAGCCATTAGGTATTCTAGTCTGACTTTCAAAGGAGAGGTCAGAATTTGGAGATGGAGATTTGCAAGTCTTCAGCATATACACGGTGATTAAAGCCGTAGAATTGGATGATGTCACCTAGAGGGCAGTGGAGAGAGACAGAAAGAGGAATCAAGACCTGCTTATTAGTTATTTATTGCTTATAACAAACTGCTCCCAAACTCAGCGGCTTAAACAAACAAACAAAAAGCATTTGTCGGGCTTCCCTGGTGGCGCAGTGGTTAAGAATCCACCTGCCAATGCAGGGGACACGGGTTCGAGCCCTGCTCCGGGAAGATCCCACATGCCGTGGAGCAACTAAGTCCATGCGCCACGACTACTGAGCCTGTGCTCTAGAGCCTGCAAGCCACAACTACTGAGCCCGCGTGCCACAACTACTGAAGCCCGTGCGCCTGGAGCCCATGCTCCACAACAATAGAAGCCACGCAATGAGAAGCCCGAGCACTGCAACGAAGAGTAGCCCCCACTCGCCGCAACTAGAGAAAGCCCGTGTGCAGCAACGAAGACCCAACACAGCCAAAAATAAATAAATAAATAAATAAATAAATAAAAACAGGCAGCAGGCTAGGTTTGAGCTGAGGGCCATAGTTTAAAAAAAAACGAAAAAAAAAGCATTTGTCATATCACACATTTTCTGTGAATCAGAAATTCCGGAGCAGCTTGGCTGAGTGTTTCTAATTCAGGGTTGCATGATGCAGGGATAGATGCATCTATCCCTCCCCCCAACTCTTCCCCCGTCTCTAAGTCAAGCCGTTAGCTGGGGCTGCAACACCCTGAGCTGAAGGGTCCACGATGGCTCATTCACGTGGGTCTTCACTAGAGGTGTCAGTTCCCCACTGCTGCTGGCCGGAGACCTCAGCTTCTCGCTACACGGGCATCTTGTTAGGGCTGCTTGAGTTTCTTCACAACACGGCAGCCGGCTTTCCCCTGAGCAAGTGATCCCAGAGAGACAGAAGCAGCGGAAGCCACATGATCTCTTATGACCTACCCTTGGAAGTCATTCTGTCATTTCTGCTACATTCTATTCATTTGAAGCAAGGCATTAAATACAGCCCATATTCAAGGGGAGAAAAATTGGGCTCCACCAAAGAGATAAGTATCAAGTAATATGTGAGCGTATTTTTTTCTTTTTCTAAATTGAAGTATAGTTGATTTACAACTTTATATTTATTTATTTATGGCTGTGCTGCATGGCTTGCGGGATCTTATTTCCCCCACCAGAGGTTGAACCGGGCCCTGGGCAGTGAAAGTGTGGAGTCCTAACCACTGGACTGCCAGGCAATTCCCTACAACGTTTTATTAGTTTCGAGCATACAGTGTAGTAATTCAGTATTTTTAGATTGTACTCCATCAAAAGTCATTACAAGATAATGGCCATAATTCCCTGGGCTATATATACAGTGTATCCTTGTTGCTTATCTATGTTACACATAGTAGTTTGTATCTCTTAATCCCACACCCCTAATTTGCCCCTCCCCCTTCCTTCTCCCTTTTGGTAACCACTAGTTTATTTTCTCTCTCTCTCTCTTTTTTTTATGGAAAGGCATTTTATTTTAAATATAGCAGTGTATACATGTCAATCCCAAACACCCAGTCTATCCCTCCCCCCAACCCTTCCCCCGTCTCTAAGTCTGTGAGTCTGTTTCTGTTTTGTAAATAAGTTCATTTGTATCATTTTTGTTTTAGATTCCGCATATAAGCGATATCATACGATATTTGTCTTTCTCTGACTCACTTCACTTAGTATGATAATCTCCAGGTCCATCCATGTTGCTGCAAATAGCATTATTTCATTCTTTTTAGTGGCTGAGCAATATTCACTAGTTTATTTTCTATATCTGTGACTCTGTTTCTGTTTTGCATATACATGTGTTTACATTATTTTTTAGATTCCACAGAGAAAGACAAGCACTGTTTCGTATTTTAAAACTACCACATCTGCCCCGAGGCTCCCCCTCATTGAGAGAAGGGTAAAGACAGACGAGCTGGCAAAGCTGATGGGACACAGTGGCCAGTGAGGCGTGAGGACTCCTGTGTCATAGAACCCAGAAAGGATTGTGTTTTAAGGAGGGAGAACAGTGTCAAATGCAGCTGAGAGGCTGAATAAACCAAGGATAGGAAAGCGTCCCTTGGGTTTTGTCCCATGGCTGTTGGTGGTGACCTTGCCAAGAGCAGTTTCACTGGAATGTGAGGGCAATGGCTGAAGAGTGAATGGGAGGTGAGGCGTGAAGATGGCCAGTGTAGACAACCCTTTTGAGAAGTTTCGCTGTAGAGGGAATAGAGAAATGGGGTGGTGTCTGAAGAAGGCTGTGGGGCAAAGGGAGGAATGTTTTCAAGATAGGAGATACAACAGCGTGTTTTCAGGCCGGTAGAAATGCCTCAGTGGAAAGGAGAAATCAGTGATGCAGGACCAATGAGGATTGAGAAGGTGTGCTTCAGGCAGGGTCCCCAGGGGACACACAGGGCACCCTCAAATTGGGTAAATCAAAGAGGCCTTCATAAAGGGACTGTTTACAGATGTGTGGGCGGGACACAGGGAAACCACAAGGAAAAGTGCAGTACCTGGACCTGGGGTTGTGAGCGATGGGGGCAGTTTCAGGAACCAGGACAAAGAGGGCCACCTGACAGGAGCTGTGACTTTCTGGGTTCGATCCCTGGTCGGGGAACTAAGATCCTGCCTGCTGCCTGGCGAGGCCAAAAACAAACAAATAAGCCAGCCCGTGGCAACCTGCAGAGAAAAAACTGAGGGAAGTAAGACTCTGACCTCACCCTCGCCCACCATCCTATCTCCCACCTCTGCTCCCCATTGGCCAAACACCCCTGGAGCCAGAGGGCACGGAGTCCCATCAGTGTACCCGTCAAGTTGGCCTCCTGGGGGGCGCAGAGCAGCGTGGGGAGGGGAGGAGAGTGGCTCTAGAAAGGGAAAGGGAGCATGTGCAGCGTTGGGTGGGTGCAGAGGACCACGCAGGGCCTGACCTTGAGCGTAGGTGGCTCACACCCTCCCTTGTGTCAGCAGGTGGTAAATGCAGGGGCCTGGCGTTGTGGGTTTCATGGTGGGGGGTAAGGGCTTTCATGTCTGAAGGTTCCTGTTTTCTGAATGAAGCATGAGGTGACGTCATCAACAGAGAAAACCACCGGGTGCGAGGAGAGAAGATGAAAGATGTGCATCTCTCTGCAGGGGGCGGTGAAGCGAGCATCCCCCAGGGCTGCTACAGGACTGCTACAGGACCCGGGCAGGGCTGCCGGCCCTCCCGGGCTTTGTGGTCAGGATTTAAAGTGTAACTGGTAAGGGTAACTGTCTCCGGCACACTCAGCTGGCAGACTTGGAGAAGGCACAAGACAGGGTTCATCCAGGGCTGCGACTTGGCAAAGGGAACCCACAGCTGCAGGAGCGGGGGAAACCGAAGACCTTCTGTTGACATGCCAGATAGCTAGCTACCCGTGCCCGTGGACGTTATGCAGTCATGGCTAGCGGTATTTGCCTACAAACAGAAACACAGGAATGGACGTACTTAAATAGCGATGTACACTTACACACTCATGAACATCTGTCTGCAGGCAACCACCAAGTGCACGTGGGCATACACTTCACTTATGCATGTGGCAATCCCCCCACTGCATGGACACAGATGCCCATGTGTGCAGCTGTCTACATGCTGATACACAACCAGTTTCATGGATTTGAGCAGGCATTCACATGGGTAAACATACACACCATGCTGGATGCAGACACATAGGTCCCCACACATACCCAAATAAAAATGTACCCATTGAAAGAGGCCTACGTGTCAGTGGAGATACATACATATGTATGATGAAGTACTCTCTCAGGTAGATGTCTTACATTTGACAGCAGCTTAGATTTGTTGAGAGCCGGTGCCCTGTACTCCCTCGTTACCAAGGATAAACTGTTCTTGAACTAGCTAAGACTAGTCCCTTCCCTTGTGTACTTGATGCCACCCACGCTCATCCCTTCAAGGACACCACATCAGTAATTCTCTCCACTCTCTCCTGTAGCATCACCTCCTCTCGGCTCGATCATTCCCATCAACGTGCTGTTTTCTTCTTGTGGGGAGTTTCTTGCCTTTTGGGAGGTCTGAGGTCTTCTGCCAGCCTTCAGTAGGAGTTCTGTAGGAGTTGTTCCACGTGTGGATGTATTTCTGGTGTATCCGTGGGGAGGAAGGCGATCTCCGCGTCTTACTCTTCCGCCATCTTCAAGGTCCCCCCTGTACTGTTCTTTTATGTGATCTGGCAGGCAGATTCTTAACCACTGCACCACCAGGGAAGTCCCCCAAACACTCTTGACCCATCTCACATTATCGGCATATCCCTCCCATGACAGCAAAACTCCTTGAAAGGGTGACCTTTGCTCACCGTCTCTGATTCCTCTCCTCCCTTTCTTTCTTAGACTCCCTCCCAACCAGGCTTTCAGCGTCAGCATCTACTCCCACTGTTCTTGTCAAGGTCACCAGTCGCCAAATGCAATCGCCAATTCTCAGCTCCTTTTCTGTGACTTCCCGGCAGCGTCTGAGGTCAGCTGAGCACTATGTCCTTGGAACACTTTCTTATCTTGGCTTCTGGGACACCACACTCACCTGGGTCGTCTCCCACCTCACCGGCTACTCCTTCGCCCACTCCTTCACTGGTTGCTTCTTGTTGCCCAATATCTAAATCTTGAGGCCCCGAAGCTCAGTCCTTGGTTCTGTTCTCAGCTCTGTCTCCACTCACGCCCTTGATGATGCTGTGCACCTGTACCTCTAACTGCAGACACATCATCTCCCCTCAGAAGTCTAACAGGCATCTGGAAGATTCCGTATTCAAGAATAAACTTCTGATCAGTGCCTTCATTACACTTTAGCTCCTCCTCCCCTGAGACCGTGAGCCTCTGGAGGGAAGACATTTGTGTCTTGTCATGTCTTCATGCCCAGCACATACTACCAGATAAACATTTGTTGGATGAATGAATGAACATGAGGACACAGAGTGAAAGAGGCAGGCTCAGGCTGTGAGGGTGAAGGGTATTAGACTCATGGAATTTCTGAGCTGAAAGGAACACCTCTACAAAAGGGCAGAAGCAAGCTTCCCAAGAAAGCAGACCTCACCGGAAGTGGAGAGGAAGGGGAGAGCATTCCAGGCATGGGGTGCAGCAGGGGCAACGGCTCAGAGGCCAAAATGGGCGTGGCTTGCTTGAGAGGAACAGTGGGCAAGTGGGCAATTTGTGAGAAGTGAAGATCAGAGAAGTACTGGGTGGGCCAAAAAGTTCGTTTGGGTTTTTCGTAAGATGTTCTAGAAAAAAGCAAACGAACTTTTTGGCCAACCCAATACATTGGAGCTCATCCAACTACTGAAAGGGCTTAAAAGCCACGCAGAGGAATCTGGACATTAATGTGTAGTCACTGGGGAGAATTTCAGGTTGTTGAGCCAAGCAGTGATGAAGGAGACCAAAGGGGCTCCAGAATTTCAAGTCTAGTGTTTCCTAAATACACAGGCTAATTTTAGATGTCACGTGACCATGGCGATACATGATATAAAACCACACGATGAGAATTATTCTCTTAATTCTGTTGATTGTATTAAAGAAAGGGTGTTAGTATGATGCTAGCATTTAATTCCCATAGAGGGGTCATGTATTAATACCTGCCCTTTTCTTCAAACAAATAAATAAGTCTTGGGCTCAGGGATTTTGGGCAGGCAGTAGTATCCAGCTGGAATTTAATAGCATTTGTTTTGTTTCTTGTTAAATGTACTTTCATCATTGCACATAGGTTATGGCAAATGATACTCTTAGTGATAGTTTCTTTTCTCATTCATCACTCATTAAGTAAAGATTTAGTGAGCCAGGCACTGTTCTAGGTGCAGGGGATACAGCTGTGAACAAGACAGACCCAAATTCCTGCCCTCATGGAGCTTCCATTCTGGTAGAGGGTGGCAGCCAATAAACAAAGTGAGCATGTACAGTATATGGTGGAACACTGGGGAAAAGTTGTATGGAAGAAAACAGAACAGGGGAGGAGGACAGTGACTGCTGGGATTGGGGTTTCAATTTTAACTGGGTGGTCAGTGAAGCCCCCCGAGAAGACGGCACTGAGCCAAGACCTGAAAGAGGTGGAGGAGTAAGCCCTGTAGCTCTGTGGGGGAAGAGTGTTCCAGGCAGAGCGAACAGCAAGTGCAAAGGCCCTGGGGTGGGAACGTGCCTAGAATGAGGAACTGCAAGGAGGCCAGTGTGGTTGAAGAAGGGTGAGTCAAGGGGGGGGACTTCCCTGGCGGTCCAGTGGTTAGGACTCAGCACTTTCACTGCTGTGGCCCTGGGTTCAATCCCTGGTTGGGGAACTAAGATCCCGCAAGACATGAAGCAAAAAAAAAAAAAAAGAGTGAGTCAAGGGGGAAAAGGTAGACTCCTAGGTCTGAAAGGTACCTGGGGGCCAGATCACGTAGGACCTTTAGACCATTAGAAGGGCTTCAGCTTTGACTACGACAGGGGGTCATTAAAGGGCTTTGATCAGAGAGAAGGACATGATCTGACTTAAGATTTAACAGGAATCCTCTCTCTGCTGTGCTGAGAATAGACTCTAGGGAGTCAAAGGCAAATGATACTGGTCGTTAGGACCAGGATGGTCACATCGGAGGTAACATCTAACTTCGGATGTATTTTGAAAATAAAGCTGATGGGAACTGCTGACAAAGTGTATGCGGGGTGTGAAAGAAAGAGAAGGATTCAAAATGGCCCGCGTGCTTTTGGCCTGAGGGGCTGGAAGGATGGAGGTGCTGTTACTGACGTGGGGATGAATGTGGTGGGTTTGGGGGTGACGGTCAGTTTTGGACATGTCGCGTTTAAGATGCACAGCGGACTCACAAGTAGAGCTGGAAAATGGGCAGTGGGGTATACGAGTCCAGAGTTTAAATACATATATTTGCATTTAATAAGTCAGTTGATTTAAAGAAAACAAATAATAGAGGTAGTATATGCATCTGGCAAAAATCATGAAAAAAGTGCAGGAGTGGGTGACCTTGGGGGAACACTATAGCGGGCAGACAGAAGCCAGAGGCGTCACTGAGAGAGGAGGGCGTGTATGGCGGAAGAAGAGCTGACCCCTCCCCTCCCCCATCTCCTGTCACTTCCATTCTAGGGCAGAAATGTGAGCTGTGGCTCTGCGGCTGTGCTTTCACCCTTGCTGATGTCCTCCTGGGAGCCACCCTGCACCGCCTCAAATTCCTGGGACTGTCCAAGAAATACTGGGAAGATGGCAGCCGGCCCAACCTGCAGTCCTTCTTTGAGAGGGTCCAGAAACGCTTTGCCTTCCGGAAAGTTCTGGGCGACATCCACACCACTCTGCTGTCAGCAGTCATCCCCAACGCGTTCCGGCTGGTCAAGCGGAAACCCCCATCTTTCTTTGGGGCATCCTTCCTCATGGGCTCCCTGGGTGGGATGGGCTACTTTGCCTACTGGTACCTCAAGAAAAAATACATCTAAAGCCAGGCCCCGGGCTTGGTGTCTGACTGTTGGTGTCTCTGTCCTGTGTGATTCCCAGTGAGCTCTCAGTAACGCACCGTCTCATGCACACTTGGACAGCCCCTCCCACCCCTTGTTTGGAGCAATTCTATCGTCAGTCTGAAAACATTCCATAGTTTAGGAGTAGATGTTGCCAGTGCCGTGAGTTGAGGCCACGGTTCTACTGAAGGAGAGAAAGAGTGAGTGGGAGAGAGAGAGAAAGAGAGAGAAACAAAAACACGAATGCCTTTTTTTTTTCGATTCAAGGTCTCAAGATGGAACTGTGGGGACTGGTTAGGATCCAAGGTGAGTCCCAGGTCATTTCATTCACCAGGGCCCAGATTCTGGGAGGTGCTGGGGGCTCGGAGGGCCTGACCCCTCACCTCCCCTTCCCTCTTGCCCAGGGAACTCTTCCACAGGACAAAGCCAACATCAAGACTTGACTCTTCTAAGCGCTACCTCCAGGTGGGGCTGGAGATCTGGAGACCCCACGGGAGGCCCCTGAAGACTGGAAGGGGCTTCAGTCTCCTCTTGGAAGTGAACTGAGACAGCACTGGCCGAGCCAAGGCAGTGACTTCCAGCCACAGGCCATGTCTGGGGCCGACGCCATGAGCACACCCTCCCATTCCCCTCTTGATTTGGCCAGTGTGCTCTGGTCGGGCACTTTACTGGAAGTCCCTGAAGGCAGTGTCCATCCTCCTCTTCCCACCCGGAGCTGAGTTTTCCCACCATGTGAGGTGGACTTTCAGGAAAAGCCACATTGATCTTCTCTCGAAGTTCAGCCCTGGCCGGAGAGCAGGGGTGGGTCTGGAGGTGGATGTCCCTCCTCCAGCCTCTGCCAAAGCCATCTGTTAACGTCTGCCTTCCCCTTCACTCTCGGGGCTCCCCCCACGCCCTACCATGCCACGCAGGGGGGTTTCCGCGTCCACGCTGCCCGTCCTTGCGGCGTCTCACTTCCCTGTGCCTTTTGCATGTTGGGAGAGGGTCTGGGTGTCACTGCCGCTCATGCTTAGAAACCACTGAAAGCCCCCAATAAAAGCATCAAGGAGGAGCAGCTGCTTTTCATTTCTAAATCTGTGTTGCCCATCTAGTTCTCATTTCCAGAGTTTGGGGCCAGAGGGGTGGAGGTACGACGTTGAGACTCAGTGAGTCTGACTCTCACCAACGTTTTGACCATTTCACTTCTGGTGAGAAGGAAGAGATGACTGATGGCTGCTTGGGGGGCCCAAGGCTGGATCTGGGGAGGCCGGGTCTTTTGTTTTGTTTTCTGGCTGTACCGCATGGCTTGAGGAATCTTAGTTCCCCAACCAGGGATCAAACCCGGGCCCAAGGCAATGAAGCTCTGAGTCCTAACCACTGGACTACCAGGGAATTCCCACAGCCAGGTTTTATCCAATAGGAAAGGATAGACAGGATGTTAGAGCACATGTCCAGTACTTTAAGGCCCGGCTGTTGAAGAGGGTCATGTGACTTCCACACGCGGTCCATGGGTGAGAATTTAATTACCAGGCTTCACCCAGCTGCAAAGGAGGCTGGGAAATGTAGTCTGTGATTGGGCAGCCTATTGCTAAGGAAGGAGAGAACAGATCCTGGTGGACAGCCAGCAGCCTCTGACATAAGGAAGCACTGAATGGGAAGAGGCCCAGGTAGACTGCTGGAGAGAACCATAGACTCAAAGACTCCACAGGCCCCACCTGCCAGTTCCACATGTGCAGAAACTGAGGCCTGGGAATGGGCATGTGTCTGGTTTGGTCAGGATCGCACAACAAGTGAGCTAGAGCTAAGTGTCCTTTCCCTGGTCCCTTTCTGTCTCGGAATGTCATGGAGAGCAGCTCGGGTGTGGAAAAGCATCAACATGCGTACGTTTACTCAGGATCCATCAGCAGCTGAGCCTTCTACCAGGTGCCATGGAGGGTTGCAGAGATGGACAGGGTGTGGGGCTGAGTTCAGTCTAGTTGGGAAGACAGACACCACCACCGCCAGGACTGCGGTAATGGGCGCCCCCAGTGTTTACAATGCTAAGAAGGTCTATCCCACATTCACAGAAGGATGCCTGTTGGGGAGGACGGTAAGGGCTGCTGAAGGTCATATCTCCTTCAGCTCATTGGCTGCTCACTGCCAAAGTCACAGAATCATCTGCCCGGGCCATTCCAACGTTATCTCCAAAGACCTGTTTGGTCCTTCGCTAGCAACCTGGGCCCACATTGCCTAAAACCCTCAGTTTTCTCATCTCTAAATGGAGCTAATAATAATAATGGCAGCCGTCCTTTGAGTACTAACCAGATACTAGGAAATTCACAGAAATTATTTCTAAGTCTGCAAAGCATAGCTTTTTATGTCTCACTGATGAGGAAACAGAGGCTCAGAGAGTTAGCACCCAAGGTACAAGTGGTAGATTGGATTTTTGGATTCCCTAATAGGGTTATACATCCACAACCCTTGCCATGTGACTCTGTAGCACCTCCCACCGTGGGTGGAGTTTATTCCCTGCCCCATCAGGGTACTGTCCATGTGACCAGCTTGGGCCAGTGGACTGTTAGTGGAAGGATGTGATGGGAGTAGAGGCTTTAAACGTACCATGTGGGTGCCTCAGTGTTCATCACGAGAAGAGCAGGCCCCAGGTAGTTGCTGCCCTTTTCATCTGGACCTTAGAATGAAAGCAGAACAGACCTGAGCCCAGCTTGTGGCCTCGAACCAAGGCCAGCTGGCCCACTGCCTGAAGCAGAGCTCACCAGCTGAGGCCAGCCCATATCTGCAGAGCTGCAGCTACCTGTGAGCATTTGCTGTCATAAACCATCAGGTTTGGGTGTTATTACTGCAATAGCTGACTAATACAGTAGCAGAGCTGGGATGAAGCCAAAGCCCTTCCTGTTTTCTCTATGGCCTAGGCTGTTGGGAACTACAGCTGAGAGAATTCAGTAAAAATGTCAGGCAGCAGGATTCCCTGGTGGCGCAGTGGTTGAGAGTCCACCTGCCGATGCAGGGGACACGGGTTCGTGCCCCAGTCCGGGAAGATCCCACATGCCGTGGAGTGGCTGGGCCCATGAGCCATGGCCACTGAGTCTGCGCGTCCGGAGCCTGTGCTCCGCGACGGGAGAGGTCACAGCAGTGAGAGGCCCGTGTACCGCAAATTGTCCATGTGACCAGCTTGGGCCAGTGGACTGTTAGTGGAAGGATGTGATGGGAGTAGAGGCTTTAAACGTACCATGTGGGTGCCTCAGTGTTCATCACGAGAAGAGCAGGCCCCAGGTAGTTGCTGCCCTTTTCATCTGGACCTTAGAATGAAAGCAGAACAGACCTGAGCCCAGCTTGTGGCCTCGAACCAAGGCCAGCTGGCCCACTGCCTGAAGCAGAGCTCACCAGCTGAGGCCAGCCCATATCTGCAGAGCTGCAGCTACCTGTGAGCATTTGCTGTCATAAACCATCAGGTTTGGGTGTTATTACTGCAATAGCTGACTAATACAGTAGCAGAGCTGGGATGAAGCCAAAGCCCTTCCTGTTTTCTCTATGGCCTAGGCTGTTGGGAACTACAGCTGAGATAATTCAGTAAAAATGTCAGGCAGCGGGATTCCCTGGTGGCGCAGTGGTTGAGAGTCCACCTGCCGATGCAGGGGACACGGGTTCGTGCCCCAGTCCGGGAAGATCCCACATGCCGTGGAGTGGCTGGGCCCATGAGCCATGGCCACTGAGTGTGCGCGTCCGGAGCCTGTCCTCCGCGACGGGAGAGGTCACAGCAGTGAGAGGCCCGTGTACCGCAAAAAAAAAAAAAAAAAAATGTCAGGCAGCAGATTTAAAAATTCAGAACAAATGCTGCTAGTTGTTATTGATTTTAGTCAATGCTATATTTAAAAAATTATATTAAAGACACCGAGCCAGTTCAGGTTATTGGGGACATGTAGAAGTTACAGTGCCCAGGCTTCTGAGAGAGACATTCACCAAGCAAAGTAAATCTCTTCAGTAAAAAGCAGTCCTCATAGGCACCCAATATTTTAAAGTTTAGAACTTATTTTCCTACCCATCATTTCATTAAATCAGTCAAAGACCAATGACGTAGAAAGAATCATCCCCATTTCATAGATGAGTAACAAGCCCAGAGAGGTTAAGTGACTTGCCTAAGATCACACAGCTGAGGGAATGATAGGCAGGATTTGAATACAGTCTGCTTGCTCCAGTCCAAGGCTTCTAATAACTCTAGATAACTCAGCTTCCATCCTGACCTGTTCAGCCCTGCATCACTCCCCAGCAGCATGGGGCCTGTGGCAGATGCAACATGCTCAGGAAATGCAAATGGAAGGCAAGAAGGCATGAAAGGAGTGGAGCTGGGAAAGGGTGACAGCAGCTTGATCAGACAGGGCCTGAATACCTTTGCTCCAGAAATTAAGATGTCAATCAGGGGTGGCTCCCAGGCTCCCCCACCTACTCACCTCCTAGGCACTCAGACACACCCTTGGGGAGCCATGCCCTGGCAGAGAAGACAGGAGAAGTGATAAGTCTCCCAACTCAGTCCCTCAAGTACGCAGTCTGGAAACCAGGGTCAGGCAGCCCTTAGCTTACCTGCAAGTGGACAGCACCTCAAACACCTACTTTACCTTGATGCAAAGGACCCCACAGGTACACGGATGTCCCTTCCCCTCAGCTCTCCCGGAAAACGCTTCTCTCACTCTCCCCCACCTCCTAGTTAGCCCTGAAACCAGACTATAGTCTTGGAGACTCCATTCATTCTAGAGGTCCTGGGACATGGCCTTCCACATTTGACTGTATGTTTTAACTACCTCTGAGTCAATAAAAATTAAAACACTGACATGTATGGGGTTTCTTTTTCCTGAATTTTTTTTTTTTTTTTTTGGCCACACCATGCGGCATGCAGAATCTTAGTTCCCCAACCAGGGACTGAACCCGTGCCCCCTGCAGTGGAAGCGTGGAGTCTTAACCACTGGACCGCCAGGGAAGTCCCTCTTTTTCCTGATTTTAAAGTAGTTATAGTATAGATGGCACATTAGGGACTTATTGTGCACTTGAAAGACTTTTATATAGTGCCTCCCATAGACTAGGTCCTGTCCTAAGTAAGCCCTTTTCAAGTATCAATTCATCCAATCCTCACAACAACTCTACAAGGTAGGTACTTCTATTATCCCCATTTTACAGATGAAGAAACTGAGGAATTTGTTCAAGGTCACACAGCCAGTGTGTATGGCAGAGGCAGAATAATCGCCTCCATCCTTTGCTTTTCTGAGTGTGTTATGTAAATCATCTCTGCCTGAGCTGGGACAATGTTGGGGTAGCGTAGGGGAACACTCCGCTTTTGACGCTTAGCACCCTGTTTGGATGTGCTCATTTCATTGCCTGTGCCTGGCTAGACTGAGGGCAGAACCGTGTCTCTGAATTAACACCGTGTCCAGCATAGTGCCCCTCACCTAGCGGGGCAATGGATGTCGAATGAGGTGAGCCATTATCCCCACCTTACCCTTCACAAAGAGGCTCAGAGATTCTGACCTGACCGAGGGCACACAGCTGTAAGTTCTGGTCAGCACGAACGCAGTCTTTCTGCCACCAGATTCTGTGCTAAATATAACACCATTTATTCTTTGTCGTGACTGCATTATATTCCTGATATGTTTACCATAGTTTATTTAACCAACTGGCAACAGTTAGATAAATCTTGACAACTTTGCACTACCACAAATAGCTGCAATAAAATCTTTGTGTTTATCTTTGCCCACCTCTAATCTTTGTGTTCATCTTTGCCCACCTCTAATCTTTGTGTTCATCTTTGCCCACCTCTATGAACATTCCCATAGCCTAAGTCCCTAGACTGAAATTGTTAGGTCTGCACATTTTTTTGGTTTGTTTTTGTTTTTGGCTGGGCCACACGGCTTGTGGGATCTCAGCTCCCTGACCAGGGACTAAACCCGGGCCACGGAAGTTAAAGCCTGTAATCCTAACCACAGGCCACCAGGGAACTCCCGGGTCTGCACATTTTAAGTTTGGATACGACAAGGTTACCATCTAATCATGTGGGACCAATTTACCATCTCCCCTCTCCCTAAGGTATGGGAGGACCTGTTTTCTACGCTGTGTGTGTTCAATTTTAAAACTCCCCAGAGGCTGTATTAGGGATTTCTGGGACAATTTCTGAAGGTGACTATACTGCATGGAGTTTCCCTTAACAGAATCTACCCTCTCCTTGGTATCGCAATTGGTTTGATTTTGGAGACCTTTTTAAAAAGACTTCTGCGGTTCATCCCTCTGGGAGCTAGGTCCAGCTCCCCATGTCCAGAAAGTCCCTATGAAGCCAAGCAATCAGGTCTAAATTGCATTAGGCTGTCGATGCAGAGAAAAGCAGGGGTATGATAAAGTGCACCCAGAGATCAGCTCCCCGATCACTCACCGGGAAGCCAGCTGCCACCTCAGCTGAGTGGGAGCTTCTTTTCACGTTGTTTCCTTAAATAAAAGTCATAACCAGCTTGGGAAGAACTTTTCATCAAGCGGAGCAAAGAAATAGAATAGAGCAGAAGAGTTGATGAGGTTAACCAGTCTGTGCCCATCATTTATCAGATAAGGAAGTTGAGACCCACAGATGTTGAGTGACTTGGCCAAGGTCACACAGAAGAGCAGAAAAAGCAGTGGTGGAAGCCAGCTCAAAGCCGGGCATTCACACTTCTAGCTGAGTGCTCCTTATAACATAGCAGGGCGCACCCAGGACCTCCATTGACAGTCCTTTCAGTCTGCCTTTCTTCAATCTCTGTTGCTCTTGAACATGAGGGGAAAGTTAGGTTTCTTGAAAAGGGATCTCTGGATGAAAATCGTGGCAGCTCATCTCCGTGCCTTTGTGCATGCTGTTCTCACATCCTTGGAGTCTGTTCTCTGCCTAACTGCTTGAACTCCTTCTCATCCTTCAAGACCCAAAAGAACTATGTTCTGTGAAAATATCCCGTGATTGCCCAGGGCACCTGGTTGTCCCCTGCTCTATGTTCCCAGGCCCTGACCTTGGCCAGCACTCGGAACACTCTATGGTGGTTGTTGACTCCTTATGCATCTTCTCCAGGAGTGAAAATTCCTCAAACACACAGAGGTTTCCCTGGTGGCGCAGTGGTTGAGAGTCTGCCTGCCAATGCAGGGTACACGGGTTCGTGCCCTGGTCTGGGAAGATTCCACATGCCGCGGAGCGGCTGGGCCCGTGAGCCATGGCCACTGGGCCTGCGCGTCCGGAGCCTGTGCTCCGCAACGGGAGAGGTCACAACAGTGAGAGGCCCACGTACCACAAAACAAAACAAAACAAAACAAAAAAAACGCACAGAGGTAAAAAATCAAACTTTGCAACCCCACTCACACCTTAAGCTCTGAAGGGATAGACTTTGGACCACAAGCTCCAGGAGGGAGGGAGTTCATTATCCTGTCCTAGCTCCTGGCTCACAGGATAAACTCAAGAAGGGTTTGGTGCTGCCAACTGAATCTGAACAGGGAAGTTCTGCCAAAGGAGGAGTTTCAATTCCTGGAGCCATTGGGCTTTTGGCAGATACTACCTGGAGGGGCCAAGCAGGTCAGGCTGACGACGGGAGAGGGCGCTAAAAGGTACAAAAAGTCCTCACAGGCGTATAGGCCTCCAGGGCATTTTCACAGATGACCTCATCTGAGTGAACTTTGTAACTGCTCTTGTGTAACCTTCCTCTTACTGCCAAGAAAACTGCTCCCAAATCCGGCTGATCCAGGCATCAGGACTCTGAGACATAGATGTGGCACAAAGGGAAGGAGTAAACCAGGCTGAGAAATACATGATAACATACCCTTAGGTCACAGAATTGAGGAGAAAAAAAATAAGAGTGACTACAGCCTTGAAATTCCCCTATACACAACGAGTAGCTCCAGTAAGAATTACTCTCCTTTCATAAAATGGGCTGAGCTCTCCTGGTTCTGGGATTGAGGGTTTTGGAAAAGAACACACAAAATGCAGGAATGTGGGATTTCATTATCTCTAGTTTAATTTGCCTGTTTACACACACGATCTGTATGTGTACATAACAGTGGTAAGAGCCATTCTCTAAATACAATCTGGTACTCAGACTATGACAGATGCATGTGGAAAATGAGGCGCCAGTGAATGAACCTCAACACGGAGAGACAAACCAAGCACGGTGGTATTCTGTGAGCACAGATGCCCTCAAAACCCTCTTGTTCAGCACCTGGGGAAGAGACACTTTTCAAAAGACAATACAAGGCTACTTCAACAGGACACCCAGACCCCAAACGGCACTCCAAAGAACATATTAGTTTCCCTGCCTTCTCCAGAGGAGCCATAAAGTTCTAAAGGCTTAATCAAGAAAGAGGAGGCAGGGGGATTATCACCTGCTATGCACATGTGCTGGGCATTTTACATACATATTCCCTTCATCCTGACAGCACCACCTCCATTTTACAGATGGGGAAATTGAGGCTTGACCAGGGTCTGACACGATTTGGACCCACATCTCACATGTGCCTAAACTTTCAGCCTTGCCACGCTGTGTCACACAGGGATTGAGAGCATGTTCCCTAGAGACAGGCAAAGGTGCTAAGACTGAACGGGAAGTGGCGGAAGACTCCTCAATATACGAGATTCGGTAATGGACGCTTTCCGCGGAGTCAGTGTAAGGCTGAGCCTGAATCAGACGTGCAGGAGAGAGATGTCTGGACATTTAAGTGAGACAAGTGAACTTCTGGCGTCACCTTGTGCCTGCTGCCTTTTGGTGCTGAACGTGAAACGTAGGAGAGATGTCAATCCCTTCAGCAAGCCCCTGCCACCTACCCCAGCCCCACTTCCACCACCCCCGTTTTCAGATGTAAGCTCCGGGGGGCAAAATAATCCTCCCGGGGCCCATCATAGCTTGCCAATGCTCCCAAAGCACCATGGTGACACCTTCGAAATCTCACTGTCAGGTGTCTCTGCCCCCTTTGGGTACAATGTATCACACCCCACATTTTTTTTTTTTTGTGGTACGCGGGCCTCTCACTGCTGTGGCCTCTCCCGTTGTGGAGCACAGGCTCCGGATGCGCAGGCTCAGTGGCCATGGCTCACGGGCCCAGCCGCTCCGTGGCATGTGGGATCTTCCCGGACCGGGTCACGAACCCGTGTCCCCTGCATTGGCAGGCGGACTCTCAACCACTGTGCCAGCAGGGAAGCCCCACACCCCACATTTTGATCGATATAGGTTAACCTGTGGCCGGATGAGATACGAACTACATATTTTAAGTACATATTTATACGCAATACATTTTACACTGAAGATTTTCCAGACCTCAAACTCCTACCAAGCTTGAGTTAAGCCAGGCGACTGCAGTGCTTACCAGTTAATGCTATTACCAGGCTTGACTGGGGTGGGGGTGGGGACGTCAAAGAAGCTTCCAGGATGATTATCCAAAACACAAGGGGCTTGGTTCGAAAGGCTTAAGGAGACACCCTGAGAGAGGGAAGGGGTATCTCATCACAGAGCGGTAACTGTGCCTTTGTGGGGCAGAGGGGACAGGGCATCTCACCACTCCCAGCACTCCCAAGGTGAGGGCCACACAAGAACAAGGCTAGAAATTGAGAAGTGCTGCCAAGGGGAAATAAAAGGTTGAGTTCAAGGGCAGATGCACAGGCCCGTTTGGTCTGGTTTGGGTGGTGGTCCAAGTAAGAGGAGGGTGGGCCAAAGTCAAGCCGCCATTTATCAGGGACATTTTTGCAGACAGGTTGGCTTCTTGCCATCAGAAGCAAGGGAAGATATTTTCGTCCACTTCTGACTTAGCATAACCGTGTCCAAAAGGGTAAAAGTGCCTTGGGCCACAGCGATGAACAGAAGGCTTATTATCACACAGCCCTGAAGCGCCACTCAGTCTGCACCACGGACGGGTGGTCAGGGGAGGTTCAGTGCAAATATGCATTTTGCAAAATTACCCTGACTCAGCTTAAAATTCAACAGGTTATTAAAACGTCTGCTCTCCGGTTTTATTCTTAACAGAGAAAAGAGTCCCGTGTGCTTGAATTTAATACCGTAAGCCAAGAGTGTTCTAAAAAACCCTCAAAGCAATCTAGACACGTGCCGAAGTGCAGAGTCGTGAGTTATTTTCGGGAGTTCTGTCAACAAAGAACAAACGCCATGATTGTTATCAAAAACTATAAAGCATTCACTCACTCTTATTGCTCCGAAAACCAATATATGATAGACAACACGGACAGAAAAGTATCAATGTTCGTTACCTAAAAGTCATCCAATACTCTGTCGCAGAGGCACTCCAGTTTAACTGTTTTGGTAGCTAATCACAAGCCACTTGCAATATTTGACACTCCACGGACGAAAAAAATACTACAGCCAGAATGTGTCTTTCAGGCAGTTGGTTGTTTTATAAAGAACCCTGCTGGAAATAAAGGCTTCTGCAAAACTGACCAGAGGGAACTACTGTTAAATAACACCATTAATAGCCACGGACCCAGAAGACAAGGAAGAATCAGGGAGCATCTGATGGCAGCAGAAGAGAGTCCTGAGGCCCCGGCCCCACTTCAGCCACACAACAGAGGCTTTCCCGATCCCGCCCTCTCGCTGAGCCAGAGCTTGGCCCTCTTCAGCCAAAAGGGATGTTCCAGATTAAGGTCAAGTCTTGCCAGGAACGCAAAGTGCCTGACTGGGAGTGGCGGTGCTTGTGACACAGGGCAATGCCACCAGGGACAGTCTGGGGCCTGACCTTGCTCGCCCCCGAGACTCCACCCCACCTCCACCCCACACTCTGCCCGGTAAGCTTCCTCCCGGAAGCGGGATCAACAATTTAGTCGATAACTAAGAAAGATAAGTGGAAAATCTATTAGCCACTGTCCTGCTGTCAGCCGTTTTGCTTCTCTTTTATTTCTTGTAACCGTCTTGCTTCAGATTCAAACTAGAGCTCTGGGGAGGAAGTCCTGGAGAGAAGGATTTCAGATACCAACACCCGTACGTCCCGTACCAGCCCAGCAGACCGAACAGGGTGCCAAACACTTTCTGGGACAAGTTGTGAAAGTAAACGGCCGTGCATAGAAACATCCACACCCAGATGAAGGTCAGGAGGCCCAGGGCGACCCCCAGGGTGGTGACGGCCGTGTGAAGCCAGTGGCTTCGGTCCGTCCTCAGCTCGTGCAGCACAGCCATCTCCTCCACAATCATAAGGACACAGAAGGTGAGCAGGAAGGAGTGGCCTGAGATGTCAAAGCCATGCCAAAAGCCTCCTTCCCCGTGGCACTGCTGCTTACTCTGGTGCTCCTTTCTCACCCCCTCCAGGGCTGGCGACTGGTAGCAGCTGCCTGTGTAGTGCTCAATGTTGGCGAAGACGGCTGTGCCCACGTACCAGATGGCCGTGCCCACAAGCAGTGTGCTCAGCCGCCGCAGGACCAGGCCGGCCTTGCCCGTCAGGTGGTAGTTGGTGAGGGTGATGAAAGGCAGGAGGAGACAGAAGGTCCAGGCCCAGGCCACTTTGACAAAATACCTGGCAGAGGAAGAAAGTGGAAGTGAAGACGGGGACATGGCGGAGAGGGAACAATGTCATCACTCAGGACTCTGGACTCTCGAGGGAGGGAAAGAGGAGAAATAGGTGATAAAAGCTATAGACAACTTCACTAAGTACCTTACGTGTATTAACTACTGAATCCTTACACAACTCTATGAGGTACGTACTGCTATCATCCCTATTTTACAGAGAAGAAAACAGAGGCACAGAGAACCATCGTGCCCAAAGCAGAGGTCATCAGTGGTGGAGCCGGGATTTAAACCCAGGCTCTGTGATCTTAAGCACTACGCCATTTGCTGAGGAACGTAATTACAGAGCTCTCACATACATCCACTTTCCCATAGAATACTCACAGTTACCTCGGGGGGAAGATGTCACTAGCCCCATATTATAGGTAAAGAATAGTTCAGTAACTTGCCAGGATCACACTCACATGACCAGCAAGCCCAGGTTAAACCAAGGTTTGGCCAGCCCCAAAGCCCATGCTTTTTCTACACCAAGGCTTTTTCCTACGTGGTGGAAATGAACAGACAGAGCTTGACTTCACGCTAGAAGACCCAGGTTCAAATCCTGACTCCGACTTATTACCACACCTCCAGGCCTCCGTTTCCTCAACTATTAAATAGAACTGAGGGGATCCAACGATTTTTAAATCCAGAGCCAATGATTCACTAGTTCCCTTTCAATAATTAACTAGCATAGAGGTGTGGAGCAAAACACCAGAATCCACGGCAACTCGCCAAAGACAGGGACTTGTCTGCTAGGCTCTTCGGCTCCCAGCTCACCCAGGCCAGATCAAGCAGCAGCTGTCTTGTCTGCCTCCCCTGCCCTCATCAAAGGTGGCTGAGCTAGGGACCAGGTGCGGTAAACACATATGCGAGAGGCTTGGGGCCATGACCACTCTCATAATCTATTCTCAGCCCAGCCTCCGTGGGTGGGTGAGGAAGGAAGGTGCGCAAAGGACAGAAGGACTCTTCCTGGGTTCCAAAGGTTCTTCAGACACTACCCAAGGGCCTGTCGCTAAAATCTTCCCTGGGACTGATATGCAAGGATCTGGCCACAGCCAAGACCTGTCAGGTATTTGATGAAGCTGCTGGAGAGAGGAACCAGGGTTTTAAGTAGATAACCAAAGTTGGACTGGCTTTTGGGAGATGCTACAGACACTGCACCTCCCAAGGAGAGTCGAAGCTCACGTCAGGGGAGGAGTTTTATCTTTCAGAGTTTCCCTTTACTATTGCAACGGTGTTTGCGTCGATAAACTTAAAATCCAAGAGATTTAAAAAAAAAAAAAAAAAGGAGGGGGTGGGTGGACTTAAGGAGAAGTCTCAAAGGGCCCGGCTGGGATGGTGTTCCTAGGCCACTGCCATGAACTTTGAGTGACTGAGAAAATCCAAGCAGATCCAGGGGTAAGGTCACGGACTGGAGGGTTCCATTCCGGGGCGACTGTCTTAGAACGGGGGTTGGCATGGGCTAGGACAGGCTCTCAAAGGTGGGGGGCGGGGGGTGCTGGCGAAAGAAGGCAGGTCTGCTTGCCCCACCCAGGTGTGATGGGATTCTGTCACCAGCTGGGGGGTATCAGATTTAGGGCGGAGGCGCAGGGTCTGACATTGGCAGGCAGGAGGGAGGTGGCATCTCCCCCAGGGCAGGGGCCAACTCCTAACCCCCCAAAGGGAGGCAGGGGGAGCAGCGACACAGGCCGGTTCAACCCCCTTCCCACCCCCCACCCCTACACACACACAGACACACACACCACCCTGCCCAGTCAAGTTCAGACTGTCTGGTTTGGGTGTGCAAACGCGACCTGCTAGTGACACTAGCTATTCTGGGGTCCCTCCATCGCGACACGCGTGCAGACGCTGCTATCACGAAGGGGAGAAGGATCTCCCCTTCCAATGACTCGTCCATCAGGGCAGCTAACCCCCGGCTCTCTGGGCAAGGCGACAGCTACGGCAGGGACAGGAGAGGACCCGGGGCGCACTCACACGTTGAAGACGTTGCGCTTGTTGCTGAGATAGCTCTCGGGCAGAGGGGAAAGCTCCTTCAGGAGGGAGCCCGCCAGCATGGAGGCCACCAGGGCCCAGGGCAGGTAGCGCCGTACGGCCGCCCGCACCAGCGTCCCCCTGAGGGCCCATGCGCAGCGCTCCAGGTGCTCCATGCCCGACCTGTCGGCCTCCGTCAGCGTCCCCGTGCCCTCTCGGCCACCGTCTGGCCCTTCGTCTTGGCCGGCGCCACCGCCTCCCTTTGAGCGCACGCGCGCCGCTCGCAGGCCCCGCCCCCGAGGAGCGTGAGCGCTCCGGAGCCCGCGCGCTCCCCCTCCTGGCCACCGGCGGCCCCTGCAGCGCTCCTGTTTCCAAAATCCTCGCATGCCTCCTTGCCTTCTCGAAATCCCGCCGCCAGGGTAACATGCTCCCGGTAAGGAAAGGCACACATCCTCTGTGCCTTGCTCTGATCGGAGGAAAAAGCGCTTGTGGAAATATTTGCTGGAGGTGGGGAAGAATAAACGTAGAGTTGTAGGAATTGGAGCAGTGGTCCCAGCATCATTTAGTCTCTCTTGGAGATGCTTCCTCCATCTGAGCCTTAGTTTTCTCATCTGTAACATGGGGAGCCAAGAGGAGATCAACCTTTCCCAAGTTAGTTTATGAACTCGAGGTTCATTATGGTGGTCCAGACATACGGACATGAGAAAATAAATGCATAAAATAACCATTAGATTTGCATTTTAAATTATTAGCTTTATTTTCACTTTTAAAACAACTGTGATTGGTATTGAGAGAAAATGCTGGACGCTGGGGGTTAACGGCCATCAGATGAGGGTGTTGATGACTCAGTCACTCGTTTATCACAGAGTTAAACCCACTCATCCCCTGTCATGGCTGGGTGTCTAATTGTTTCCCAACCTTGCGGCGTTTCTTTGCCATTGTATTAGTTTCCTAGTGCTGCCATACAAATTACCACAACTATGTTGGCTTAAACGAACAGAAATTTATTCTCTGACAGTTCTGGAGGCCAGAATCTGAAATGAAGCTGCTGACAGGATTGGTTCCTTCTGGAGGCTCTGAGGGAGGACCCTTTCCATAGCTCTCTCCTAGCTTCTGTGACTGCTGGCAGTCTTGGCATTCCTTGGCTTGTGGCTGCATCACTCCAATCTTTGCGTCCGTCTTCATGTGGGCTTCTCCCTTCTATGTCTCTGTGTGTCCTCTCTCCTTCTGTCCCTTATAAGGACACTAGTTATTGGATTAGGGTCCACTCTAAATCCAGGATAATCTCATCTTGAGATCCTTAATTATATGTGCAACGGCCCTATTTCCAAATAAGGTCACATTCCTAAGTACCAGGGATCAAGACTTTGACATATCTTTTTTTGGGGGGTGGTGGTGGTGGTGGTGTCACCATTCAACACATTACGTCCACCTTAACTGTTTTTGCTATGTCCGTATACCACCAATACTATTATTTGCTTAACATTTTTCTTTAAAAAGCACACATTTAAAACTGAAATACTTATTCAATAGCCTCCCAAGCAGAAATATCCATGGAGTAATAGATTCTGTGTGCCAGTTATGTTTTTTCTATTACAAAAAAAAACATTTCTATTGAAATATGCATCATCTCTAGCTGCCTAAAATAATCTCGTGTCCCTAAACCAAGGATAGCTACTGCACTTTGGGAAACACTGGCCTGATTTACACGTATAATACAATGATGTTTAAAATCTCTCATGCCGGGAATCAATAAACTAATAGGAGTAAAAGTATTAATGCCTTAAAACTGTCTCAAGGTGATCAGTAAATTGCATTTATCTGATCATAGTTTTTACGTAGCAAGACGTCTCTGGGTCTTCAAAAAGCTAGGTTGAAAAAAGCAATGTACTGGTGATTATACTAATTTGCCTTTTCATGATTGGAGATAAAAACCACACAGCTGGCAAGATGTTAATTGTGAAGGCAGCTTGTAAATAGTATCTGAAACCGTCTGTATCTCCTGAAGATTGTCAGGTGCTGAATTATTGTTACTTTCCATAGCAAGCTGCATAATGGTTAAGAACAGGGAGGTAGGACTTCCCAGGTTGTGCAGTGGTTAAGAATACGCCTGCCAATGCAGGGGACACGGGTTCGATCCCTGGTCCGGGAAGATGCCACATGCTGCGGAGCAACTAAGTTCATGCACCACAACTACTGAGCCTGCGCTCTAGAGCCCGCAAGCCACAACTACTGAGCCCGCATGCCACAACTACTGAAGCCCATGCGCCTAGAGCCCGTGCTCCGCAACAAGAGAAGCCACCGCAATGAGAAGACTGCACACCTCAATGAAAATTAACCCCTGCTCGCCGCAACTGGAGAAAGCCCGCACACAGCAACAAAGACACAAGGCAGCCTAAATAAATAAATAAATTTATAAATGTATAAATAAATAAAATAAAGAACAGGGAGATACACTGGACATTATTAGCTAAGTGGTCCCACTTGACGAAAATCCAGATGCTAATCCCCCACCCCCAAGAAAAGGGGAAAGAGCTCTAGGTGACAGAAACTCTAGACATCACCCAGAGGAACCAGCTAAAACATACCTCCTGTATGTTTCAGGATTTGTATTTCTCTAGAAAGGAAACGGGTTTGTTCTATTTGAAACTCTACAGCTTAATCCCTGGAGATTTTTGAAGACTGAGCTACACCCAGACCTGAAATTTTGTAGGTCTCTGAAGTTTTCTTTTCTTTTTTAAAAACTTCAACCCATGTGAAGAAATACATATTCATGCTGTGGGTTGCTGGAGCGAACTCATTCGGATGGCGAGAACAGATTGTTAAATTTTACGGACTTCTGCCAGCTGATTGTTAAAGCCAGTATTAAAAGTCACATTATATAAATGAACAATTAAATGCACAATAAATATTCAAAACCCATCATTCCCAAATTATTTTACTCTGTTTCACTATTACCTATGCCCCTGAGGTTGCTTACATCTATTGTATAGTATGTTACCGTGCAACTTTTCCCAACTGTGTGTTCATTGGTGTCACATTTGTAGCTTGAAACCAGCCCTGGTAGGAGTATTTACACTAAGGGAAATGGCAGGTGCTATAAATCAGGGCTTTATTTGGTTTGTCGACTATCTAGACTGGTATGCAGCTCCATTTGTCAAACATGGTTGAACTGAAACTATAGGTTGGCAATGGATACAAGAGTCCAGCAAACATCAATGAAAGCATTCTGGGAGAATCAGTTCGCTATATGGAATTTACAGTAAAGAGAATTTGTATATTTTATTATTTTTAAATTATGGCTACACATTCTTTATATTAAGAGAAAGTTGGGGAATCCCTGATGGCCCAGTGGTTAGGACTCCACGCTTCCACTGCAGGGGGCACAGGTTCGATCCCTGCTCGGGGAAATAAGATCTGCGGTGTGGCCAAATAAATAGTAAATAAATAAAATTTGGGGACGTCTCTGGCAATCCAGTGGTTAAGACTCTGCGCTTCCAATGCAGGGGGCATGGGTTCTATCCCTGGTGGGGGAACTAGGATCCTGCATGCCGCACAATGCAGCCAAAAAAAAAAGAAAGAAAAGGAAAAAAAAGAGAAATTTATAATACACTTATGTACATACATACTTATACATTTTCCCCTAGAGAGATAGTTGTTAAACATGTATCAACAAATCACTGGTTGTGATCCAGTACACATATAAATATGTATATAAATATATATATTGTATATATATATAAATATATATTCATTCATAAGTGAATATATATGCTAATGAATATATAGGTATAGCTATAAATATAGCTTCATGACAGTTCATGACAGAGTTTGCCTCTACTATGTGTGAGGCATTCTAATAATTTCTATTCAATTATAAATTCAATTTTTTAAACATGCTGGTCATGACCCATTGAATTGATTTTACAACTCACTAAGGGGTGGGGGACCTGTAGTTTGAAAAACACTTCACTAGATTTGAAGGCATTGGAGAACCATGACCTGCTCTTCCCCACCAGAGGGTGATAGAAGACTACAAATATCAAGGCTCTGTCCTGCCTGAGACTTCAGTGGTATCGCCTAATTTGTTGGGTTTCATTCCTTCATGTATTTATTCAACAAATACTTGTTCGAATTATATGGCCTCTCACTTCCAGCAAGTTAAAATCTAGCGAAGGTGATCATCATTAATTTCAATCATTAATTTATCCAGCCAATCAACACTTATTAATACTTTGCTATGCACCAAGCATTGGGCTAGATGTTAAGACCTCCGGTGCTTTGGATAGATGAGTTTCCTTAATAACCATAGATTTATTGCTGTTTATAAACACCATTTTGGGGATTTTCCTGGTGGCCTAGTGGTTAGGATTCCGGGCTTTCACTCCCATGGCCTGGCTTCAACCCCTGGTTGGGGAACTGACATCCCACAAGCCGTGCGGCCAGAAAGAAAAGAAAACACACACACACACACACACACACACACACACACACACACACACACCATTTTTCAGGCTTGAGGCAAGATGAGGCCAGGCCATCTTGTCAAACCAGAAAGCAAGGAAACCATAAGCTATCAAACACTGCTAAGGTCATTTCAGGAGGACACAGAAGCCAATCAGAAAGGCTCACAGGCCAAAGATGGGACAGTTTGAGCCTCAATAAGAGTATTAACTGCAATGGATGGAAATACACACATATGTTTAAATCCAGACGTTCATAATGTACTTAAACTAATGGCTACCTTTGGAGAAATCAACTCATCATTTTGACAACTAGTAAATAAAGGGAAAGAATCAAGCATTTTTCCTGCCACTCCTATGGGAACTGAACCACTGAATAACCAAGGAGCAGATGAATTTCTTGTTAAAGAAAATATCTCCAGGAGTAAATGAAGAGGGAACAACAGAATTAGACATGGAAGTTTAAAATGTTAGTTTGAAATATGGGTGAGTCAGATTCATCCAAAAGCAGAGTCAGTTTGCAGCTATCCATAAAAAGAAAAGTTTGATACTGTGAAGCACTGTCAACTAGATCTCTACAGATCCATCTCATGAGGTTTAAAAATTTTAAAGCAGATTATCATAACTGTGACCTTTGCTCAGAATTTTATATTTTAGGTTTCTTAGGGTCAGGTTTTATAAGCACATGGCTTCATGTTTATTACAGAAATGGAGAACTAGAAGCAAAAATATGTCTGCTACAAAAAAGTAGCATTTTCTTGTTGAATGCTAAGTGTATTTTCATAAGCAAATTCCACATGGTTTTTTTTTTTTTGCGGTACGCGGGCCTCTCGCCGCTGCGGCCCCTCCCATTGCAGAGCACAGGCTCCGGATGCGCAGGCTCAACGGCCATGGCTCACGAGCCCAGCCGCTCCGCGGCACGTGGGATCCTCCCGGACCGGGGCACGAACCCGCGTCCCCTGCATCGGCAGGCAGACCCTCAACCACTGTGCCACCAGGGAAGCCCTGTATGTTACTTTTGTTGCAACAGTTTGGAGATGATAGAATTTATCTTGAAGTCTGAGTCTCCCTTGGACAAATAAACACTCTGCTTTTTGAATTTTTTGAAAATCACTTGTCTTTTTATTTTTATGGCGGTTTCAGTTCTTTGAAAAATGTAAACTCACTAAATTTGTGAATGGTTGCCTGGAAATCATCTGAGGCTACAGTTGGGCTTCGGCCAGGTTGAACATGAATATATGAATATATGTAAACTAAAGATTAAATAAAAGGAAATGTAAGCTTTGACTGCCTTCTTGTAAATAATTTTTCTTCTTTATAACCATATTACATTATAATACCACTGATCCATAAGATTAAATTCTGCTGGGGTACAATCCCACTACTGGGCATATACCCTGAGAAAACCATAATTCAAAAAGAGTCATGTACCACAATGTTCATTGCAGCTCTATTTACAATAGCCAGGACATGGAAGCAACCTAAGTGTCGACATCGACAGACGAATGGATAAAGAAGATGTGGCACATATATACAATGGAATATTACTCAGCCATAAAAAGAAACGAAATTGAATTATTTGTAGCGAGGTGGATGGACCTAGAGATTGTCATACAGAGTGAAGTGAGTCAGAAAGAGAAAAAGAAATACCGTATGTTAACACATATATATGGAATCTAAAAAAAAAAAGAAAAAAAATGGTTCTGAAGAACCTAGGGGCAGGACAGGAATAAAGATGCAGACATAGAGAATGGACTTGAGGACACAGGGAGGGGGAAGGGTAAGCTGGGACGAAGTGAGAGAGTGGCATGGACATATATACACTTCCAAATGTAAATAGATAGCTAGTGGGAAGCAGCCGCATGGCACAGGGAGATCAGCTCGGTGCTTTGTGTCCACCTAGAGGGGTGGGATAGGGAGGGTGAGAGGGAGACGCAAGAGGGAGGAGATATGGGGATATTTGTATATGTATAGCTGATTCACTTTGTTATACAGCAGAACTTAACACACCATTGTAAAGCAATTATATTCCAATAAAGATGTTTAAAAAAAAAAATTCTGCTAGGGTAGAATACCCAAAAAAATGTGAGTGTTTCCACTGGAAAAGAGATCTTTATTTTGACAGTGATCTTGGTCTGTTTTGAGGGTCAATTTGCCTGTATCACTTGATTAAATGCAAAAAGCAGAAGGTCTTTATGGATTAGGAGTATCATCAAAGATTCTTTTAAAAACATATGTACTTATTTGTTTATTTTCTGTCTCCCTTACTTGAATATCAGCTCTAGAGGATAGGGAACATTGCCTGTTTTGTTCGCTAAGGAATCCCAAGCGTTAGAACCATATCTGGTGTCTACTAGACATTCAAAAAATATTTATTTTGTTAAATAAATTAAAGAATAGGGCTTCCCTGGTGGCGCAATGGTTGAGAGTCTGCCTGCTGATGCAGGGGACACGGGTTCGTGCCCCGGTCCGGGAAGATCCTACATGCCGCGGAGCGGCTGGGCCCGTGAGCCATGGCCGCTGAGCCTGCACGTCCAGACCCTGTGCTCCGCAACAGAAGAGGCCACAACAGTGAGAGACCCCGCGTACCGCAAAAA
>NW_020173393.1:2813785-2834920 GCF_003031525.2 Neophocaena asiaeorientalis asiaeorientalis | reverse complement strand
GCTCCACAAAAAAAAAAAAAAAAAAAAAAAAAGAATAATTATTAATATGCTGATGAAAGAAAATGATTTTAAAATTTAAATTGCTTCCTTATAAACAGAAGAGAAAGAGCAGAAAATAATAATTATGGAATTAAAAAATTTTTTTTTTACTAGTAAGGGGTTCCCAAGATTTTAAATCGCTGTGAAAGGGGTTTCTGGTCCATAAGGCCTTGCAAGATGCCGCGGTAGAATGATAACGGGTTAAGGAGAAGATGTATGGGGCCATGAGAAGAGGACCCCGTAGGATCAGGGAAGGGTCAGAGAAGAGTTCGTGGAAGAGATGATTTCTGTCTAAGCTGAGATTGGAAGGACTGGCTAGAGGGTGGCCAGAGGAACAGTGGGAAGCGGTCATTCCAGGAAAGGCAACCAGCAGGTGCTTTTTTGTTGGCTGGTGTGCATGAAATAATTCATTCCCGCTTTGGCGGGAAGGGCCATCGCAGCCCAATAATCCTCCCAGCAGGCAGCCCTCTTTGGCCACATTTCCTAGCCAGAGAGCAGAAGTATTCATCTCCAGCACAACTTCCTTCTCTCTGAGCTCCCCTCTGCAATGCCTCCCCCATTCTGAACCTCTGGCCACCTCTCTTGCCGGCCGGAGGGGATGGCTAGCCACTCCCTAGGGTGAGGCAGCGGAGCAAAGCCAGCAGCTGCCAGAGGCCAGGCTGCCCGCCTGCCAAACTGGGAGGGGGTTATATACACTGGCTGTGCCCCCAGCACACACAAGCCCAGGCTGCCCATCCTCTGGGCCCATTTGGGTACAGGGTCAGAAGGGCTGGTGCAGCAGGGCAGGGATTTGGCTTTGCTCATCTTCAGGCCACAGGGAGAGTGGCAGGAGGGGCCAGGGACCCCGAGTACCTTCCTGCTTTCTCCTCTGGCCGCTGAGTGCTACAAACCCCAGACCCTCCTCTCTGAAGCAGTCACAGGGCTGAGGCTTGGAAGGAGGGGGCTGGCTTTTTTTTTTTTTTTTTCCCCGAACGAGCATTGGTAAAGTTAGAAGAAGAAAAAAGCAAGGAAATGAATACCCCAGTGTCAGTACAGCAGTTACCTGTAGGACAGAGGGTAACTCTAACCCTAACAGTTGATAGGGTTTAGAGGGCATGGGATCAGAGGGTTTTGCAGGTGTTAGGCAGTGTTCTTTATCTGGGGATAGTCACAGAGATGTTTGCTTTAAAAATATTCATTAGGGGCTTCCCTGCGGGCGCCGTGGTTGAGAGTCCGCCTGCTGATGCAGGGGACACGGGTTCGTGCCCCGGTTCCGGGAGGAGCTCACATGCCGCGGAGTGGCTGGGCCCGTGAGCCATGGCCACTGAGCCTGCACGTCCGGAGCCTGTGCTCCACAACGGGAGAGGCCACAGCGGTGAAAGGCCCGCGTACCGCAAAAAAAAAAAAATTCATTAAACTATAATTTGTATTTTATAAATCTTGTACATTTGTTATATTTCACAATTTAAGAAATGGTATTTTTTTAAAAAAAGGAACACCAAACTGTGAATAAAATGTCTAGGTTCTGGGAAGAGCAAGTTGTTTTTGTTTTTGCAGTCTTTCTCACCAAAGCATAGCACAGAATCCAGATGCACCTACATAATAATTTAATGCCCCTATTCTTAAACCAGAGTTAAACATGAATTTTCTTTTTCTAGTTTAAACATTTAGCTAGTTGTTTTGTTTGTTTTTGTTTTTTTATGGAAGTAGCATTGATTTATAACATACTGAGCCTTCACCAGGTGCCAGGCACTGTGCTAAGTGCTTTACTGTACTTGACTCTCTTGCTTCTCACAACAACCACACAGGTAGGTACTGTGATCACTCCAGTCTACAGATGGAAACGCTGAGGCACAGAGAGGCTAAGAAACTTAGCCAAGGTCACACAGCTAGCAATCCAGCAGAGCTTGGATTCAAACTAGGGTTGGTGTACCCCAGGGGCAAAAACCTTAATCACTGGCCCATACTGCCTCCCAGGTCTGACCTCACCTGCCTGCTGAAATAACGACCACCTAGTCACAACGCTCTGCAAAGTTTACAGTTGACAGGGTGTAGAGGTCATGTAGTATGTTGGTGAAGAATACAGTCAGACAGATATGGGTTCAACTCTAAACTCAGAGTTTATTGCCTGTATAACTAGTCATTTCTCTCTCCCCTGAAAAATGAGAATGGTACCCGGCCAGCTTTGTTGCCCAGACAAGTAAGGGAAACATTATTTGCCGGGTATCAGGCACACAGTAGGCACACAATAGATGATCACCTCTAGAATAAAGATGCTAATCTTTGGCGGCTCATAGCTTACGAAATAGACAAGGCCTAGTGTCACCATCCCCACTGAACAGATGGGACGTCTGGCTCAGTTCTCATGCCTCCGAGCAGTGAGGATTTCCAGAGGCTCCACGGGTCCCTAGCCGCCCCCGCCCTGTCGAATTCTTCGGGTTGGGCCTCTGGATGTGGCCGCCAGCCCTCACTTGGCGCCCGGGGCAGGAATGCGGGGCCTGAACGGTGGCGAAGATGGGGCGCTGACGCTGAGGCTTTTCCGCTCCAGCTGCGCAGACCGGCGACACAGCAAATTCCGTGGCCACACCTGGCCTTGCTGCTGTCCGGGCTGGACGGAGAGGTGGATTTCCCAGTCCTCCAGCCGCCGGCCCCGGAGGGTACGGCCTTGACCCCGGGCGGCCTTGGGCCGGGATGGCTGGGCCAGGGCACAGGAGCACTGGGCGCCCCCTCGGGGTTAAGCGCACCGGGTCAGCCCCACCCTCCAGGTACTCCCCTTCACCTGGCCTTTTTGGAAGGGGGCTAGTCCTCTCTGACACCCAGGAGGATGAGGGGCTCCCTGGGTCAGAATGCTTACTGGGGGGCAGAGGACGGAGAGGGACCCCTCAGGAACATCCCTCTGGTTTTGGGGTTCTGGGGGTCCATGGGAAATCAGCTCCTAGGAGGTCACCCTGGGGTGAGGCGCTTTCATCTCCCTGAAGGGCTCAGCCATGGTCTACTTTCCTTGCTCCCTCCCATCTGCCATCCCCTACCCCCAGTAGGGCAACAGGACTGGGCACAGGGCAAAGCAAAGGAGAATCTGAGGTCCTCACCAGCTCTGCAGCTGGTGTGGCGTTCAAGGTCTCCAGGCTGCAAAAATGGTCTCTGCGCACCTCTGCTCCCATCTCTGGACCACCTCTTACACTTCTGTCCCTTCTAGTCTTCCCTAACCTGTCATTTCTCAGTTCTGCAAATGAACCAAATGCCCTCCAGCCTCAGAGCCTTTGCCCATGCTGTCCCCTTTCCGTGTACTGCCGTCCCTCTCGACTCTCCCCTATGTCCCAGCTTCACCCTCCCTCCATTGTTCTGTTTTCTGCTTAATCATCACATATTACTAATACTGTGACTAATGGAGTATCTTGAAAATTCTTGGGCCATGGCTCTCCCACATGAAGGTTAGAATCAGCTTGCCAATTTCCTCTAAAAACTTGGCTGGAATTTTCATTGGGATTGTATCAAATCTAAGATTAATCTGGTGAGAATTGACAACACATGCAAGTTTACTAATAATGACATGATGTGAGTCATCGAGGTTACAGAGACCAGTCACACAGCTCCTTCCCTCAATAAGCTTGTCTGCTCATGGTCTTCTTTTTTATTTTATTTCATTTCGTGTGAGAAGATCTTATTGGGCTCATTTCACAGATCAGGAAACTGAGGCTCAGAGAAAGTACATGACGTGCCCTAGGTCCTATGGTGAGGAAGTGGTGGGCCAAGATTCACGAATCTCCCCAAGTCAGTTTGGTTTATGGGTTTGGTTTATGTGTGCCTCTGTGTGTTTGCATGTAAGGTATGTTTCCACGCACCCAGAGTGGAAGAGCATCTATATTTATAGATGGAGGTGCTGTGGGTTGAGTGGGAGTGCAGTCATGTCTGCTCTATTGGGCTGTGACTTCTGTTTGTGTTGACGTTGGGGTCTTTGGCTATGTGTGTACAGTGTTGGGGGTTTTAGTGGGTGTACTGGGGAGAATATTTATGTGTATTGGGTAGAAAGTGTGTGTCAGGGAGACAAAAAATGGGATATTTCTGTTGGTGTGTGTGTTTTTTCTTATGTAAGACTTTAATTTGATACTTGTTGAAAGAACCCTTTTAAATTAAACCAAGACTTTTAAAACCATCTATAACTCTAAATTTTTATTAAGGTATAACTTAAAGTGCCCAAATCTTAAGTGTACAGCTAGATGAATTTTTATATACATGCACCCATGTAATCACCACTTGGATCAAAATATAAAAGATACAGCACCCTCAGTTAGAACTTCCTCATGCCCCTCCCTCAGTCAGCACCCCTCAAAGTAGCCACTGCTCTGACTTTCACCACTGTAAATTAGTTTTGCCTGCTCCTGAGTACCTTGTCAATGGAGTCACACAGTGTTTGCTTGGGGAGGTTAGTAGCTAACACTAAACAAACCTGCTTTGTGTGCTGACACTTCCCATATCTCACCGAATTTATCATAACAGCCACATAATGTAGCGCCTGTTTCTTGTTCCCATTATACAGATGAGGAAACTGAGGCTCAGGGAGGGCTCACGACTTGCCTTGGGTCACCCAGAGCAGGGTCCAATGCCATAGCTCTGGTCCTTGCCCACTACTAGACCATCCTGCCTCCTTCTGGGTAACCTGCCAAAGAGGTGACATGGCTTATTGGATGCAGAGAGAGCAGGAGTCAGACCTGGGAGCTCAAAAGTGCTTCTGGGTGTGCTTTATTTATCTTCCGAGGAGTCGGTGTCTCTGAATCTGTTGTGAGATCTCTCCAACTCCCCATTGCTGGATCAGGAACCACTCACCACCCGCAGCCCAGCCACTGCAGTGCTGCAGAGACACACCAACCGCAGGGCTGGCTCTGAGAGTTATTTGCTGGGTGACTGTGAGGAAGTTGCCTCCTTTTTTGAACCTCACATCCTTAACTGTTGAAAGAAGGTTAAAATCCTCATGCAGGGTTATGGTGGTAACAGATGGAAGGTACGACGGTATAAATTACCACAGCTGTTATTTTTTTAAAAGCCTTCTTATTGCAAAATAAAGCATAAATACAGAAAGTCACATAAAACAAACGTGGGACCCAATAAGGCAAACCACTTGTAACCACCAGTTAGATCAAGAAATAGAAGCCCCTTAAATGTTCCACCCCAATCACAGCTTGACTTTTATAGTATTTCTGTGTCTCTTTTTAGTTTTATCACCCAAGTGTGCATCTCTAAACAGTCAAGTCCATAAAAAAATTTACCCATATATAAAAAATGTATATCTTTTGAGTCTCTACTGATTTCCTCCTCCATTATGTTTTGGAAGGGTCTGGAGCATTTGACTGAAGAGTTTTTTTTTTTTTTTTTGGTCTTTTTAATACGTTTATTTATTTTGGGCTGCATTGGGTCTTCGTTGCTGCTCGCGGGCTTTCTCTAGTTGCGGTGAGCGGGGGCTACTCTTCGTTGCGGTGCGCGGGCTTCTCATTGCGGTGGCTTCTCTTGTTGCGAAGCACGGGCTCTAGGCACGCAGGCTTCAGTAGTTGTGGCACGCGGGTTCAGTAGTTGTGGCTTGCGGGCTCTAGAACACAGGCTCAGTAGTTGTGGAACACAGGCTTAGTTGCGCCGCGGCATGTGGGATCTTCCTGGACCAGGGCTCGAACCCGCGTCCCCTGCATTGGCAGGCGGATTCTTAACCACTGCACCACCAGAGAAGTCCTGAAGAGCTTTGAAGAGTCTGGATCACCACTATTATTTTTCACATGTGTACTCCTCCCTCCAGCTCCTTCACTCCCTTGTTTGTATTTGGAGTGACATAGATCTGGGTTGCAGTTCTGAGTCTGCCAGTTGCTGTTTGACCTTGGACAAGTCACTCACCCACTCTGAACCTCTTTCTCAACTGGCAAATGAAGGGGTGACCCTGAAGATCTCTACGGGCCTTCCAACTTTCTCAGCCTCCTTGCTCAAGCACCAGGCTCCTGCCCCACAGTTTCTTCTTTTTTTTTTTAATCTCTCTTTTTAAATTATATTTGATGTACAATATTATATAAGTTACAGGTGTACAATATAGTGATTCGCAATTTATAAAGGTTATACTCCATTTATAGTTATTATAAAATATTGGCTATATTCCCTGTGCTGTTCTGATAAGAACAGCACAGGTTGTTCTTAAAAGCAACTTTACTGGGTGAAAAGAATACTGGGATAAGAATCAGAGACCTGGCATTGGAATCCAGTTTTCACTGGAACTAGCTGTGGGAACTTGGGTGAGGTACTTAACCTCTCTGAGTTTCCACTTCCTCGTCTGTTGAATGGAGATCCTGATACCTAATCCATAAAACTGGAGCAAAACTTATATGAGATCATACCCTTACAATATTTAGTGCCTGGCACATAGTATGTGCTAAATAAACTTATATAAACTTATATGAGATCATACCCTTACAATATTTAGTGCCTGGCACATAGTATGTGCTAAATAAACTTATATAAACTTATATGAGATCATACCCTTACAATATTTAGTGCCTGGCACATAGTATGTGCTAAATAAACTTATATAAACTTATATGAGATCATACCCTTACAATATTTAGTGCCTGGCACATAGTATGTGCTAAATAAATGTTAACTGCTATTGTTATTGTCATTATTTTTAGCTATTATTATAACTAACATTTATTGACTGCTTACTCAGGCTTTGTGTTAAGTGTATTAATTCACTGAATCCTCAAAACAATGCCACGAGGCAGCCCTATTTTATAGATGAGAAAACAAGGCACAGAAAGGTTAAGTAACTTGCTCACGGTCACACAGCTAGTAAGCCATGAACCTAGGCTGTCTGGATCCAAAGCCAGCAGTGTTAGTCACTGAGATATACTGCCTCAAATACTACTGCTATCTAGAAGAATTTCCTCTTCACTTGCCCAAGACCAGAGAGAATTCCAGTAGAGGTAAGGATGAAGCAATAGCTGAATCCAGTGTGAGATTCTCCAGGGGTGAGAAAAGTTCTTACCCCGAAATGAGATCCCAGCCCAGGGCATTAATCTGGGCCATCCCAGATTATTTCCCGCCTCCACCCCTAACATTTTTATCCACAGGCAGCCTGCCGAAGTGAACCTGGGAACAGGCTTAGTCAAAGAGGACAGCAGGGAAGGTCCTACCTGGTGGAGCGGCCAGGGGTGTCGCTGTGTGTTTGCCACCAGTGCGATTTTCTGGGTTTCCCTGGATGTGTGAACGCATGGGGTAAGAGATGGTGATTTTGTATATGTGGTTGGACTGTGAGGCTGTGCCTTCCTCAGATGTCTGTCTGTCTGTCTGTCTCTGTGGAGAGGCAATGGGACCAGCTTGGCCCACCCCACTTCTGCCACCCACTGCGGCCAACAACTCACCTCTGTGTGCCTGTTTCCTCAAGTATAGAAAAATGGTTATGATGACAATGATAGTACCGACCTGATGGTGTTGTTCTGAAGATTGAATGGCCTCATTCCAGGTAAAGTGCCTGAAACGGTTCAGAGCACCGAGATAAGAACAAATACAGCTTATATATGTTAATAAGATTAAATGTGTAAAGGGTGGGTTTCTGTATATTTATGCAAGGGCACCTGAGGGCATCTATCAGAAAGGATCTGGGGGCTAGGGAAGCCAGCTGTCTCTGTGATTCGTGGGAGGAGGGTATGCGTGTGTGAGTGTGTACATGTGTGTGTGGTGTGTGCACGGTGGATGCGTGTGCATGCTGTAAGTGGGCGAGAATGTTCACTGCCAGAACCCTATTTACCAGACAAACTCCAGGCCCTAGGACAAATCACTGAGGCTCTGTGTCCCCATCTGTCCACGGGCGGGATTGCGGCCTCACAGGCAGCTGTGAGGACCAAGTGAGTCATGGATGTAATGCTCTGGACCATTGCAAGTGCCGGGGACATGGGAGAGGTCCGTACGAAGTGTTCTGAGAAAGCGGGGCATCATCGGGACGCTCCTGGGTCGTTAGTGCCAAAGCCGTTTGTTTCTGCCTCCTCTGGGCTGCAGAGCTCCCTCTGGTAGGTCGTGGATCCCAGCCCACCACAGGCAGAAAAGCCCTCAGTCCAGTTACTTCAATGGCCCAGAGAAGGATAGGGACTTGCCCCAGGACGCCCAGCATACTGGAGGCAGAGAAGGGCTAGATTGGAGCCGGTGCCTCTTTGTCCTTCTGGGGTGATGAGAAAGCTGTGTAGAGGTCAGGGTCAGCAGCTCCCAGTCCCCACTGCCTCTGTCTGCCCCACTTTCCCAGCATCCAGCAGTCAGCCTGGGCCGGGGGAAGCTGCTCCAGCGTGAAGGTGTGTGCTTTGGCAGCAGGCACTGTCTGGGCCGCCAAGGCTGAGGTCGGGCAGCTGCCTGAGGCAGGAGTTCCATGTGTCTGGGGAGGACCCCACATCAGTAGCCCAGTCCCAGCCCCCAGCCCTGCATCGCCACCTGGGCCAGGGCTCTGCTTGGCACCCGGAGACTGGGGTCTGCCTGGGAATTCTCCAAGGTCTCTGGAAGAGGAGGCTGAAGGATTACAATGCTTCAACTTTGGGTTTTTTTTATGTAACATCTTTCTTGTAAATCTGTCCATTCCCATCGCAAAAGCATCACTTGTTATTTGTGGAGAATACAAGTAATCAGAGAAGAGAAAATGAAACTCTCAACACCGAAGTACAGCAATTCAGAGACCAAAGGGGCTCTGTCAACACACACACACACACACACACACACACACACACCTGCATGTTCATGCATGTATCTATGCACACATGCATGCGACATAGAAACCATCATAAGCATGCCCTTGCACGTGTGTGCTTGCACACTTATAACATACAAGCACATGCATACTCGTGTGAGTACACACAGGTACAGGCATCTGCATGGTCATGTATGTATCTGTACGCCTACATGTGACACACGAGCCCTCATGTTTATGTGTATGTCCACGTGTGCTTGCACACCTATAACAAACACACTCTCATAAGTACACATGTACACACAAGCACGTGCGCGTGCACACACACTTAAAGAGCAACACTCAGTGCTCCACCAATGTGAGTTCATCTAATCCCGGCACCAGTGCTATAAGGTAGGTACCATTTCTTCTCCCAGTTTACAGATAGGGTACAAATGGTTAAGTAATCTGCCCAAGGACACCCAGTTAGTGAGCATAAAAAGAAATTTTAAAAAGCATTTTTTAAAAAAGAACAACAAAAAAAAACCCAAAAACAAAATAATGGAGATTCGAACCCAGATCCATGGGCTTAACTAATTAGGCTGCATGGCGCTGTTTGAGTGGCATCGCGGGGAATATTCCCATAGGGTTTTTTTCCCTATGCATCTAAATTTGGTTTGGTTACAGAAATGCCGTCCTTTTTACATACTAGCAGGACCCTGGGGTCAGACTTGGATTTGAATCCTGGCTCCACTGCAGACGGGCTGGCTTGACTTTGGGCTGCTCCTTCACCTCTTTGGGGACCAGTTCTTCATCTGTAAAATGGAGAGCGATCGTATCTGCTTCTGAGGGTTGGCTGAGCACGTGTGTCAAGCTCAGCCAGGCTCATTAGATGAGGCTATACGAAAACTGCCAACTCTGGGGCTGGAGGGCTTTGTGGGGAAAACAGTCAGAAAATACTCTCTGGGTGCAAGATGGCCATAATATGTTGGGGTCTGGAAGGCAGAGAGTAGCCTCTGGATCTGGGGTCTCCGGAGGGGAGGTGGTATTTTGTCCTGGAATCCCTGCCATGACTGCATCCCGGTCCTGACCAGCGGTTCAGCCCCAGCCCTGTGCATTCCAGGTGGAACAGCAGAGGAGAGAGGGCGGGAGAGAAAAGCCCACAGACCGGCAGGCGGAGCCTCCTGGCCAAGTCTGGCCCCGCTGGAAGGGGAGGGGGCTGTGGAGCTGGAACGTCAGATGCCATCACCTCCTGGGGGACCTTTAAAGTCGCTGTGCTGCCAGGCGGGCCAGGGTGTCTGCAGCGGTTCTCTGCCTCCTCAGCCGCCTCCTGCCACCCGCCTGGGCTGCCCATCCTGGGTACGCGCCCCTGGAGAGCCTGGTGCCTCGTCTCCAGATGCCTCTCTCTTGCTCTCTTCTCTTTTCTCTCCATTTTTTTCTGTTCTGTTTTTCCCCTTTCTCTCGTTCTACCTCTCTTTCTGTCTCTCCCATGTTTTTTCTCTTTTTGCCCCCGTCATTGTCTCTCATTCTCTCTTGTATCTACCTTTTTCTTTCTTCCATGCCTTTTCTCTGTATCTCTTTTTGTCAATCACCTTTTCTTCTCCCTCATTTTCTTTTCTGTTTCTCATTTTACTTTCTTTCTGCTCCTTTCTGTCTTGCTCTCAATCCCGAAATTGCAGCAACCCAGGGACAAGAGTGCCCTGCACTGTACCTTGGGAAAGGTGGGCGCTGCCCCTCTGAGGGCACCAACGGAGCCCACTTCCAGTAAGATTGGTGAAGAGGGTGTCCATGCTGGGGAGGACTGGGGTCTGCCTCCTGGGCTGGTGGAACAAAACCCTGGCTTTGAAGTGGCAGCGTCATCTCACCCCAGGGCCTGGTCCAGATTTAGCCACTATCTGGGCATTTCTTCCCATTGCCCCATCCACTTAGTCCACTGGGGTGGGAAGAATGGGGTGTTGCGCCCCTGTATGAGAGCCGAGTCAGGAGGTCTTTGCCAAGTTCCCAGTAGATAGCGTCCTCTGGGGTGGTAATGCTGGAGAGCACTCAGGGTTTTGTGCCCTCATGACCACCCCCTCCAGGCAGCCGGCTCTGACTGCACAAGGCCAGACGTGTGACCCTTCCAGCCAGCTATGCCCCTGCTGCCTGGCACCGTGGGCCTGGCAGGCCTGCTCTTCTGGGCAGGCCAGACAATGAACACCTTGATGCCCAATGCCACCCTGGCACTGGCCCAGACCGAGGGCACAGCTGTGCGACCCCTGACTGGCCTGGGAGTGCCCCGGTACCGGCGGAAGCGCCACATCTCTGCCCGGGACATGAGTGCCTTATTGGATTATCACAACCACATCCGGGCCAGTGTGCACCCACCTGCCGCCAACATGGAGTATATGGTGAGTTCCCATGCCCTCCCAGTGCCTCCCCCAGCAAACGCCAGTCCACTTAGTGTGCCCTGGAAAGACTGGACCATTCACGAGCCTGGCCTCACTAGCTAGTATCTGGGCATCTGGGCCCTGTGGAATGGGCAGGAATTCGTCTGCCCATTTTACAGATGAGAAAACTAAGGTGGTTATATAAGTCCTTTCTGCAGGCAGGAGCAGAGGACTGTGACTTATGGAGCATCTCCTGTGCGCCAGGCACTTATGTGTAACCCTCTTCCTTCAAGGTGGGAATTATCTCCATTTTCCAAATAAAGAAATCAAGATGCAGAGAATTAGTTTGCTGAAGGTCACCCAGGTGGGATTGCATCCCAGGTCTGCCAGCTACTAAAGCTGTCTTAACTAACACAATACCTTTTCCAAGAATTCTGGCTTCCAGCCAGGGAGCCGCAGGGGGCGGGTGGCTGGAGTTTCCCTGCCATTGTCTCTTTGCCCCAGGGGTTTGATGGACACACCCAAACTGTCCTCAGCAAGCCTGTGGAGGTAGAATTTGGAGAGATGGGGTCTGGTACCTGGGGTGGGAGTGGGGGGGGGTCTCTCAGGCTGAGGAGAAACAGCAGCTGACCAGCAGAGGCAGCTGGGATGTCTTCCTTCAAAGAGGCAGGGTGGGGGGCTCTCACCCCAGCCCCCCACAAGCCAGACTCCGGAGGGGAGGAGGGAACCTTTCTCTTTATCGCAGCCCCTCCCCCAGGACCATTGTCCCAAACCAGCCTGGAGAGATAGGCTTCCAATCCAGCCGCAGATTTCTTTAGGCAAAGGGATTGTTGGCCTGCCCCCTCTAAGACAAATACCTACTCCCTCAACAGCCTGCAAATGTTTATACCTTTGCAGCGTGTCCACTCACTTACGTACCAGCTCCTGCTTGGAGCCAGGCACCACGCTAAGCCTCGTGGACGCTGCCGAGAACAGGGTGGACAAGGTCCCGTCTCTCACAGAGCTTCCATTTTAGTGGGGATGATAGAAAACAAAGATCAACCACGAAATTTTCGTGTAATACGACATCAGGTCGCAATGAGGTGTTGGGAGGGGCGGGGATAGGAGCCCAAATGGCAGGCAGCTAGCGGCGGGGGAGCCATTTATTTGCTCATTAACTGACTCATCCATTGATTGACACGGTGACTGGCATGTAGAAGGCCTTCTAGTTTTCAAACAATGACACATTTATTGAGCACCAGCCTGTGTGCGAGGCCCTCCCCACAACAGGTGTTTAATTATTGCATGCTTTGTAGGACAGAGAGAGCTAGACAGCTCACTAGGGGCCCGAGGAGTGTCAGTGAGTGTGGGTTTGATGTTTGCATGCCCCTACCTCAGTTCACCCCTTTGTGGCACGAAGGAAACATTCCTCTGCTTTCCCTAAAAATGGATGAGTCCAACATCTCTGGGCAGATGTCTGGACCCCTCTTTGGGGATCCCCATTGCTTCACTAGCTATCTTCAGCCCACAGGACCAGTATCTGGCTAAACATCCCTTGCTTAATGAGCCCTTTCCCTCCTCTGGCTCCAAGAAAGACCGGGTCCCGTTTCACATTCTCACACCCGCCAACTGTAATGATTGTTTAACACATCTCATTTCCTTGTTAGACTGTGAGTCCTTGTTCAATATTTGCTGAATGAACAGATGAACCGAATAAAAGAATAATATCTCAGAATCCCAGGAAGTCAGAGTGGAAGGGAACTAGTATATTTTTTTGAAGTGATGCGTTTTCAAGTTATAAAAGTTGGAGCATTCAGAGATTGGAAAATTAAGAAGCTGTTACGAAGGATGAGGACGGTATTCTCTATGTACTGATGTGGAATCATCATTAAGGTAACCCATCTGGTTAAGTGAAAAGAGCTAGGGGCCAAATAGAATGTCTGGAGTCTTGCCATTTGTCAAAAAAATTCATATATATATAATTATTGTATGTATGTAATATATAATTATTTCATGTATATACCATATAAGATATATAATTACATATATAAATATATACGTGCATATATAATATACTTACAGGTGTAGAATATTTCTGGAACAGGACACAAGAAACTCACAGTGACAGTTGCCTCCAGGGTCAGGGTGGCTGGAGGGACTAGTGTAGGATGGGGATGAAAGACTCTCCACTTTTCCTCCTTCAAACATCTTACATATTAAATTTGTTCATGTTTTCACTATTAAAAAAAGAACCTTTTGAATTAAAAAATTTTAATGTTTAAATAAACACATTGGGGACTTCCCTGCCAATGCAGGGACACGGGTTCGAGCCCTGGTCTGGGGACTAAGATCCCACATGCCGCGGAGCAACTAATCTCGTGGACCACAACTACTGAGCCCGAGCGCCACAACTACTGAAGCCCACGCGCCTAGAGCCCGTGCTCCGCAACAAGAGAAGCCACCGCAATGAGAAGCCTGTGCACTGCAAGGAAGAGTAGCTCCCACTCGATGCGACTATAGAAAGCTCGCACGCAGCAACAAAGACCCAATGCAGCCAAAAATAAATAAAATTAAATCTTTAAAAAAATAAATAAATAAACACATTGAAAAAAATATAATAAATAAAATTAAAAATCCATTCTCTTCCCACCACTCTGGGCTGAGTCACTTCTAGGGACTGCTGGGAACTCCTAGGCCAATACCCTGGGACCCCGCTCGGAGCAGAGAGCCCCAAGCTTGAAGTCCAGTGAAGGAAAAAGGGCATTGGACTAGGAGTCAGAGACCTAGGTGTGGATCTCGGCTCTGGTATGGACTTGCCGTTGACCTTGAAGTCGTAGGCCTTCTCTGAACCTCAGTGTTCTAACTTATCAAGTGGATTTGTTGCAGGGTTCCAAAGGAGATGGGGAGTCAACGTACCATGTATACGTGCATCTCTAGACACTGTTGAAATGATGGTGTTTGTTCCCCCGGGGAATTTCATGACCTTTCTTTTTCCCAGGTCTGGGACGAGCGGCTGGCCAGGTCCGCTGAAGCCTGGGCCACCCAGTGCATTTGGGCCCACGGGCCCTCACAGCTGTTGAGATACGTGGGCCAGAACCTCTCCATCCATTCTGGCCGGTGAGTGAACCTCTGCCCTTCCTTCACTCCATCACTCAACAAGGTCACTGAGCACGCTGATGGCAGAGTGACTTTTCTTCTATCTTCTCCGCCTCTGCAGGTACCACTCCGTGGTGGATCTCGTGAAGTCTTGGTCTGAGGAGAAGCGTCATTACTTGTTTCCGGCCCCTAAGGACTGTACCCCGCGCTGCCCCTGGCGCTGCAGTGGCCCTGTGTGCTCTCACTATACCCAGGTACACCTTTGTTGGGATGTAGGGCTGATGAGAGAACAAATCCTCTTAGAAGAAAGTGAATGTGGTAGGACAGCAATTAGAAATAAAACAGAGGCCCTTAACAGACTTCCTTTTCCATAACAAGCCTGTTCCTGGAAAGCTGTGAGTACATTGAATTGAGCTGAACTGGATCTTGTTTTGAGGGTCTTAGGTTGGCAGACCATATTGTTTGACCCCAAAATGGAGATATGTGGTCTGACCAGTTCAAGACTGACTTTGATTTCAATAGGTCCAAACATTTTCTAGTATTTTTTTATTTTCTAAGGCTCCTGTGTCTTAAAAAAAGAAACGCCAAATAAGATTACAAAAGATTGTAGTATATTTTGAGTGCTAATATTGAAGTTGTTACCACTTATTATACATAAAAATACAATGCAGTATATTGTTGCAAGAAATAGGACCAGAAGTTTCCAACGGTAGGAAAAATGTCTGCTTTCAGGCCTGCCAAGCTCTCTGTGACTCATTTGCAGTAAATGTCAAAAACTGAAATTTGAGACCCCCTAGGAAATGTGAGGCCTAAACCAAATGTCCTTCCTGACATCCCTGAAATATTATTACCTCCATTTTACCAAAGGAGAAACCAGGCACAGAGTGGTTAAGTGACTTGGTCAAAGTCACACAGCTAGTGATATTGAGATTCTGATCCAAGGCTGTTTAACTCCAAAGTTTGTGTTTTAACTTCCAACATGACAATGATTTTCAAACATTGGTCACTAGGGGGAAAAAAAAGAAAGAAAGAAATCTAATTGAAAGGTATAGAACATATTAGCATATATCATTCTGTATGATAAGATTAAATATTGGTTCGTAAAACTTTTGTTCAAATTGTTTGAGGAGGGGTAAGGGTGTGTGTATGTGTGTGTGTATGTGTGTGTGTGTGTTGGTACACTGGGTAACAATATATAACTGGAACAAATTTTGAGAAACATTATAGTACAATATGCCTCTAGTCCCCTCACCCTGAGACAGGTGCCTCCCCCAGGAAAACCTTATCTAATGCATCCACCCTGACAGAGCAAGCCCAAGAACGTTTCAGCCCCAAGTCCTTCTCACAGCCTCCTTTGTCTTTGTCCCTCCTCAGATGGTGTGGGCATCTTCCAATCGGCTGGGCTGTGCCATCCACACCTGTGGCAGCATCCATGTCTTGGGCAGCACCTGGCACCAGGCTGTGTACCTGGTCTGCAACTACGCCATTAAGTGAGTGCAGAGGGGGCTCTGGGGCAGGAGGGTGGACCCTGAGGTGGAGTGGGCAGGATTCTCAGAAATGGAACACATACAGGACACCCTGCTTTCCTCCGTTCTAAATAACCTGAACACCAGGTTTTAGAGTCAATCAAGAATCCTTTTTCTTTACCCAAGTTTCAGAATCGATTGGGAGATAGACGGTGGACCAAGGCAGGTGCATAAGCAGTGTCCCTGATGAAGCCAGCAGTGGAGAGTGTGGCTTAGGTCTGCCAGCCAAGTGGGCTTGCAAATATCTCACTGTTGAATTAGACCTTCGTATCCATTGACAGGCAACATTGGCCAACCATAGGCCTCTTCTAAGTGCAGTGCCAGCCCCTGTAGGCGTCCCACAAGAAATAGAGCAACCAAGAATACATGCTCCCTACAGGCAAGCAGGTCCCATAGGAAAGAAAGGAAGGATGCAATGAACATGCTCAACTGCTTTTTCCAGACTCTCCAGTCAGCTTGGTGAGAGAGAGGTCAAGAGTGGTCTTCATATGCTAGTCTCCTGGAAACACAGAGAAAGGGGGATGGGAGTTCCCATCCAATGTATAGTATACAAACTTGCAACAGACTCTCATACAAAACAGATTACAGACTCTCATACACAAATGGGAACAAATTCTAAGTAAACGTGATATCCAGAGTTTCAAGATTACATAGTCATAACTGCCTTTTGCTCTCGTGTAGCTCTTGATCATTTACAATACACTTTTCCCTTATTATCTCATTGAAGAGATGAAAGAGAGAAAGAAGGAAAAAGGGAAGGACACTGGGAAAATATTTACCCTTTTTACAGATTAAGACATTGAGGATCAGAGAGGTTAAGTAATTTACCAAAAGTCACAAAGCCAATAAGTAGCAGAGCTGTTTGAAACACAAGTCTTTTGATTTCATATTCTATCTACTGTACTATCCTGATGTTCTGGAAGTTATTGGTAGCCCAAACTCAGATTCTCAAGTCAAGATATTTGTTAGATGGAGACATCTATTGACAAAGTGTCATAATGCAGCCCAGCTTTATCAGATATGGAAAAATGCAACAAAGCAAATTCCATCACACACAGCTTAAGGAACTGTTCCAATTTGTTTGCTGACATATTGAATTTTTGAAACATTGACTATTAACCATATAGTTGTTGAGATTTTTAGGCTCTGGAGTCAAGACTGTCAGAGTTCAGATTTGTGATTCAACTTCTCCATGCCTGTTTTTCATCTACAAAATGGGAGTAAAATGCTTTCTACTTATAGAATTGTTGAGAGAATTAAGTGAGCTGAGCCAGGTAATGTCCCCAGGCTCATAATAATTTTGGAATACATGTTGGCTCTTACTCTTATTACTAGACCTGGGTTTGGTTCTCAGCTCTACCGTGTACACACTGAGGACTTTGGATAAGTCATTTCATCTCCTTGGATCTCAGTCTCCTCTTTTAAAATAGGGCTAATGCTACCTGGCTCACAGAGGATCTTGGTACATAGTTGCCCATAGTACATGTTAAATAAATAGTGGCCAGGATTATAACTAGGTTATAAACTCTTTGAGGGCAGGAAATAGACCTGATTCATTTTGGTATCCTTTTACTACAGTGATTTCAAACCTTTGTTCTTTTAAGCAGAACTCTTTTCTAAGTGGTTAAATTAAACAAAAAAAGAATGACTTTTATTCCATCACCCCTGGTGTCTCCACCACCCACGTTCCCTGCCCCCAGACTTCCAGGAACACCTTTTTTTTCTCCTGTTGGAAAAACTGGTAGCGTTTGATACATTTATTTATTATTGTTTAAAATTTTATTACATTTTATACTGATGTACATGCTATAAAATTCAGTGGGTATGAAAACAGGTAAACACAGAATGTTGTCTCCCTCCCCTGCCCACACTTCCCCTCTGTAAGTTTCTTGCATAACCTTCTGGAGATCTTTTGTGTACTTACAAACATGCATATGTTTTCACTCCGGGAACACCTTTTGAAAATGGTGGACTCACAGCATCTGGCACAAGTCCTGATTTCCACTAGATGTTCTGGAAGTGTTTGTTGAATGAATGAACCCATATGAAACCAGAAATGCGTACTTTCCTAAGCACTTTGGCTGACTTTACTTACAGTCATTCAACAATCACTTTTGGAGGAAAAAGATTCCATTTCTGTCCACAAGGAGTGTTTTGTTTATTGTGTGAGAAAATAAGGCACTGGGACTTGAAAGGTAACTAACACTACAGGCCAGTGGTGAGATTATTAGGTAGCTCTTAGCAAGAACTGGGGGAGTGATTTTAGGCTTTGAGAAGACAAAGGGGGGGGAAAAGAGAAGTCTGTGGGCTGGGATGGAGAAGCGAGTTGTGGAAAGATGAGGTGTGTAAGCTGGATCCACTTGCTGCTAGAGCAGTCTGGAAGGCCTGACTGAAAGCTGTAGACGTGATTCATAAGCAGGTCTGGAAGGCCTGACTGAAAGCTGTAGACGTGATTCATAAGCAGGTCTGGAAGGCCTGACTGAAAGCTGTAGACGTGATTCATAAGCAGGTCTGGAAGGCCTGACTGAAAGCTGTAGACGTGATTCATAAGCTAGGGGCCAGCAAACTACAGCCCACAGCCCAAATCTGGCCTCCTGCCTATTTTCATAAATAAAGTTTTATTGAAACAGAGCTACGATATTTGTTTACGTACTGTCTAGGGCTGCTTTCATGCAATAAAGACATTTGGCCTCCAAAGCCTAAAATATTTACTCTCTGTCCCTTTACATTGCCAACCCCTGCACAGGCAATGGGGAGCCACTAAAAGTTCTTGAGCAGGAGAATGATTACGATGAAGGTTTGTTCTCTTTTTTTAAACAGCTTTACTGAGATATAATTTACATACCATATAACTTACCCATTTGAAGTGTACAACTCAGTGGGTTTTGGGTATATTACGTTATTCATTTTTTCAATCGTGGTAAAATATATGTAACACAAAATTTGCCATTTCAACCATTTTTAAGTATACAACTCAGTGGCATTAATCACTATTTCCAAAATGTTTTCATCACTCCAAAGAGAAAATTTGTAACCTTAAAGCAATGGCTCTCTACCCTCCTCCTCCCTAAAGGCTGTGGTTCATTGAGAGGATTAACTCCGGAGCAGGTAGGATGGATTTGGGATAAGGCCATTGAAGAAATAAATGTACAGCAGTGGCCACAAAGAGGCTTCATGGGCATGTCCCCCATGAGGGAATTATACTCAGTATCTAATTATTCTAGTTCTCATTTGCATACCACCTTATAAGTTACAAAGTGTTTTCACATAATTTTTATGGGCACCATTTCATTTATTTATTTTATTCAGAGGACAAAATCAAGGCTCAAGAGATGAGGTCGTTTATTCTGTCACCAACTGGCAGGTGGCAGAATCCAGGACCAGAACTCAGATCTGCCCATTGGGGAAGGGAGGGGGGTGTTTGTGCTGGGAGGTGAGGGTGGGGTGGAAGGAATAAGAAAATCAGCACGTCCTGGGGAGTCACTTATCTGCCAGGTGAGGTGCTAGAGGCATGCGCACATAGCTCCATTATTTGGTCTGCTGCTGCATCCCTGTGTGGGAGGGAAGTCTTCTATTGGTTTTACAGATGAAGACATTGAGGCTTGCAGGTGTGACTTGGTCACAGGGCCAGACAGTGGCAGTGCTGAGATTTGGAAACCTCTGTGAAGGTGGCTCCATGTAACTGTCCCCCGACCCCGCCTCCCTGGGACCTCTTCTCTTCCAGGGGCAACTGGATCGGCGAGGCGCCATACAAGAAGGGGAGGCCATGTTCTGCCTGCCCTCCCAGCTACCAAGGCAGCTGCAACAGCAACATGTGCTTCTAGGGCCTCAAATCCAACAGGCTCCTGTGGTTCTGAATTTTCCCTGGTCTCTGGCAGGGCTCCAGCTGAGCCTGACCCTCCAAGAGTCCCTTCCCAAAGACCGGGTCAAGCGATTTTTTTTTTTTCGACTTTTTTTTAAAGGACATGAGTTGGGCTTACTTCACCAGTCTGAATTTTCCCTGCTGATTCCATTTCCTAAATGTCCAGCATGTGCCGGAAGAAAACAACTGCTTGCCTTCCTTCTTGCCTGTTACATCTTTTTTTTTCCTCCGGCCTCCGGGAAAGAGGCCTCCATCTTTAATTGACTCAGTTCTCCCAGAGCCAGGGCTGGAAGGAGAAGTGACAACAGTTTTGTGACTCTCAGGCCTCAAATCCACAAGCCTTTGTCCATCCCATAAAAGGTATTTATTAAATAATCTTTATCCTGAAACCTACCTTCATTCATCCAATAATAGCCAACCAGCTTCTGGGCAGCCTTTGAGGACCTGTGTGGTCTCCCTCTCTAAGATGGGACCATTTCAGCTCCAAGCTTTTAAAAAATAACTGAAATTAGCATATGGACACCCCATCCACAGTGTATGTTACTGGAGCCACCGCAGGGTCCAGGTACCCCTTTTTCGGATGGGCATACTGAGGCTTAGTGAAGGGGTGTGACTTACTGAGAGCTGCACGGCTTGTCCTTGTCCACGAAAGCCCCCAGGTTTAAGCTCAGGCTCTGACAATCCCTTCAGGCTGTTCCAGACACCTCTCTGAATGTCAGAACTGAGAGGCTAAAGCCAAAGCCGGCCTGAGGGAACACCCTCTTTCAGCATTTTTTTTCTTCCTGTCACTCTCTCTGCCTTGGTGTCTCTCTTTCACCTACTTGTCTCTCTTTCTCTCACCCTCCTTATTTCTCCCATGGAATCTCATTCTCATTCCCAGAAACCACTTCCCCTCTCCCCACCCCACCCCACCCAGTTATCTACACACAGAAGTCCTTTTGTCTTTAGAGATAGTAAAATCTCTCTCAGACCTTGCCCTGCAGCTGCGGCCCACTCCCTGCCTGGCTGGAGAGAGCTCCATTCAAAGACCTGGATGGAAAACAGGCCCCCTTCCCCCAGAGTCCCTACATTGTCAACGGAGTGGGCTTTCTTCCCTCTTGGTCATTCCCACCTGCGCTATGTCTTGTGCATATCAACACCACCTCCCTTCGCCCTCAATAAAGTCCTTTGAGATCCCGTGCAATGGCTTTTTCTGGTCCCTGTCTCAGCTCTCAGGAGGGTCAAAAGAGGAGAGAGGGAAATGGAGTAGGGGAGATGGAGTGAGGGGAAGCCAGCTCAAGAGGAAGGCCAGGGGAGGGGCTAACAGCCCCTCAGCCCCTCCTTTGCACCAGGTACATCAGCTAGATCACACGTGCATGTGTCTGTATTATCACTCCATTTTTACAACTAAGAAAAATGAGGCTTAGCAGAAGTGCCCGGTAGTGAAATAAAAACAAGGACGCTGTTCTGAGTTCATTATTCTTAGATTATATCCCACCTGCATTTTTTTGGGGGGGGGTATTAAAATGTCCTTTCATTTATTACACAATGGTGATAATAAATGTTAGATTTCCTAAAAAATTATTAACGTACTTATATTATTAACGTACTTATATTATTAACGTACTTATA
>NW_020173393.1:2811228-2813537 GCF_003031525.2 Neophocaena asiaeorientalis asiaeorientalis | reverse complement strand
GCTTGCCAACCCTATGTAAAATTCCCAAAGTGTTCAGGAAATTTAAGTGGCATGTGACCCTCTGGATTCAATGGCATGTATAGGGTCACATAGCTAGTGAGGAGCAGACATGGGATCTGATTTCAGCTCCATCCAACCTCAATGCCTGTGCTGTTTTGAGGGTCCCACGTTACCTTCCTGTGTCCTGAGTATCAGGATGACGAGAATAATGACCACTGGCATTTACGAGCTGCTGAGCACACTCTTAATCTCATTGAATTATCACTGCTATCTCAGGTGATAGGTACTGATCCCATCCCCATTTTACAGACATAAAAACTGAGGCCATAGAAGCTGGGTTTAAATATGCTCTGTATGACTCCAGTGCCCAATGTCATAACCCGTTCACTCTCCTGCCTCTCATCTAAGAAGGGAGAAACCCAGGGATTGGACAACGGTAGAGACGATGAAGCAAAAAGTGCCATTGGGAATTCCAGATGACCTCCCAGTTTCCCCCATTTCCGAAACTGCCTCTGAGAAGAGCCCAGGTCAAGGAGAAATGAGCCAGGTGGGGAGGCTTGTGTTTGCCGTGCCTTGGACCCTGCAGACCCGGGGGCGAGGACTCAGGTAGTTTCCTGGCTTGGTTAAGCTGCTGTTCCAACTGAAGTCGGGAATTTTTTTTTTTTTTTTTGGCTGCATGGGTCTTCATTGCTGTGCATGGCTTTCTGTAGTTGAGGCGAGCAGGGGCTACTCTTCATTGCGGTGTACGGACTTCTCACTGCGGTGGCTTCTCTAGTTGTGGAGCACGGGCTCTAGGTGCACGGGCTTCAGTAGTTGTGGCACACAGGCTCAGTAGTTGTGGTGCATGGACTTAGTTGCTCCGCAGCATGTGGCATCTTCCCGGACCAGGGATCGAACCCGTGTCCCCTGCATTGACAGGCAGATTCTTAACCACTGTGCCACCAGGAAAGTCCACCAGGAAACTTTTGCTGCAAGAAATCTGAAACAGCTTTCAAACTTATGTAATATTTTATGTGTTTTGAAGATCTTCATCCCCCCGTCCCATCTGATTTCTCATTTGCTCATACATTCACCAACCAAGAGGGATAAGAGCATGGACTCTGGAGCCAGACTGCCTCGGCACAAATTTAACTCAGTGGCCAAGTGTGCTTGCATAAGTCGAGATCTTAGTGCCTCAGTCTCACCTACAAATGGGGACACTAATCACATCTGCCTCATTAGTCCTTCAAAACATTAATTGAATGAATACATGGAAAGCACTTGGAACAGCACCTGGCGCTAGTGTAGATAGCTATTTTAAAAGTTCAATATTGGGATTCCCTGGTTGCACAGTGGTTAAGAATCCGCCTGCCAATGCAGGGCACACGGGTTTGATCCCTGGTCCAGGAAGATCCCACATACCATGGAGCAACTAAGCCCGTGCACCACAACTACTGAGCCTGTGCTCTAGAGCCTGTGAGCCACAACTACTGAGCCCGCATGCCACAACTACTGAAACCTGCACGCCTAGAGCCCTTGCTCCGCAAAAGAGAAGCCACCACAACGAGAAGCCTGCACACCGCAACGAAGAGTAGCCCCTGCTCGCTGCAACTGGAGAAAGCCCGCGCGCAGCAACAAAGACCCAACACAGCCAAAAATAAATAAATAAAAGTTCAACATCAAGAGGGAGGAGAGAGGTGACGTAGTCACTGAAATGGAAGAGGAAGCTATGGAGGGAAGTTGCTTTTTTTTGGCCGTGCAGGATCTTATTTCGCCCACCAGGGATCAAACCCGCATCCCCTGCAGTGAAAGCATGGAGTCTTAACCACTGGACTGTGAAGAAAGTCCCAGAAGTTGCTTTTTTAATAAAAGAGATATTGTAGCATATTTAAATATTGATAGGATTCTGTCTCTAGAAATTTGTCCTACAGATATACTCCCCACATCTGGGTCAGGACATTTTTGAAGTTTATGAAGACATTCACTTTATGTAGTGGCAAAAGCCTGGAGACAACCTTAGTGTCCAGCAATAGGAGACTAGAAAAATCACCTATAGGACATTCACACAATATGTAGCCACTCAAAGAATGAGGCAGGTATGTTGGCATGGAGATAGTCCTTAGACACTAAGGAGGGAAAAGTAAGTGACAGAAGAGTGTGTTTAATATGTTCCCGTGTATTTATATGCATTTACATGTGTGTATGTCTGAGCCAGCTTGGGCTGCCATAATAAAATACCATAGATGGGTGGCTTAACCAAGAGAAAATTTTTTCCCATCCTGCAGGCTGAAAGTCTGAGCTCAAGGTACCAGTATAGTTGGGTTCTCGTG
>NW_020173393.1:2740103-2811108 GCF_003031525.2 Neophocaena asiaeorientalis asiaeorientalis | reverse complement strand
GGCTGCATGGGTCTTCATTGCTGTGCATGGCTTTCTGTAGTTGAGGCGAGCAGGGGCTACTCTTCGTTGCGGTGTACGGACTTCTCACTGCGGTGGCTTCTCTAGTTGTGGAGCACGGGCTCTAGGTGCACGGGCTTCAGTAGTTGTGGCACACAGGCTCAGTAGTTGTGGTGCATGGACTTAGTTGCTCCGCAGCATGTGGCATCTTCCCGGACCAGGGATCGAACCCGTGTCCCCTGCATTGACAGGCAGATTCTTAACCACTGTGCCACCAGGAAAGTCCACCAGGAAACTTTTGCTGCAAGAAATCTGAAACAGCTTTCAAACTTATGTAATATTTTATGTGTTTTGAAGATCTTCATCCCCCCGTCCCATCTGATTTCTCATTTGCTCATACATTCACCAACCAAGAGGGATAAGAGCATGGACTCTGGAGCCAGACTGCCTCGGCACAAATTTAACTCAGTGGCCAAGTGTGCTTGCATAAGTCGAGATCTTAGTGCCTCAGTCTCACCTACAAATGGGGACACTAATCACATCTGCCTCATTAGTCCTTCAAAACATTAATTGAATGAATACATGGAAAGCACTTGGAACAGCACCTGGCGCTAGTGTAGATAGCTATTTTAAAAGTTCAATATTGGGATTCCCTGGTTGCACAGTGGTTAAGAATCCGCCTGCCAATGCAGGGCACACGGGTTTGATCCCTGGTCCAGGAAGATCCCACATACCATGGAGCAACTAAGCCCGTGCACCACAACTACTGAGCCTGTGCTCTAGAGCCTGTGAGCCACAACTACTGAGCCCGCATGCCACAACTACTGAAACCTGCACGCCTAGAGCCCTTGCTCCGCAAAAGAGAAGCCACCACAACGAGAAGCCTGCACACCGCAACGAAGAGTAGCCCCTGCTCGCTGCAACTGGAGAAAGCCCGCGCGCAGCAACAAAGACCCAACACAGCCAAAAATAAATAAATAAAAGTTCAACATCAAGAGGGAGGAGAGAGGTGACGTAGTCACTGAAATGGAAGAGGAAGCTATGGAGGGAAGTTGCTTTTTTTTGGCCGTGCAGGATCTTATTTCGCCCACCAGGGATCAAACCCGCATCCCCTGCAGTGAAAGCATGGAGTCTTAACCACTGGACTGTGAAGAAAGTCCCAGAAGTTGCTTTTTTAATAAAAGAGATATTGTAGCATATTTAAATATTGATAGGATTCTGTCTCTAGAAATTTGTCCTACAGATATACTCCCCACATCTGGGTCAGGACATTTTTGAAGTTTATGAAGACATTCACTTTATGTAGTGGCAAAAGCCTGGAGACAACCTTAGTGTCCAGCAATAGGAGACTAGAAAAATCACCTATAGGACATTCACACAATATGTAGCCACTCAAAGAATGAGGCAGGTATGTTGGCATGGAGATAGTCCTTAGACACTAAGGAGGGAAAAGTAAGTGACAGAAGAGTGTGTTTAGTATGTTCCCGTGTATTTATATGCATTTACATGTGTGTATGTCTGAGCCAGCTTGGGCTGCCATAATAAAATACCATAGATGGGTGGCTTAACCAAGAGAAAATTTTTTCCCATCCTGCAGGCTGAAAGTCTGAGCTCAAGGTACCAGTATAGTTGGGTTCTCGTGCGATCTCCCTTCCTGGCTTGCAGACAACTACTTCTCACTATGTCTGCATATGGTGGGGGCAGGAGAGAGAGAGAGAGGGCGCTCTCATGTCTCTTCCTATAAGGGCACTAATCCTATTGGATCAGGACACCACCCTTATGACCTAATTTAATCTTATTTAGTTCCATAAAGGCCCTGTCTTCAAATACAACCACGTTGGGAGTTAGATCTTCAACATAATAATTTTGGGAGGATGCAGTTCAGTCCATAGCAGTGTATAGGTGTGTAATTTCTGGAAATACGTACAAGAATTTGTTTAAAAGTTCAATAGAGTGAGATGTGGGAACTAAAGTAGGAGAAAGTCTTATTTTCCATTTTATGCTGTTAGTACAATTTTCATTTTTAACACATGAACTTACTACTGGCTTCATTTATAAAACTAGTTTAAAGTAAATGGGAGCAAAAGGAAAGATCACATCGCATGGTTAAAGTTAAAAAGACTGACAGCAACAAACAGTGATAAGGATGTGGGGTAAATAGGAGCTCTCTTACCTTGCTGGTGGGGATGCAAAATGGTACGGCCACTTTGGACAATAGTTTTGGAGTTTCTTATAAATTAAACATATACATACCATATCAGCCATCAATTCCTTTCCTAGAAATTTAACCAAGGGAAATGAAAACATATGCCTGCAAGAAGACTTGTCCATAAATGTACATCGCTGCTTAATTCGTAATTGTCCCAAACTGGAGATAACCCCAATCAGTGTCCGTTACAAGGTGAATGGCTGAACAAGTTGCAGTACATCCATTCAATGGAATAATACTCAGCAAGAAAAAAGGACACTAACACAGGTGAGACTCACGAATGTGCCGAACAAAAAAGCCAGACACAAGAGTAAATCCTGTCTGATTCTATGACATTCTAGAAAAGACAAATCTACTCTAGCGTGACAAGCAGCAGATCAGCAGTCACCTGGAGTGGGAGGTGCTGGGGGGATTAATTGCGGAGGAATAAAGGGAACTTCTGGGGGCAATGGAAATGTTCTGTATCTTAAGGTTATAGTTACATAGGTGTATACATTTGCCAAAAGTCATAAAACTATACACCAAAAAAAGGGTACATTTTATTATATGTATATTATACCTCAGTAAAGTTGATTTTTAAAGTTTAAAGAGGGAGAGGTTGAATATATAGGAGAACTCACACATGGTCACGTGGGGCTCCTGAGCAGTGGGAGGAGGGAGGGTGTGGCCCCACGTGGATCTGGAGGGAAGGAGGTGAACAAGGTGCAGCTGCAGGGGAATTTTTGTGGGGAGTTGAGGCTGGTCCAGGTTGAAGGCTTCTATTTCCTCTGTGAAGAAGGTAAACTCTCAGCCTGCTGAGAATGAGATGGAAAAGTTTTGAGGAGAGAAAAGATCTGAAATAGAGGCAGAAAATAGAAAAGCAAGGAGAAGAGAAACAGAGTAGAAGTTCCAGGCAGTGTGGAGGGACCTGTTGAAATTCTTGATCATTAATCTCTGGTGGCCCTCATCTGTCTCGCTAAGTGATTTTTTTTTTTTTTCAACAGTGATTGGCTGCTGGTTTGTAAGCATGAAGAAAGCAAGATACTTAGGCTCTTCCAGGCTTGGGTTTTTGTCAGGTGGCTGGAAGGAAAGGAACTGAGACAGAAGCAAGAGAGAAACTAAGATGATGGGCTGTGGGCTTCAAACTGGACAGGAGGAAACTAAGACAGGAAGGTGCAACAGGTAGGGAGGAAACAGAAGGAACAAAGGACTGGAGACACCCCAGTGTCCATCAGTAGGGGATGAGAGGTCCCCTTGAGGCTGCTGGGCAAGCACACTGGGAAGAAGAGACTGTGGACAGAGAGGAATAGATCAATTAGCTAGTTTAGAAGTGAAGCAACACGTGAGGCAGGTGTTACTATGGGAAAATGAAATAATGTACCCAAAACTATACAGCAAGATGATGGCGGAGCTGGGGTTTTCTGGCTTTTCTGAGTCCCAGGTTTTCCTACTTCTCATTTGAGCCTCCGCATCGTGATGAAGACCTTGAGCTCAGGCTGTGAGACCCAACATTGGGATAAAAGAAATGGGACTGTTCCCCCCAAAGCCAGGTGGTAGCCCAGTATGCAGGACAGCTAAGGTGCAAGATGGCTCTGCATTCCGAGGCCAGGATGCAGATTTCGGCAGTAGGCTGTGTTTTGTGTGGCGAAGGAGACCAACGGACCGGTGGAGGGAGCAGGTAGAGTGCCTCTGACCCACGGGCCTGGAGGCATACTTGTGTTTCTCCATTCCTCGTAGCACTCACCATCTGTAATTATGTCTTTGCAATAATATCTTTAATGTTATCTAATGAATGCCCATCTCCTCCATTAGTCCACAATTCCATGGGTGCAGAGATGATGTCTCTTTGCTCATTTCTATATCACTGGAGTCTAGCACAGAGCCTGGTATACAGTAGGTGCTCAATAAATATACGTTAGATAAAGGGAAATCGTGGGTTGTAATTCTAACTCCTCTTTGTAGCAGCTGGGAGACTCCAGGCAAGCAACTTCTTTCTGTGCCTCAATTTCCTCATCTCAAGTTTTAATTTAAACGTGGCAATGCCTGTTGCAACTCCCAGCATCCAGTAGGCGCTCAATAAATACAATCCCCCAGCTTCCTCCTTTTCTCCTCTACCTCTCCCTGTTGCCTCCTGCCACACCCATTGTTTGGAGTCATAAAACCCAACCCAGGTTGGACTCTCACCTCCTCATCATCTCCTGGCCAGTCCTTTCCCTCAAGTGAGGGGTGAGGGGGCTGGTGTCCCCCACATTCTGGCTCCAAGAGCCCCCAACCCCAGAATGCAGGACTGGGGCCCTAGTGGACCTCTGGTCTGGCCAGCTTGTCGTTGCCATGGTAACAGTGACAGTCCCCAGCCACAGGTTCCCTAAGTGACTGGTTACTCTTTAACGTATCCACCCACCTTGGGTGATTAGAAGAATCAATAAGATAACCGGGCAGTGGCAGCTGGCTGCACTCACCGCCTTCCTGGTGGACTAGATCCCGCTGTTGTGTGTGAGCCCCAGGCTCCTCCATGCCCCCAGGTCTCCGGCTGGGCGGGCTTGGCCATGGTCAGTGTGAACGCGCCCCTCGGGGCTCCGGTGGAGAGTCCCTATGGTGAGTGGGGTCGGCAGTTGGGCTTCGGGGGAAGACTGGACATGGTGGGACCACCGTTAAGTTTGGGAGACCATGGGATGGCCCTCTACATGTTTCCTAGCACCCCAAAGACCCTCTAAGGGCTTCTCTAGAATGGCAGGAAACCCGAGGGAGGCATGTGATTTGCTTCACTAAACTCCTAAACTGAGGCCCTGGTGGAGCCGATATGGAAAGTACTTGGAGGGGCTGCAGGAGCCCCAGGGTAGGGGCTTGGCTCACTTTGCCCGCCCACAGAGACAGCCTTTGTGGAGATACATCCCGGGGGGTCTGTAGGAAATTTCACAGAACGTGGAACCGGAAGCACCATCCTCCTTTTGAAGCCTGCAGAGAAGCTTGCTGGGTCTCGGTCACGGAACTAGCTCCTGGTCTAGGTGGGATGGGACCCAAGGGGAGAGCCAGCCAGCCCCTCCAACAAGGACCATCAGCTCTGGATAATTCAGCAAGGGGAAGCCGTAGAAGGAAACGCACAGCCTGGGGCATTGGAAAATGAGAATGATCTTTGCTGTAAGTGTGTAACTTCGATGCAGGGTAAGGGAAGAGGGTGTTTCGGTGAAGGACTGGGGCTCTGCTGCTTGGGGTAACTCCAGAATTGGAAGTAACCCCAATGACCAACGATAGAGGATGGGTAAATAAAGCATGATGCCTCTTTAGGATGGAATGCTATCCCGTTGCTGAAGAAAAAAAAATGCAGATCTGTTTGCAGATAGAGAAAAGGACCTCCAAGTAATTATGGAAAAAAGTAATCTGAAGAGAGTATAGCATATTACATTTCTGATAACAGAACAGATACATTCATATGTATGTACACACCTTTGTATTTGCGTAGAAAATTAGTGGAAGGACACAAAGAGACCGGTAACAGAGCTTTGTTTCTAAGGAGGGAAGTTCAAGAGAATGTTCGTTTTACTTTTTTGCACATTTTGGATTTTCAAAAATTTGGTGCGTTTTATAAACTGATTTCAGTCACATGCATGCGCAGAGCTTGGCCTCCGGAATCCAGTAGATCTCGGCTCTTGTTCTGTGACTTTAGATAAATTACTCATCACTTCTGGGTCTTGGTTGCCGTCTCTCTGAAGTGGACAGAGGGTGTCTTAGGGGCTTCTTGCAGGCAGGACTAAAGGAAAGCGAGGGTGTAAGCCCTCGGCACCAGGCATGTTGTAAGGACTCAGTAAATATTACTCGATATCATCATTAGCAAAGGGTGGATGGCCTCCAGGAATCAGGGGCTGGTCTCTCGACTGGTCCAGGGGATCTTCTTTCTTTCACCATCAAGTAGGAGTATGTGAGGCAGTGGAAATGGCAGAGGCTGTGGAGCCAAAAACAGCCTGGGGACCTATCCCCCACACCAGCTGTGTGACCTTGGGCAAGTCACTTCCCATCTTTAAATCTATTTCCTCATCTGTAAAATGGAGAGAACAACAGGACCTATCTCACAGGGGGCGGTGGTTAGAGGAGATAGCATAGCTAAAGGGCTGGGCATGCCTGGGGGGCTTCATCCAAGGTTAAAACACAATTGTGAGACTTGGCTGACCCTGTGTCCAGAGGAATACTCATCATCTCCCAATGGGTCAGATAGGGACGGATGGATGATGGATGGATGGATGGGTGTTCTATGCCTATTACTGCATTTAATTCTCAAAATAGTTGTCTCAGATAAATAACATTATCATCTCCAAGGATAGAAGAGAAAACTAAAGTTTAGGATTGTTAAAAAAAAAACCATCTGACTCCAGACCTGACATTGTCCATCTGTGCTGACCCTCTTGGCTCAGCTACAGATATGGCTGAGGAGAGAAAGAAGGGCTCCCATGCCCAGATTCGCAGCATGCATCAATAACAACAAGAGAACATTGCCATCCTGGAACAGCTAGGTATTTGCTGGTGTGTGTGTGTGTGTGTGTGTGTGTGTGTGTGTGTGTGTATGTGAGAGAGAGAGAGAGAGAGAGAGAGAGAGAGAGAGACATTGGCTAAAAGACCTTGCTTTTCAGATAAAATAAATCTGGGTTAGCATTCTGGATCTGCCTTTTTTTTTTTTTTTTAAAGCTGTATAACCTACCCTTCTCTGAGTCTCAGATGTTTCATCTGTAAAATAAACTAGGGCAGTCTGCTGGGAGGCTCTGGAAAGATGAACTTTCTGATTAAAAAAACAAGTGCTTTGAGTAAAACCCTTTCTGGGATTCTCAGCTGGGGATAATAATAACCTCTGAAGATTGCAATCACAGAGGTGAGTTGCTGGGTAAGGAACATGGTTCATGGCAGAGCCCTGGGAGAGGCAATGGAGGGCAAGGCTGTGGTTAGGATCACAAGAATTAATGTACAAGTGCTTAAGATGCAGACTATTATATATAGGATGGATAAACCGCAAGGTCCTAGTGCAGAGCACAGGGAATTATATTCAGTAAACCATAATGGAAAAGAATATGAAAAAGAGTATGTGTGAGTATAACTGAGTCACTTTGCTGTACAGCAGAAATTAACCCAACATTGTAAATCAACTATACTTCAAAAAAATATATATATATATATATACACACACGTGCTTAGAACAGTGCCTGACACAAAGCAAGCACGAAATAAATCCCAACTGCTGTCTCACGCTCTTGAACCTTAGTGGGATAGTCTTTAATGAGCTTTGGTGTGGTGGTACTGGGCAAACTTGACTTTTCCCTGGTCTTGCAGTGCCTCCACTACACACTGGATTCGGCTTTAGAGTTCTCATCACTGCTCTGATTAAATCATTGTGTGGGGGGCTTCCCTGGTGGCGCACTGGTTGAGAGTCTACCTGCCGATGCAGGGGATGCGGGTTCGTGCCCCGGTCCGGGAAGATCCCACATGCCGCGGGGCGGCTGGGTCCGTGAGCCATGGCTGCTGAGCCTGCGCGTCCGGAGCCTGTGCTCCGCAGCGGGAGAGGCCACAACAGTGAGAGGCCCGCGTAACGCAAAAAAAAAAAAAAAATCATTGTGCGTCCTGTCGCATCTGTCTCCCCCGCTAGACTATAGACTCCATGAGGCCATGGACTTCAGTGCTTTGTTCAGCCTTGCACGTCTCACATGGCGACTGGCACAGAATAAGTGCTCAGTAAGCATTTGTTGGATGAATGAATTGAGGTCAGTTTTAAAGAAACAGCCCTGTGACAATGGTCAGCGATGTCCACCAGGTCTGTACTCTTACCTTCCTTCCTCCCTGCCATCCTCACCGTGTTGGCTTTTGGTTCTGGATTTGCTCCATTACAGACCCCAGGTGGCTGTCACAGTATCAGGTATCACGTTTGCAGTTAAGTGTCTGAAGCTGGAAGGGTTTTTCCTCCAAGCACTTGTTTCTTTTCCCCCAAAGCAAACATTTCCCAGAAACCTCCCAGCAGACTGCCTTAGTTCGAGGAAAGCTGGGAAGTGTCTAATGGAAAGAAATGGGAACACACAGCAAAGGTTTAGACCAATGATGGCCTTTTCTTGTAGAGCAAAATGCTGTTGCAAACCAAACTGGGGTTCCCTTCTAACGGGTTTCTCAACTCTGACACTACTGATATTTTGGTGTGGATAATTCTTTGCTGTAAAGGGACTGGCCTGTAGGATCCTGCACTGTAGGATGTTTAGCACTTTCCTGGCTTCGACTCACTAGACGCTATAGCATACCTCCTGTCAGCCGTGCCAACCGAAAATGTCTCCTGCCATTTCCAAATGTGCCCTGGGCACACGAAACACCACTGTGTTATAAGGAAGCAGGAATAGCTGCTGGGTAGGATCTGCCACAACTCAGTGCATGTACTGTGACTCATGTTGCAGTATTTGCTCTGGGAGCCAGCATCTAGCTCAGCGCCAGATTTGGGGCTGTCCTTAGCAACTGTGAGGATAAGATGCTATGGTGTGCATATCTGTGTGCCAACCTAACTCCTGGCTTTGTTATTTTCCCACCCTTGTTTTGCTTTTAGCAAGCTTCCCTTGATGATGATTTATTTTGCCCTTCAGCATTCTGCCATTTTTGTAAGCATCTCAAATCTCCTCGGGGGCAAGGTCTGTACATGTCTGATGCTTCTTGTTATACCCTGGGCTACCGTAGGACCTGGTCCCACGTAGAACTTGAAGGAGGTTTATTTAATGAATGAATGAGAAGACGGATGAATGAATGAATGGATATCTGGGTGGATAGATAGGTAGTTGCTTTGATGAATCAATGTGATGGGCTGGTGAATGGATGGATGGATGGGAATGAAATGGAGAGATAGATGAACGAATGGTACGAATGAATGAATGAGTAACAGGGAATATGGGCAGGTGGGTAGATGGATGGATGGAATAATGAATAGATGTGATGGATGGGCGAGTGGGTATGGTGGATGATGGATGGATGGGATGGATGGAGAGATACGTGAATGGATGTGGCAAGCGGATGAATAAATAACTGGAAAGATGCATGGATGGATGGATGGATGGATGGATGGATGGACGGACAAGATGGGCTGGTCTTGGACATCAGTACATGCAAGTAAAGAGACAAGGGGTGACTTGGCCACTGGTCAACAATCCTCCTTCAGGACAGTATATCTAAGTGTCAGATGAGCTGGATTTTTCCTGAGGACATAGGACTAGTTCCTTTGACTAGGTCAGATCAGAAGTGGTCGTCAGAGGTGGTTTAGTTAAGTGGCTCTCCCACTTAAAGCTGTGAGAGGCTGGACACTTTGCCTAGCTCTCTGATCACCAATTTCTTCATCTACCAAATGAACCTTGGTTGTTGTGAAGATCCATGAGCTCATGAAGGCGAAAAGGTATCATAAACTATAAAGTGCTTTGTCTCCCTGAATGGTTGGTTGATGAGCCCAAAATTGGGCCCCAGATACTGGCCAGCGACGGGACTATGTCAGATAACAGGCATGGCTGTTCCCACGGTTCATTCTCAAAATACAGTCTCTCTCACCCTTCCTGCCTTTCTTCCCTGTCCATATTATCTTCCTATCCCACCTCGATTTGATTTCAGCCTCTATGGTTCAATGGTTTACGAATCTTGCTGCATATGGGGAACTTTCTTAAGATGACATCTTCTGGGGGCTCCACTCCAGACCTGAATCAGAATCTTCTGGGATGAGTTCCAAGAATCTTTAAATTTTTATTAAGTTCCTTAAGTGATTTGGGGTGTTGGGTCAGCTGGAGTTTGGAAACAATTGCCTTATTTTGTCCCATTTTATAAAGGGAGGATGTGGATACCCAGAGTGCATCCTGTCCTCATCCGGAAAACTCCTGCATTCGTTAATTCATTGTTCACTCATTCATTTCTTCAACAAATGACCACTGGGGGCTTATGGTATGCAAAGCATTCTGCTAGGCTCTGGGGGAATGTAGGAGAATATAAAGTATGGCTTTAGATCTTGGAGAGCGTCCAATCTGGTGGGGTAAACAGATGAACCAGCAGTAATCAAGACAGAGTGCCATAACAGGGGTGAATAGGACACAGTGGGAGGACAAAGGGGCTTAGGAAGAGGGGAAGGGGTCAGGGACCTCTTGACCCTGGAGGAGTGAACTGATATCTAAGCTGAAACCTGAAGGTTTAGCAGGAGTCAGCCAGGAGGAGAGAGGGAGGGGGACCAGCAGATGCAAAGGCACTGATTTTATTTAACATTTGACTGCAGTGAATTCCATCCTTAATTGAAAGTATCTTGGGACTTTTCTGATTGTTCCATAAAGGATTTATCTTGTCCCTAAGAAGATTATGAGATGCTTAAAGGCAGGAACTACGCCTTCCATTTTTTTTCTGACTGACATGCCTCTAGCATAAGGGTGGACCTCTGCAGAGGAAAGAAATTTATTTCCATATAAGCCCCTTCTATGTAATGGGCAGGATGCCGGCTACTTTATAGGTTTTTCTCCCTTTTAATCTTTGCAATACCTGTCAAGGTGGGAAATATTATTCCCACCTCATAAACAGGGAAACTGAGATTCAGTGTTGTTAAGTAAGTTTCCCTGTATCACCCAGTGACGGATTGAGATCTAGTCTGCCTGGTGTCAAACCTTCATTCTTTCGGCTATGCTGTTACCTCTTATAATAGCATCTGAAAGGCTGCATAACACCTTGGTTAGCGGCTCAGACTCCGGAGTCAGACTGCCCGGGTTCATATTGCCACCTGCTAGCCATATGACTTTGGGTAAATTACTTAATTTTCTGTGTCTCAGTTTCTTGATCTGTCAAATGGTGTGATAATAACAGCATCTACTTTGTAGGGTGGTGAGAATTAAATGAGGTTGATGCCTGTAAAGCGTCGAGTGTCTGGCATGTAGAAAGGGCTACGTAAATTTTATGCATTGTTGTTGTCATAATTATACCTGCTGTGTGAGAGGGACTGAATGCTTCTTACGTGCGAGACAACTTTTAGCTGCTGTGGAACAAACAGAGATGAATGAGGGCTGTGTAACTGGTTCCGGGCTGCAGTTCCTTGGCTGGACAAATCTCGGTCCTGAGCCTTCAGATGCCCTCTGAGGCCTGAGGTTGGCTCTCGGGGGCTTGGCTTGTGAGTCTGGGCCTGTGTAGAGCAAATTGAAGGCATGGAAATGGGGGGAACAGACCTGGCCTGGCCACAGCCCTGAGAAATGTCTCTGCGCCTAGGCAGCTGTTTGTGACCTCACTCGAGTCCTTTTCCTACTGGTGCCCTGCCTCCTCTTCTGAGAAATGGAGCCCTGTGTCTGGCTCAGTGGTCATCACACAATATTCACTGGAGCCCTAGGAGTCAAGAAAGATGCCTCAGAGTTCACTTTGAGGCCAGTGGGGGCCTGGGGGTGGTGTTCAAACAGACCAGGCTCTTAGGTTCCCCCACGCCACAACCTCTGGTTTAACCAGAGACACTGCATTTTGACTTTTGATGGAAGTGTTTAATGAAAGGATTCCATGGTTAAAAAATGCGTGGACCAGACCAGTGTGTTTCAAACCGCAATCTTGACCCATTAATGGGTTATACAATGTATCGGGTTGTATTAGTTACGGCAATGCTCCCTGTTGGAACAAAAAAACAAACCTAAAATGTAAGTTAGAAGTTTACTTACTTCTGTCACATAGTCATCCAGGGACCCCAGAAGTGACCCTGGCTCAGAGTGACATTTATCACTTCTATTCACATTCTATTGGTCAGTACTAGTCACCTGGCTTTGGCCACATGCAAAGGAGTCTGGGATATGTGGTCCCTAGATGGGCAGCTTTTCTCCAGGAATAGCTCTAAACTACAGAAGGAGTGAATTTGTTGGTACACAGCTGACCACCTCTGCCATGGGACCATGGTCACATTCACAAATACACACACAAACACACACAGTCAAATATGTATAACATATATGAATATACAATTTTTTACATTAAACATTCTAATAAAATAAGAGCATAGAGAGATATATAGATAGTGATAAAGCAAATGTGACAGTATGCTACCAGTTGACGAATCTAGGTAAAGGATACATTAGTGCCCACTGTATTATTCTTTGAATCTTTTGTAGGTTTGAAATTGTTCAAAGTAAAGTGTTAGGGGACATGTAATTGTTAAAATTTGCTATACTTATGAACAGAATAAAATATAATGCAAATAGCGTAAGATTTAATTTAGGCTTAAGGGTTTTGAATTATAACTAAAATACAGGAGTTGGCAAACTTTTTCTGTAAAAGGCCAGATAGTAAATATTTTTGCAGGCCAGATGGGATCTGTAGCAACTACTCAGCTCTGCTCTTGTAGCACAAAAGCAGCCATCAACGATAAATACATGAATGAGTGTGGCATGTTCCAATAAAACTTTATTTATAAATATAGGCACTGGGCCAGATTTGGCTCAGAGGTTGTAATTTGCTGACTCTTGCAAACTGAACAATATATTGAATATATTTTTTTTAAAGCACATATGTGATTCCTAGAGTACAATTCAACAGTTTTCATTAGAAATTATGGATCAGCAGTCTCCAAGCTGTTAGGGACCCCGAATCTGTTCATGTACCCTCACTGTGCTGGACAAAATAATAACAGCACACTGCTGTTCACATAACCAACTGATTTCTTTCATTTTCATTTCTTGTGTTTTCTTTGAATAAAAATGTACTATTTTAAAAATACGTTTATCGAGGTATATTGTTCACACAGAAAAGAGTATGAATCATAACTCACAAATAGATTAATGAAATCTTATAAAGACGACCACTTTTTTTTTTTTTTTTTTTTCGGTACGCGGGCCTCGCGCTGTTGTGGCCTCTCCCGTTGCGGAGCACAGGCTCCGGACGTGCAGGCCCAGTGGCCATGGCTCACGGGCCCAGCCGCTCCGCGGCATGTGGGATCTTCCTGGACCGGGGCACGAACCCGTGTCCCCTGCATCTGCAGGCGGACTCTAAACCACTGCGCCACCAGGGAAGCCCAAGACGACCACTTTTTGAAACGGAAGTAAAATAGAACAGAAAACGTCCTAGTGCATCTCATGTAGTCACAGTAAATTTCTTGTGTGAAAATTTTGTTCATTTCTATATGGTTATGGATGTGTGTGGGGGGTTGTGATAATACCAACAATTTATAGATCACATACTAGGGCTTTACAAATAGTAACTCCTTACCTTCACAATGACCCTGTGAGGTAGGGGCTATAATTGACTTTACCCTTTTATAGATGAGGAAATGGAGCCACAGAGAAGTTGAGTCACTCAGTGAAAGTGACAGATGCCTTAAGAGGTGATGCTAAGGTTCCAACCCAGGCAGTCAGGCTCCAGAGTCTGTGTTTTGACTACCACCTTTATTGCCACTGTATATAAAGTATGGGATGTAAATGTGTTACTTACTGAGGGTCATAGTCAAAAGGGTTTAAACGTCACTGGACAGAATGTTCCCAAAGGTTCCTTATAGATCTAAAAATAGCATACTTTTCCTTAAGTGTACCCACAGGGAACAGGGGCTGAGGTAGTACATCGACAAACACTTTTAAATCTTACTGAATTTATTTTACTCTGTGTTAGAAAAATTTATAACTAGCATATTGAAGCACTAATATAAAATATCCTTTAAAAGATTAATGTATGTCCTCAAAAGAAAGAAAATTATCAAGTAAATAATTACAGCTAAACAAAATACAGGTGCTGGGCAAATATGGTTAAAATCATTAAGAGGAATGCAAATGTCTGGGGCTTTGGGGGCAAATACTGAACTTGGCATCAGAAGGCCCACATCTGGGTCCTGGCCTATTCATTCCCTAGCTCTGGTTTATTTTCTCTCTCTTTAAAAATTTTTTTATTTTATATTGGAATATAGTTGATTGATTTATTTTTTTTACTATTTTTGTTTATTTTTTTATGTCTTTATTGGAGTATAATTGCTTCACAATGTTGTGTTAGTTTCTCCTGTACAACAAAGTGAATCAGCTATATGTGTATAGTTGATTTACAATGTCGTGTTAGTTTCAGGTGTACAGCAAAGTGATCCAGTTATACATATATCTATTCTTTTTCAGATTCTTTTCCATTTTAGGTTATCACAGAGTATTGAGTAGAGTTCCCTGTGCTATACAGTAGGTCCTGGTTGATTATTTTATCTCTTTTTTAAAAAATAAATTTATTTATTTATTTATTTTATTTTTGGCTGCGTTGGGTCTTTGTTGCTGCACGCGGGCTTTCTCTAGTTGCGGCGAGCGGGGGCTACTCTCCCTTGTGGTGCGCGGGCTTCTCATTGCAGTGGCTTCTCTTGTTGCGGAACACGGGCTCTAGGCACGTGGGCTTCAGCAGTTGTGGTGCACAGGCTCAGTAGCTGTGGTTCGTTGGTTCTAGAGCGCAGGCTCAGTAGTTGTGGCACACGGGCTTAGTTGCTCCGTGGCATGTGTGATCTTCCTGGAGCAGGGCTCAAACCCACGTCCCCTGCATTGGCAGGCAGTTTCTTAACCACTGTGCCATGAGGGAAGCCTGTTTTATCTCTTATATAGCACTTACAGTGGGCCAGGCACTGTTTTAAACACTTCATAAAAACTACCTCCTTTTAGAGTAACCTAAATGTCCATCAACAGATGAATGGATAAAGAAGATGTGGTATATATATACAATGAAATACTACTCAGCCATAAAAAAGAATGAAATAATGCTATTTGCAGCAACACGGATGGACCTAGAGATAATCATACTAAGTGAAGTCAGACAAATACAAATATCATAAAGATATCACTTATATGTGGAATCTAAACTATGATACAAACGAACATACAAAACAGAAGCAGTCTCAAAGACACAGAAAACAAACTTATGGTTACCAAATGGGAAAAGGGAGGAGGGATAAATTAGGAGTTTGGGATTAGTGGATATAAACTACTATATATAAAATAGATGAATGACAAGGTCCTACTGTATAGCACAGGGAACTATATTCAATATCTTGTAATACCCTATAATGAAAAAGAATATATATATATATTTCCGAATCACTTTGCTGTACACCAGAAACTAACACAACATTGTAAATCAACTATACTTCAATTTAAAAAAATTACTTCTTTTAATCTTTACAACTGCCCATTGAGTAGGTACTGTCACCATACCCATTTCTCAGTAGAGGTAACAAAGGCTCAGAGAGGTCAAATAACCTACCCACACAGACTACAAGAGGCAGAGCTAGGATTCAAACCCAGGCATTGTATTAGTAAGGACAAAGATGTTGACAAAAACAAAACAAAAAAACAGACAGTAGAATGGTGGTTGACAGGGCTAGGGGTGGGGGAAGTGGGGAAATGTTGGTTAAAAGATACAAACTTTCAGTTATAAGATTAAAGAAGTTCTGAGTATATAATGTACAGCATGGTGACTATGGTTCATAATACTTGTATACTTGAAATTCGTTAAGAGTAGATCGCAGGCATTCTCACCAAAAAAAAAAAAAAGTAACTATGTGAGGCAATGGATGTGTTAATTAACTTGGTTGCAGGAATCATTTCTATATATATATATATACACACACATATATACCTAATCATCACTTTAAGTGCATTCATTACAATTTTATTTGTCAATTATACCATAATAAGGATGGTGGAAAAAAATAAAAGGACAATACTAGCTGGTATTGTAATGTACCACCAAAAAATAAATTAATTAAAAAAAAAAAGAAAGAGTGGGTGGGCAACTACTGCAATTTATTTATTCATTTTATTTTGTATTTGTTTATTTTATTTATTTATTTTTGGCTGCGTTGGGTCTTCATTGCTGCGCACGGACTTTCTCTAGTTGTGGCGAGCGGGGGCTACACTTCGTTGCGGTGCTCGGGCTTCTCATGGTGGCTTCTCTTGTTGTGGAGCATGGGCTCTAGGCACGCAGGCTTCAGTAGTTGCAGCACGTGGGCTCAGTAGTTATGGCTCATGGGCTCTAGAGCACAGACTCAGTAGTCGTGGCACACCGGCTTAGTTGCTCCCCGGCATGTGGGATCTTCCCAGACCAGGGCTCAAACCAGTGTCCCATGCATTGGCAGGTGGATTCTCAACCACAGCGCCACCAGGCAAGCCCTACTGCAATTTATTATCAGCTTTGTAGAAGTATTTGATTTTTTCAATTGTGTACCTATAGAGCTTTCATAAAATTTTTGAAACAATTTTTAAATTAAAAAGGAAAAGGGAATAAACACTACTTCAGACACCCTCAACAGTACTTAGAGTCCTGGGACAGAAAGCCACAAAGGGAAAGGGCGGAGTTAAAGTTAGAAATTCAAGATACAATTGCATTTAAAATCCCTGCTGAATACCTTCTAATTGCTTTGTGTCACACTGAAAAGAAAAGCTAAGCTCTTTTCCCTGACCTAAAAGGACCCCTGGGGTCTGACTCTTGTCTGCCCTTCTGTTGGCCTCTCCTGTCTTTCTCCCTTTTGCTCACTCCACTTCAGCCACTTGGGCCTTTCTACTGTCCTTCAATGACACCAAGCACATTCCTGCCCCAGGGCCTTTGTACTTGGGGTTCCTTTTGCCAGGACCACCCTTTACCCAGATCTTCCCATAACTGATTTCTTCTCCTAGTTCGGTTCTTAGCTCAAATGTCCCCACTCAGAGCGGCCTTCCTTGACCACCCCATCTAAGACTGCCTCTCCTCCAGCCATCACTATCAATCCCTTTATCCTCTACAGCTCTGGAATTGTGAATTCGCTGATCTGTTTATCATCTGTTTCCTCCACTACAATGTCAGTTCCATAAGAGTGGGGAATCTGGCCGTCTTGCTATATCCTCAGCATGTAGAACAGCGCTTGGCACACAGTAGGCGCTCCATAAATATTTGTGGAATGAGCAAATGCCGAAGGGGACAGCTGAGTCAGTACGCTGAATGGCTGGATGGGCCGGTGACGTGAGGAGGAAGCTGCAGCCTCTGCCTGGGCCCTGCCCTGGGTAAATAGTCCTCCCTCTGCCCAGACAGCCACTATTTAACAACTGTCTGCCACGGGACTGGCCAAGCCTGGGCCGTCACACAGCCAAGGCCCCAGGATTCCCTGGGACAAGCAACGGAGGCAGCCACACCTCAGGGAGAGCTTGTGAAGGAACAGGTCAAAAAGTTATCCAAACAGGCATGAGGAAAGGCAGAGGAGGTGCTGAGACACAGAGAGAGCCGTTGGCCCTTCCCTGGGCAGAGCCCAGAGGAGCACACCCAGTGGGCAGCTTCCCAGACAGGGCCTGGCCTCCAGTGCCCAGTTCTGGTCCTGGCTCTGGTCCCGACTTGCAGAGGGACCTCAGACACTTGCCGCCTCTGGGCCTCAGTTTCCTCTTCTGTAAATCAAGAGACCGTGGGCTGGTCAGTGGTTTCAAACTTAAAAAAAAAAAAAAAAAATGGCAGTGGCATTATTTCTTCAAACAAAATCATACCGGAAACCAATTTGCGGGAATGATACAAAGGAGGCACCTGGGTTAAAGGAAGTGTCGGGGTGCAGGATGCTGCCCACCCTGTAGCCCCTGGCCCTTCAAAGTAGCCCCAGGGTGAAAACCACCAGGCTCCTTGGTCTCCGAGGTTCTTCACCGAGAGTCTTGTAATTAAACCTAGACCCAGGTTCAAGCCTCACAGTGGGATCTTAGGTAATCGACTCCACCATTCTGAGCCTTGGTTTCCCTCTCTAAATCTGGCATTGTAAACAGTACTTCCTTCACGGTGTCAAATGTTCAGCCCAGAACCTGGGACCTAGGAAATTCTCAATAAGAATAGTGAAAAATCAATGTTGGTTATTAGCGGAAGCAGCAGAAATGACCCGAAGGGCCAGTTCTTTGCCTTTACTGTGAGTGGGGAAAATATTTAACCACTCTGAACCTCAGTTTCCTCCTCTGTAAAATATGACCAAGGGTTCAAAGGACATGAGAGGTTGAGATCCAGGCCACCCAGTTTTGTTTTTAAATAAAACTTCAATTGACTTCTAACCTTTCAAAACCCCAACTTCCAGCCTCTTTCAAAAAACTGGAAGCTGTAGCAACACTGATTCCCCATAACCATGAGACAAAATCCCACTGGAGCTTATTTAGGCTGGGCGTGCTTTCTCTAATTTGCCACAGTCCCCACCATTCCTTAGTGTCTCTACACTAAAGTTATATTAATAAATGTAAACCATTATATTTGCTGTGTTTTCTTATAGGAAAGTGTGAAACCTGCTTATACTCTATCTGCTCCATATATCTCTATCTGGGCACCGAGGGCACTTGAGTGTCGGTCCCCTGATTCCTAAGACCAAGGGGAAGCTCATTATTTGTGAGCGCAGTTTCCTATTTCATAGACTTACTATTTTTTGATGTGACTACTAGAACACTGTAAATTATATATGTGGTCCACGTTATATTTCTGTTGGACACAGCTGCTCTAGCACCTAGGATTCTATAGCAGCTAACTCATCCTGTCTCCATTTCCCATTCTGAATAGACCAGTTCTAGCCAAACGTCTTGGGCAGGTATCCCTGGCTGGGTCTTCTCCCCAGCCCACAGTTCTCTCTGGTGTCCTCACCCTTGTTGCTTGCCTGGTTTGTGGGGGTGGGGCAGGGTGACGACCCAGGCTCTAGAACTCAAGGCTTGTCTTCTAGAATTCTACACTTGGGAAATCTCACCTCCCAGCCCCCATGGCTGCCATTGTTTTCTCTTTATCAGACATTCACATAGAACAATAGTCAATCTGAATCTTAATTACACACCCATTCTTCTGTCTCCAGCCTGTGAATTTACCCCCAAATCCTGTGATTTGGGGGGTGGAGTTGGGGAGGGGAGAGGATTATTTTTTTTCCCCTTCTCCAGGGCAAGTCATAGTTTTTCTAGAGATAAGGTGGACAGAGTATGGGGGAGGGACACGGATCCTCCCACAGTGAAGGTGCTGACTTTGTTTTCAGAGGAGGTAGTAGTATCCACCCACAGCTCCTCTGAGATGAGAGAATCCTGAAGGACTTAGGGTGCTGGGAGGAAAAGGAATCTCACAGTGATGAAGACCCCCTTCAGATGAGGAGGCCTTATATGGTAGTGGCTGAGAATTTGTGGTGCAGAGTTAGGCAGACTTGGGTTAGAGCCTTGCAAGCTGTATAACCTTGGACAGGTGACTTTACCTCTCTGACCCTCAGTCTCCTCATCTATAAAATGAGGATAAAAATAGTTCTATTCTAGCACAGTGCTTGGGACATAAGTATTCTGTAAATGCTAGCAATCATCATACCTTTCGAAAAAGGCATACACTGGCATGTGGAGTAAATTTAATTCTTTTTTATTTCACTTCTGTGCATTTTTGTAATTCTTTTACCATGAACCTGCTTCAGTTAAATCATAAAAAGTTAGTTGAGTGAAGAGGAATAAAATTGAGTGGAAATGTCATCCTAAGGCTGGGCTCCAACATGGGGTTTTAGAGCTGGAAACAGGTAAGAGAATCTTAGAGTCTAAACTTCACACACCCGTTTAATATCTTAATAAGCTGAGGCCCCAAGAAGAAAGATGATTTGGCCAAAGTCATACAGCACGTTAGTGGCAGAGCCAAAACTAGAACGCTGATGGTGAGGATTGGAAGGAAACTTGGAGGTGACTAGGTCAGCCTTTCCCAAGGTGAGACCGCTCAGACAAGGAGGATTCTATCCTGAGATGTCTGAAAAATGTTGGATTAAAGAAAGCTGTACAAATTTCATTATCAGAGAACTTCTCAGAGACCTTAACACAGGACAATGAATGCCTCAGGCACTCCAAGAGAAGCCTCCAGTGTGTTCACATTAGCTCACCACAGAGCCCCTTGAAAACAACACACATGAAAGCTCTCCCTACCCCCCAACAGAGAAATTCTCTAGCTTAATACATTCCTAGATTTAAGAAAAAAAAATTGTAGAGATATTTTAAATAGTATGATTTAACAGTTACATTACGGATTGCTGCTGGTATGTAGAAAGACAATTTTTTTCACTATCTTTCTCCTTTCTAAAAAATCTGTAATTATTCCCTAATATTGCAGAAAAGTAGAGAGAATAATACTGTGAACACTGATGTACCCATCACTCAGTTTTGTCGAGCCCTACATGCATGACCATATTTTCATTTGATTCATGTTTTGTTTGTTTTAATGACAAATGAAACATTCCACTTAGACTTGAAGCCCCACCTTGTACTCCTCCTCAATCCCCTGCTTTGCCACCCTTCTCAGAGGTGACCCCTGTCAATATTTGCTGTTCATCATTGCTAGACATGTTTTTATACTTTCACTCTACATGGCTACATAAACTATATATAACATTGTTTTTCATATCTAGAAAACTTATTCAAATGTTGTATGTGTCCTTCAGCAACTTCCTTTTATTTTTGGATCTTCCCATGCAGCTACAAGTAGCACTAGGGCACTCATTGAAAATGCTGTGAATGTACATCCCAAAGTATATTTATTCCAGTTTTTGACAATGGAGTTGTTTCCAGCTTTTCACTATTTTAAACAATGCTACAAAGAACATTCTTATACCTGTGGGTGAGAGTTTCTCGAGGATAATGTGGAGGAGCGGGATTTCTGGATTTCAGGCGGTGGGCATCTTCACTTTGATGAGATGTTGGCAAATTGCTCAATCTTGTCCACCAACTGTCACTTTGGTCAGTAGCATCTAGGAGCTCTGGTTGCTGCACACCTTCCTCCACACTTGACTCTGAAAGATGATGAATGTAAAATGAGAATTTGCATTTCCCATATTTCTAGAGAGGGAAAGGCCCCTTTTGCCATTTGAATTTCCTCTGTGAGTGTGTGTGTTCATAGCCTTTGCCCATTTTTCTATTGCCTTATTTATCTTTTCTTAACAATTTGAAAGAATTATTTATTCTCAGTACAGATCCTTTTTTCAGTTGTATTAGTGGAAAATACCTTTAATCAGTCTGTAGCTCGTCTTTTCGCTCTCTTTAGAGTACCTTCTGTTGTACAGAAGTTTACAATTGTAATGTAGTTAAGTTTTGGTTAAATTATAAATAAGATCATTAAATTTAATAATCTTTTCCTTTATGGTGTGTGCTTTTTGTTTTTTGCAGTGCCCTGAAATCATTAAGATATTATGCTAAACGTTTTCTATATTTTAAAGTTTTATTTCTCATACATAGGTCGTTATTCCATAGGAATTGATTTTTGTGTGCAATATGAAATAGAGATGCCATTATATTTTTCTTCATATGGATAACCAATTGACCCAGACAATTATTGACTAGGATGTCCTTTCTTGACTGATATGCAATGCCATTGCTTTTGTCCCTCATTTTCAGACATGTGTAGATCTGTTTCTAGGCTCTCTGTACTGTTCCACTTATCTCTAGTAGCCACATTTAAACAATGAAATAAAAAAAAACCCAGGTAAGTGAATCTATTGATACAATTATAAAAAAATAAAACATTTAATTTTTTTAAGTTCAAAAAAGAAATAAAGTTATTTAATATTTTATTCAACCCAAAATAGCTAAAATATTATTTCAACATTTAATCAATCAAAAATAATTAATGAGATTTTTTTCTTCTTTTATATACTAGGGCTTCAAAATACAATGTGTATTTTACACTTACAGCACATCTCAGTTTGAACTAGCCACATTTCAAATGCTCAATGGCCACATGTGGCTAGTGGTTACCATATTGGAGAGTGAAACTATAGCTTTATGTATCATAGAGCATGTCCTCTTCATATTACAGTGTTTTGTTTTGTTTTTTTTTTTTTTGCGGTACGCGGGCCTCTCACTCTTGTGGCCTCTCCCGTTGCGGAGCACAGGCTCCGGACGCGCAGGCTCAGCGGCCATGGCTCACAGGCCCAGCCCCTCCGCGGCATGTGGGATCTTCCCGGACCGGGGCACGAACCCGTGTCCCCTGCATTGGCAGGCGGACTCCCAACCACTGCGCCACCAGGGAAGCCCCTACAGTTGTTTTTTATAAAAATTATCTTTATTCTCTTTGCTCATTCACGTAAATTTTAAGATGAGACTAAACAGGACAGAACAAAGTTTGGAGACCAACAGCCTATTTGTCTCCACTGGATTTCAATAAAGGCAACTAACATATTTTGAGTGCTTGCAATTTGCCAACTACCGTGCTAAGTAGCTTTGTCCTGTTGGGCTTCTAATTGAAATTACATTGAATTTATTGACTAATTTGGGAAGAATTGACATCTTTGCATAATGAAGCTGTTAACCTAAGAAAATAAAGGAGCCAGCTATTTTTACCAGCAAAATGGGTTTATTTGGGAGTAACAAAGAAATGCAATTTGGGACATGCAACTATGGTGAACTATATGCAAGTATGGTAAACTAAGGGAGAGGAAACTCTTCTACAGAGGAAAAGAGGAAGTTGGGATGGGCTGGTATAAACAAACAGTCCTCTAGAGGAAACTGGGAGTTGGAAGTATAGTGGCTTTTCATTGGCTGAGTTGTGACAGTCTCTCATTGACTGAGCTGTTGCCAGGCCAGGAGAAAATCTTTCTTCCTCCTGCTGCCAGTAGTAAAGTAGTGTCACTTTCTTCCAGAGATGTAAGGTACATCTCTTCCTGTTGGGATCCGTATTGAGATTAAGTAGTATGTGCATGAGAGCTCCCCCTTCTGGCCTTCTGCCTTCGTTTTAATGAGGTTTCCCTTTATAATTTTCAAAAATCCTTCTGACCATGATACATTTATATAGGTTTGCTTTTATGTTTTTTAAATAAAGTTCAATAATTTTAATACATAAAGGTCTTCTGTTATATTAATCCTAGCAATAATCGCTATTGCTATCATAAATAATTTTTTAAATTGAATCTTCTCATTTGTTGATATTAGTGTATAGAAACCAACTGCTTTTGACATACTGAAAATGTACCCAGCAATTTTGTTAAATTCTCTTACTAGATCTGTTTTTAATTTCCTATCTTATTGTATCGCTTGGGTCTCTAGTAAAATATCAAAGAGAAGCAGTAATAATGGGTATTTCAAATAGGGCTTTGTTTGTCTATGAGTAGCTGAGACACAAAATAGCAGTAGTTTATACAAAATAGAAGATAACTCCTCAGATTATAGAAGTCCAGAGGGAGGCAATCTAAGGTTAGTATGGTGGTTCTTCCCCATAACAGTCCTCAGGAACCCAGGTTCCTTTCATCCCCATGAGGTCTTCATCCTTATGGTCCAAGATGGCTGCCAGAGCTCCAACCATACAGCCAGGTTACAGGCAGAAAGAAGGAGCAAGAGACAAAGAAGAAAAAGGAGTAAAAGTCATGTTCCAGCTGTCTTTTTTAAAAAGTTCCTGGAAGCTGCCACATTACATTTCTGATTATACTTCATTGGCCAGAACATATTCACATGGCCTCCCCTAGCTTTAAGGAATGCTTGAGATAAGTTTTTTGAGGGGGCATTCATGAGTTCAAGTGAAAACTGGAGGTTCTATTACAAAGGAAGACAAGGAGACTATATAATACAGAACAGACAACTTGCAGCCTCTGCCACAGTGGGCAACCTTGTTTTATTCTTGATTTTAAAGGGACTTTGGCCTTTTTGAGTAAGATATCTGCTTTAGGTTTTTGGTAGGTGACTTTTACTGGGCTTTAAAAAGTTTCTTCTAAGGAAGCTAGAAGTTTTGCTTGTTTGCTTTTTAATCACAGTGTTGAATTGTCTTAATTGCTTTTTGTACATCTACTAAGATAAACACATTTTTTTCTCTTTTAGTCTGCTGATTTAGTAATATTCTAATGTTAAACCATCCTTGCATTCTTGGAATTAAACCTAAATTTGTCAGGATGAAATACATATATTTTATACATTGATGAAATTTTTTAAAATTGTGGTAAAATATACATAAAATTTACCATTTTAGCCATTTTAAAATGTATTATTCAGAGGCATCAAGTACATTCACATTGTTATACAACCTCCACCACCTCCCAACTCTTGAAATTTTTTATCTGTTTCCATTAGAAAATAACTCTCCAAGCTTCTCTGCCCCCAGCCCCCAGCAACCGCCATTCTATTCTACGAATTTGACTACTCAAAGTACCACTATAAATGGGATTATACAGCATTTGTCCTTTTGTGATTGGCTTACTTCACTTAGCAAAGAGTCCTCGGGGTTCATTCATGTTGCAGCATGTATCAGAATTTCCTTCATCTTTAGGGCTGTTGTATGTATACATAACATTTTTATATTATTCTGTTGTATGTATACATAACATTTTGTTTTTCGGTTCATCTCTTAATTGACACTTGCTTCTGCCTTTGGGCTACCGTGAATAATGTTGCTATGAAATGGTGTAAAAATATCTCTTCCAGACTGCTTTCAATTATTTTGGGTATATACCCAGAAGTTGTATCGCTGCATCATATGGTAATTCTATTTTTAATTTTTTAAGGAAGTGTTATACTGCTTTCCATAGTGGCTGCATTATTTTACATTCTCACCAGCAGTGAGAAAGTGTTCCAATTTCTCCACATCCTTACCGACGCTTATTATCTTTTTTTTTTTTTTTTAATTATCCATCCTAATAGGGTGAAGTGGTTATCTCATTCTGGTCTTAATTTGCATTTCACTACTGATTACTGACGTTGAGCATATTTTCATGTGTTTCTCGGTCATTTCTATATCTTCTCTGGAGTAATGTCTATTCAAATCCATCGCCCATTTTAAAATCAGGGTTTTTGTTGTTGCGTTGTAGGAATTCTTTATATATTCTGAATATTAACCCCGTATCAGACGTGATTTGCAAATATTTTCTCCCATTCCATGGGTTGCCTTTTCACTCTGTTAATAATGTCCTTTGGTGCACAAAATTTTTCATTTCAATGTAGTCCAATTTATCTATTTTTTCTTTCGTCACCTGTGCTTTGGGTGTCATCTCCAAGAAATCATTGCTAAATCCAGCATCATGAATATTTCCCTCATGTTTTCTTCTAAACGTTTTATAGTTTTAACTCTTACACTTAGGTCTTTAACCCATTTTGTGCTAATTCTTTTATATACAAGACTTAGCTTACATCGACCCCGGGCCCCCTGCACTGGGAGCGCCGAGCCTTACCGGCTGGACCACCAGGGAAGTCCCCGAGCACTACATCTTCACTAATGACACATGAGACCGGGGTTAGAGGTTTGGGCAGCCGCTGCCAAGTAAAACCTCTAGAACTTGGTCAGGTCTCACTGGAGCTTAGAATTGTCTCATGAAGGTCAAGGTCACTAGCTGTTAAGGCAGCTTCCCCCCCGCCCCCCGTCCACAGTGTCCAGGTGATTTATTTTTGGCCAGTGTGGAGGATTTTTCTTTCCTCTTCCTTGAGTTCAAACATTTCTCCAAACCCACCTGACCTTGCGCCTGCCGTTATTTTATGGCTAACACCTGTGTAAGTACTGTGTGCCAGGCACAGTTCTAAGCCTTTTCTCTACATTAACACAAATAATCCCCACAGCAACCCAATGACACACACATCATTATCCCCCCTGTTTTGCAAATGAGAAAACAGTCACAGAACAGTTAAGGAGCTCAGCGAAGATCACACAGCTAGTCCAGGGCAGAACCAGAATTCAAGCCCAGAAAGTCAGGCTACAGAATTTGTGCTCTCAGCCTCCATAATGGGCTTCCTCCAAACATCTGACAATCTCAGCTTTTTTTTTTTTTTTTTTAAATTTTTAAATTTTATTTATTTTTGGCTGCGTTCAGTCCCCATTGCTGAGCACGGGCCCTCTCTAGTTGCATAGAGCCGGGGCCACTCCTCTTTGCTGTGCGCGGGCCCCCCACTGCGGTGGCCTCCTTTGCTGCAGAGCACAGGCTCTAGAGCACAGGCCCAGTAGCTGTGGCACACGGGTTCAATTGCTCCGCGGCACGTGGGGGTCTTCCCAGACCAGGGCTTGAACCCGCGTCGCCTGCACTGGCAAGCAGATTCCCAACCACTGCGCCACCAGGGAAGTCCCTCTCAGCCAGCTTTTTGAGGCCAAAAGATTGACACACAGTGACTGTCTTTTTTTTTTTTAACAAAGAGAGAACAGACCCGGGGCCCAGAGGCTTTGAAAGGCAACAGTATTAATTCAGGACGTAATATAATGGTTTATTTTATTCTTCTTATTTTCCCATTGCTTTCTACTTATGATATTGGTGTTTGATTTGGAAGTAATAACGTTTCCTTCTAAAATAAATCTAAGTAAAAATAAGTGAGTTGATGTAAGCCAAATGTTAAGTAATAGCATAGGTGGTTTTCAGATATGATAAACATCATAACGGTCATAGGAAAATCAGTGAAGCTTTGAAAAGACCGCACTCAGTCACGTTAGATGAGGTCACGCTGCGATTATGAAAGAAAGCAAGCCTCAGGCCTCACTGGCGTAACTCTATGGATAGTTATCGCTCGCTTACTGCACTGCCTGCCATGAACCAGCGGGTCGCTCTCCTCGTCCTGGTGACTCCATACGTACACTCGCTTCCAAACAACCACAGCACTGACTCTTTAAAGCTCCCGCCCAGGTGTGACGCAGATTGTTTCTGCTCACATTTCATTGGCTAAGACCAGTCACGTGGGCACGTCTAACTTTAAAGGCAGCAAGAAAGTGTGATTTTGCCACGTGCCTCAGAAGAGGGACGTGGAATAGTCAACCCACGGGTAGGCTATGAGTAAAGGAGCCTGAAAGATGGCTCTGGAAAGGCAGACTGAGTTATGACCAGTCTTAGACCACTAAGACCAGCCCCACCAAGTGGTCTTCAACACCTGTTCTCAGAGAAGGGAGTCCACCAGGGAAAAGACAGTCTGACAGTACCATTCTGTTACGCTGATACTTCTCCCAAGCAGCGACCCACGATTCCTTTGGTTGGGGGTGCCTTCCTTTCGTAAGCGGTTTTCGCTGAACCCTGTGGTCAGCTTTTGTTTATTCCCTGAAGTTAGATGTGGCAGTTTGGGCTTTGCCTGAGCTAGGATTTGGTTCTGTCACTACTTTGAAACTATATCCAGGGAAGTGTAATCAGAAAGGAAAGGAATTCAAGGACAGGGTCCAAGTGGATAGGGAGCCTCACACAGTGTTTGGTTATCAGGTTATCAGGGAGGCTTCCTGGAGGAGTTTTCCTGCAGGGCCCCTGAATCAGAAGCACCTGGAAACTCATTAAACATGCGATGCCTGGGCCAGCTGTTGACCCTGGAACCTGGAGGTGGGACATGAGTCATCTGAATTTTTGTTAATGACCCCAGATGATTCTTATGGACACTGAGATTTGAGAAACACTGAATTATAGGGAGAAAATTTACTATAAGTCTAGAGGCCTAACACAGTGGTTCTCAATTGGGGGTGATTTGAGACCCCCAAAGGGGCATTTGGCAATGTCTGGAGATATTTTTCATTGTCATAGGTTGGGAGGGGGGCATGTGCTACTGGTATCTGGTGGGTAGAGGTCAGAGTTGCTGCCAAGCATCCTACAGTACATAGAACAGCCACCCATTACAATCATCCAGCCCCAAATGTCAGCAGTGCTAAGGTCAAGAAATTCTGGTAAACGAGAGTTTAAACCCTTCCAAACATACGAGCACATATGAGTTTTAATCTCTTTTTAAAATTTTACTTCCCTGAAAACATGGAATCCTTTTCATTAAATACATGCTATGTACGAAGCACTTCATGTACATTGTATCAGTTTCTCCCCCCCAAGTCTTTTCAGTCATTTATCCAACAAATATCTATTAAGTGTTTATTATGTGTTTAATTTTAAACTGTACGAGATGTGGGGTGTACCCTGGGGAACACATCAGACAAGGTCCATCTCCTTCACGGGGGTGGAAGAGATAGAGATAGATATACAAGTAACACAACATATGTGTAATTCCAAATTGTGATAGGCGGTATGAAGAAAAATCAGGTACAGGGACAGAGAATAAAGGGTGAAGGATGGGAAGAACCTACATAAATATGTAGGAGAGCCCTCCCAGACAAGGTGACAATTAAATCAGGATCTGAAAGACCTTTTTTTTTTCAGGCCAGTGTGGCTGCAGCCACTGGGATGGGATTGAATGGCATATAAATGCAGGGCTATAGAAGCAAGGTCATGCAGGCCTCACAGTTCATGGGAGTTTTGAATTCTATGAGTTTTAGTATAAATACATTAAAAGTTTTAACTGTTTAAGGGAGGGACCTGTTCCAATCTGCTTGTAGAAAATCATCCCTGGCCCCTGGGTATAGAGTGGGTGGTAGAAGACCCAGAGCGGATAAACAAGAGAATTGAAAAGAGCTTTTGCAGACCTGGAGAGATGATGGGGGATGGGGACACGGTTGGCTGTGGTGGAGATGAAAAGATGATGAAAATTTGAGATACTGTTGGAGGTACCAAGAACTAGATTTTATGAAGAGCTGGCAGGGGTGGGAGGAAGGACACAAAGATGACTCCCAGGATTTTGGCCTGAATAACTGAGTTGGGGGTGGGGTGATGGACTGTGACAATTAACGTAAGTATTATTATCGTTCTTTTTTAAAACTGAGGAAGGGGAAGTGAATTGTCCTACTTCACAAAGTTAGTAAATGGACTCCAATTCAGCTGTGTTCAACTCCAAAGGTCGTGCTTTACCCACTCTCCTGGACCCACACATTAATTTTCATAATGGGGGAGGATATTTAATGATATATCATTAAATATTGATATATGAATGCCCCTGAATGCAACCATGGGCTTCCACATAGAACCCGCACAAAACCTGGGACCCTCATTAAAGGCGATTGTACATTGGGACCGAAAGTTCAGAATATAAATTCCCTAGATGGTGTAATGGCAGCGCGGTGCCCCCCTTAGGAAACCAGTTTTAAAACATTGCGTTCTGATTGGTGCAGTGACCACGTAGTGATGTGTGATAGGAGGAAAGTTAGCATGCCCCGTAACTAAACCCAGAAGACATGTCGAGCTGTCTTCTGCTGAGTTTGGAGAGTCGTAGTCCGTCTGGGCCTGTGATTGGTGGGATTGTAATACGACCTCCGCTGTGATTGGTGAAGCCTGCTCGGTTGTTTAAAGGTTTCTGTACGCCAGTTCCTGCTTTGGCCACTAGGCGGAGCCCAGGACACGCAAAACACGTCGCTGGGGTGCATCTGGGCCGCTTCCTCCCCCTGCGTCCTAGGGCCACCGAGAGACGGTTGGGCGTGGGGGGACGGCGTCAGAGCTCACAGCTCCGGCCCGGGTGGCCACGCTTCTCTGCACAGCCCTTTTGGCCCCTTCCTCTGGCTCTCAGCCCCCGCAGAGGGCATTGGCTGACCGACGGCTGCGGGTTCGCGAAGGTTTGTGAAGGCCCAGATCCAGATTGCAAAATTGTGGAGTCTGTCGGGTGAGACTCAGCAGCGACCCCCGGCTGCGCCCTCTGCTCGCCTCGTAGCCCTCCTCTCAACTAACAGCCGCCAGTGTTTACAGCCTACACTCCCTTTAAGATTTTCAAAGAACTCTTCCAAAGCAGCATCTCACTGGAGCTTAGAATTGTCTCATGAAGGTCAAGGTCACTAGCTCGGAGATCACCATATCCACGGTTACCCCCTACCATCCCAAGGCGCTATCACATTGTACTGTTTCATTGTCTTCCCTGCACTTAACCACTATTTGAAATTCTCTTCTTTTTTATTTATTTACTTCCTCCTGTCTGTTACCACCGCACCTCTCCACCAGGATGTAAGCTCTGTGAGGGAGAGAAGAGGGTGGCCAGATCCAATACAGAATGCCCAGTTACATTTGAATTTGAGATAAACAACAGAAGTTTAAAAAGATATAAGTGATGTCCCATGTGTTATTTGGTACATACTTGTACTAAAAGAATTATTCATTGTTTATCTGAAATTCAGATGTAATTGGGCATCCTGTGTTTTTATTTGCTAAAACAGCAACCCTGTTGGGGAGGGATCTTACCTATTCACTGCTTCATCTCCAGCACCCACAGTAGTGCGCATGGCATGTGCTGAATAAATGTCGAATGACTGGCTGGGCAAATTCCTTCATTCCTTCGCTCATTTATTCATCCAACCCGTTATATTACCTGCCAGCTGGGTCGTGGGGCTATAAGGGTAAAATGAGACATAGTCCAATGGAAGAGGCAGACAACCAGTAACCACCATGTGATTTAACTTTGATGATATAAAGTATTAGGGGCTGTGGGAGCACTGAGGGGGAGCCCTGACCTGTCCAAGCCAGCAGGACTGCCTGGAGGAAGATGAAGATGAGACTTGGAGGATGAGGAGGCAAAGAGAGAGGTGTGACAGCTGCTCTGGGCAGAAGGTATGGCATGTGCAAAGGCCAGAGACAAGGCAGGGGCTACGGGATTCTGAAAGCTGCAAGTGGTTGGGGCGGAGAGCAGATGTACAGTGCGGATGGGGCAGTCAGAAAGAGGTGAGAAGGAGACTCCGTCGCTGAGCATCAGTGCCCACCAGTCAGGTGCTACAGTGATTTTGCCCATTGTATAGATGAGGAAACTGAGGCTGGGAGAAGTGAAATGCCTGGCCTAGGTTGACAGTCTGAGCGGAAGAGGCCTAGCTGAAGCAGATTCTGAAGACTGAACTCTTCTGAAAAGGCTCTGGGTTAAGGATTATAACCCCCAACTGGAGAATGAAGAAACTGAGGCCCAGAAAGGTGACAGGGCTCTCCCTGTGAAGGAGGCTCCATCCAGTTTAACAGGAGAACACTGAGGCAGTACGAGGGGTATGGGTTGTCTCGGGCCCTCCAGAGAGACAGCAGGAGGGCTGGAGCAGGACACAGGAGTTCAGGCCGCTGTGTCTCCTGTTCCTGTTTGGGTTGGGTCTCTAGGAGTCCCTTACTGAGCCCTGAGGCTAATTCCTTGCATGGGTCTTGGGCTGGTCTGCAGTTTCCATGGAGACCGCCTCCCTCCATCCCTGAAATCTCATTGTGACTAGTATTAAGAGATTAACTCTGCCCGGCAGCCCTCGCAGGGTCTTGGGTGCCAGAGTGGCTGTGGGAGCTCCCTTAAGGATGAAGAGGTTGCCCACTGTGTGAGACCCCATGACACCAGGAGGAGGATGTCAGACTGGGGCCAGGGCTTCCCCCGGGACACCCCAGGTATGATCCTGACTCCACATCTACCTGGAAAGGAGGACGAGGTGGTGGGAGAGAGACACAGGACCTAGGGGAGGAGTCCAGATTTTGGATCAGTGTAGAGATGTTGTCACCCCAGCCCCCAACCCAGGAAGGCCCAGGGTCTTGATGGCGGGACCCCATTCTGATCAAGGCAAGATTCAGATTCTGTCAACAAGGCGAGGGGAGCCTCACAGAGTCTTTTAGGGGTGTTTCAAGGCTACCTAAAGACCAGCTTCCTAATCTGCTTCATTTTGCTTTGGGGAAACTGAGGCACAGAACAGGAAAGTGACTTGTCCCCAGTCAGTGAGTCAGTGAACTGAAGCAGGTCAGGAATCCAGAGGGAGCCCTGGGGTTGCCTGAGCAGAAAATGTTTGGTTAAAATGTTATTGCCCCCTCTGCCATGAATCCCACATCCTCCTTCCTGATCTCCAAGAATGGGGTCCCCTCAGCCTTCTCTCCCCTGGGCCTGTCCCATCAGCCATGCTTCCCTTCCCTCCCCACCTCTCCCCCTCCTCCTGCCCTCCCCTGCTACCTGCATAGTCTGAGCCTGCCAGAATGTCCCTGGCAGGCTCCAGTCCACTGGAGGGCATGGCCACCGGGCCCTAACTGTCCCATCCAGGGGACATCCCCTCACTGGGTCACTATCAGGATGACTTTGGACATTTTTTGTTCCACGCTTCAGCCCCTCTGTGACTTCAGGGCCTGGATATGGTGGGGGCCCTGAGAACCCATCCCCACCCCACCTCTTCCTGCCAGGCCTGCATTGGAGAGATTTAGGCCCAGTTCCAAAGCACTCCTGGGTCAGGCTTCCTGGAAGGCCACACTGGGGCAGGGGAGCAAACACTGGCTCTGGAGCCAAGTAGCGATAGTTCAAATGCTCTTGACTTAGCAGTGTGAGCCTCAGTTTCCCCACCTGTGAAGGGGGGCAATAACCCATCCTTCCTCAAAGCTTGTTCTCATTTGCTATGGAAAAAATCTCCAGGTTAGGCTATTAAATGAACAAAGTGAGATGCAGAACAGTTTAAGAGATGGGGGATGATATCGTACGATCTCATACGCTGCCTGGTCTGTACAGGGAAAGTTAAGGGAAGTGATTAGCTACAGTGAAGAGGGCAGTGGACTGGTGGGCAGGAATTGGGGGTGGAAGCCAGACTTCTCAAAGTGCACCTTTTATATTGTTTTGACTTTTGAATCATGTGCACGTAGTACCGATTCCAAAAGAAATTTAAGTGTTTTAATAGATTGGGTAAAATATCAAACCATCAGAATAATCACTCAGACCTCAATAATGTGACAGGTGTGCAGCCGAGATGGAGACCCATGTACTAGGACTTGACTCAGGAACCGAGAAAGCCTGACCCCGAGTCTCTGCATCCTTGACCTAGAAGCGCCCTTTATTTTAAGCCGATTTCATTTTGCCAATAGCAAAATGATAGTCATCGGTACCAAGAATCAGGAGCTCCCTACATGCCCACCTCAGTGCCAAGCACTGTCTGAGTAGCATCCCGTTGAATTAGCATTCTGACTTTATGAGGAAGCTATTATGTTCCCATTCTACAGATGGGGAAATGGAGCCTCATTGAAGTTGCAACTAGGAAGTTGGAGAACTTGGATGCACATCTAGGCCTTTCCAGATCCAAAATTTTAAGCCCTCCTGTGGTAGGTCTCAATCTTAGTTGCATATCAGGATCACCAGAGAACTTTAAAAAATACTCATAGCCAGCACCCACTCACCCCCACCCCAAGATTTGATCATTGTACTGTGGTGGGGCCTGGGCATCAGTAGTTTTTAAAGGTCCCAGGTGATTCTGAGTCACCATCAGGGTTGAATTTCTGCTTTATGCTAGACAACTTTTCAGATGGGAAACCAAGGCCCAGGAGGGAAATGACCTTGCCCAAGGTCACACAGTGGCTGGAAGCAGAGCTGGAACAGGGCTCACATGGAGCCTTTGTGAAAATAAGTGAATGGTGCCCCCCTCTGAGAGGGCAAATCTCCATGAGCAGTTGGCTTGGTAAGTGGAACAAGGGCTGGATTTCCACCTCCACTTGCCCCCTTAGCCAGAGAACCTTTGTGCAGTGAGCAACCTGTACAACTGTACGAGGTGACCGTGGCCTGAGTCTCGGGATCCCAAACACTTCATCTCAGTGACCTCCAGGCACATCCCTAGAACCCTTCAGAACAAGGATGTGGGGAGCCCAAGGGTAGTTCCTGGGTTGTGGGTTCATTCCTCACCTGAAGACCAGGGCCTGCACCCTTCAGACCCGAGAGGGTCTGGGCAAGGCCCCATCTAACTCCCAAAGTCACATCCAGCAGATAAAGTCAGGAACATAACCAGGAGGGAGGAACGTACACACAGGAGGACAGCAACAGCCTCAGCCCAGAAGTCACAAGCCACCTGGCAGAAGGCAGCCTATGGGGAGGCCCCGCCCACACAGACCCAAGTCCTCCTGGCTTCCTTCCTGATCATTCTCTCGACCACACTCTCTACACTACCTATTGAGCCTTGCAGTCAGCATCTCCCATAATACCCTGCTTTCCAGCCAGAGTAGCTTCCATGCCCTTTCACCCTCACTCACCATGTTCTCCACTTCTGGATGTTCCCTCTGCCCAGGATGCCACCTCCTCCAGGAAACCCTCCCTGACCACTCCACCCCAGAGATATGTCTTCTTTCTGCCACCTTCCAGCCCTCACAGTCCATACACACAGCCCAATTGTGCCTTGGGATGGAGCTTATTTTATCATCATACTGGCCACTTTTCATTGACTACTTACTATGTGCCAGCCCTGGAAGGGCAGGGTGGCCTGGAGGTTAGGAGCACAGACTCTGGAGCACAGATTCTGCTCAGGTTGGAATCCCAGCTTCTTAGAAGCTGTGTGAGCTCCGGCATATGACTCAACCTCTCTGTGCTCCAGGTTTATAAGACAGTGATCAAAACATCGCCTTCCTTCACAGACTGGTTGTGAGGATCAATGAGTTAATACATGGAAAACCCTCAAAACAGCTTTATAAACATTGGCCATGGTTATCACTGCATATATCCCACTCCATTTCATCCTCACAACAGCCCTATGAGTTAGGTATTATTATTCCCAATTTACAGGTGAGAAAACTGAGACTCAGAGAGGTCTTGAGAATCAGGGCAGGGCTCTGCATCCTTTTCTGTGGCCTGATGCCTCCAGAGAGAGGATGTGGCTGAGATGGGTTATAACTCTGAGCCTCCGATTTGCAGCTCATGGCTGCTTCTCAGAGGGCCCGCAGGGCACAGGGCCAGGTGAGATCCCCCTGACTTGGGGCTTCCGGTGGCTCTCAGGCACCACTCTGCTTCCAGCCAGCCCCAGGAGGGAGGGTAAAAAGCAAAGAAGGGCCTTTCAGTGCCATCTTGTTCACTACCATCCAGAATACATCACTGAGTACCAGAGAGAGCTCCTGTCTGCCCCAGCCTAGCTGGAGACTCAGGACACCCGGGTGACCTTCTGTCCCTGGACGAGTCACTTCCCCGCTCTGGCCTCCGTCTCCCCATCTGTGCGATGAGTGAGGGGATGAGGCTGGACCAGTAGTTTTCTGATTCTCATTGACAACAGCTGGCTCCACTCTCAAATGAAATATGGAGGGACAGTGTCCCTAAGAGGCAGGCACTGGGTGAAGTGGGGCCTCTGCCTACACTCCCTTGGCTCCTGGGACCTGAGAACCCAGTTTGAAAGGCCTTAGGCCGCATCCTCCTGAGGGCCCTCTTGGCTCTGACACTGCAGGATTCTAGAATCCCCAGCTCAAAGCGGCCGCTTCGCATCCCTGTTTGGAAAGCTCTCCCCGCCCCCCCTACCCCCCAGCTGCTTTTATCTCTCTTTGGTAACACAGCAAATTTGCTCAGGACCCAGAGCAGGGGAAACAAGCAGACTGTTGACTCTTGAGCAAAACCTACCCTTTGGAGAGCAGCAGAGGAGGCACTCGCTGTGCATGGGGTGGCTGAAGGCCTCTTGCATAACCCGGCGGCCTCCTGCCCACCCAGGCCTTTGCTTTGCAGGGTTAGGGGTGAGGCAAACCGCAAACTCATGCCCAGTTAATTTTTTAAGGCAAAATCAACAGGCTCAGCAATGATTAGCAGGTGGGTAAGTTCGTCTTAATCGTGCTGAGGAGAGGGAGGAAGGAGGCTTCCAGGGGCCCAAGGATGGGGCTTAGTTATCAGTTAACCACATAAATGTTTCCTACCAAACCCTGGCCTTCAGCCCTGAGCTTCCTCCTCTTCCTCTCGGAAGTACTTCCGTGGCACCCCAGCGAATGGCCATCAGTCACTGAGTGAACAGACACTCTACCCTCTGGGGTCTGTAGGAGGCACTGCCAGGGCCCTTGAGGGCTGGGATGAAGCAAAGGGGACCTCACCAAGCTCCTGGTCTTCTTGTTAAGGCCAAGCTCCCCCTGCTGCCTCTGCATGGCCTGGAGCATGGGTCCTCCCTCCTCAGGGCTCCATGAGGGGCCCTGGGTCTATGTCCCAGGTTCAGCCTACAGCCGGCTGCCATTCTCCTGGGGGCCTCGGTGTCCCCATCTGCCAAATGGGTGGATTGGCTGAGACACCCTGTCCAGTCTTGAAGTTCTGTGATTGGATTAAGCCAACATGGCCTGTACCCAGGACAAGGAGGGTGGGATGAGCCATGTTTTAGGAGTGCTAGGAGGGAGAAGAGATGCCCGGAGGAGGGAGGGGGCCTACCTGGTATGTGCTGTCGGCACCAGCCAGTGTCAGATCCCAGCTCCAGGAAGAGGGCTGTCCTCTCTGGTGGAAGGCAGGGGTCCCTGTGGGGTGGGCTGTGGCTGCAGGGATGACCTGACAGACCCCAGTTGGTCCAGGACCCCTCCCCCTAGACCTCGAGAGCTGCCAAAGGAAGCAGCAAGGCCACACCAGCCCTAGGCCTGCTGGCTGCCTGGACTGGAGTTTGGTCAGTTGTTGGGGACCTATATTGTGAGAAAGTTAGGACTTTGTCCACAAACTGGAATTTGAAATTTCAAAGGGGCAAAACTGAAGGGCCCTACCCAGGAGTGGAGATGGCTCTTGGCTTCTTTCCCCCACGACTTTTGTTCTCTGTCTTGATAAGTCCCGGGTTCCCTGCACCACTCCCTGGGTTGTGGGCGGGGGAGGGGAGACAGGAGATAGTGGGGGCTTGAGCGCCCAGGGGACATGAAGACGCCAGGCGGCCCGTGGTGGCTGGTGTCTGGAGGATGCCTCTGCACTTGCACGTGCCCCGGGACAAGCTCCTTCACTTCTCAGACCCCTGAGCTCCCTGGCAGTAACGTGACAATGGAACCACTAGCCACCAGCGCTCCAGAATTCCAGGGTGCTTTCCAGGGATCCAGGAGGGAGGCAGCATGGAGTGGGTAAAGCCCTCAAGCTCCGGAGTCAGACTCGGGTTCCAATTACACCCCCTCCTGTTACATCATTATGGCCTTAGGCAAGTGACTTCCCCTCTTTGAGCCTCAGTTTTGTCACCTACAAAGTGGGACAGATAAACAGAGAAGAGTGGAAGGCTCTTAGCACTGGGCCTAGCACAGATTCTCTCCAGAAACATTAGCCATTATCGTCATTTAAAAGAAAAATATTGTGGTCCAGAGCGGTGCCTCCCTTAACCACTATCCGCGCCAGAGGCCTCAGCACCCTGCCCACTGCCGCCCCTCCCCGACCCCTGGCTGCCCAGGACAGTGGTCTCAAAACACCCCTCCTTCCCTTCCTGAGGCCCCCGTTTCTCCAGCTACAACGAAAAGGAGTGGGACCTCCAGCTGAGCTCTGAGACCTCTCTGTTTTCCCCTGGGAACTGGGGCGTGTTGAGCTGGGGTCTGACTGCCCCAGGGGCCGGGCCAGAGATAAAGAAGGACTGCTGAGTTGATGGCGTAGAGGCCAGGGTTTGTTCAGGCCTGGGCAAGCCGTCCCTGGAGTTCTCCTGTGCAGGGGGTCCCGATTCCAGCTGATTATGTGGCCAAGGTCAAGGAGTCAGCCACTGATACACCCTGTGCTTACGCCCGGTCATCTAATGCTCGCACTGTCCCCGCGGAAAAGCTATCAAGCTGTCTGATGCCAAAATGAGGGCTGAGAAAGCTGGAACCTGAGGTCACAGAGTTTGGGAAGTTGGCAGTGCCTGACTTTTGACCCAGGTCTTTCTGATTTCAAGGTCCATGGTTTATCCTTTAAGGGTGGGGTGGGGGTGGGGGTGGGGGCGGATGTGTGTCATCTTCACAACAAACTTCAAGTTAGGCCCATTTTACAGAAGGGGAAACTGAGGCTTTGAAATAATAACTTGCCTGAGACCACAGAGCCAGTAGATCTTAGAGGTGGCCAGTCATTTATATGAGGGACGTGTATCTAGAAGGTATTGTTTGGGGTCAGCTAACGGTGGGGTGATTTGTGTATGTAACAGATTATGCAAGTCCTAGTTCATGGGTGGGTAGATTTACTTATGGAGTGGGTTGTGATTGGTGGGACATGGGGTATGAAATAGGTTTCTGGAATGTGCCTCATAGGCAGTGGGTCACCCGTGTCGTGCGTTTGGTAAAGCACGTATGCCACCGTTTGTGTACAGAGTAGCCTGTCATGTGCAGGCTGCCCACCTGATAGTTCGTGCACGTAACAGGCATGTGTGTGGCATGGTTGACCTTAGTTGATCATAGACCGTATTCAGTTCAGTCTAAGATGCCATCTGTAGAGGTTGAAAATTGTTACTTTTGTTACCGTTACACTTTGACATGCCAGCGATCCCAGCCCACTTTTAGAAATAGGGAACGGCGCCTCTTAGGCTCGATGAGATGCCTTACGTTTAGGCTTGTGAGAGGAGTAGCGGGGTGTGGCCTGTCACAGGTGCCAGACAGGTGGCAGGACCCGGAGTCGGCCCTTGAAGTCCCCTCCCAGAGCTGTCCCTCCTTCTCCTCTGTGTTTATGCCTTAGTTGGGTCTCCTGCCCGGCTCAGCCTTGGCCCCAAGGCTGTTGGAGCCAGGCTCAGATGTCCTGGCCGAGCACGGGAGGAGCCCACCAGGAGTTGAAGTCTTCTCCATCAGCCCTTATGGAATTTCTCTCCCTCCCTCCCTCCCTTGCAGTCTTGTCCTGATCAATAAACAACTGGGCCAGTATCTTCACCCCATTTTACAGATGGGAAAGTTGAAGTCCTTAGAGAGATGTGATTTAAGGAAAGTTATCCAAATAGTGAGAGAGCTAGTTCCTAAACCCAGGTCTCCTGACGCCAAATCCAGCTTCTCTTCTCCTCCAGAACAATTGCCCGCCCCTCCAACTCCCACCCCAGTTACCTCAGCTCCAGGGGGAAGATGGAGGGAGGAGAACACAGCTACACGGGGCAGAGAAAGGGCTTCTAATAGTTGGAAGAATACGAGCAGGGTACCTCCACACACCCCTCAAGTACATGCTGCTTCCCCCACTGATTCACCCACTCATTCATTCACCCATTCACTCACTTATTCTTTCACTCTTTCAGTAATTCACCCACTCACACATTAATTCACCCTGTCTCTAATTCACCCACTCTGTAATTCACTCATTCATTAATTCACCCACCCACTCACTCATTCATGCACTCTCTCACTAGTTCACCCACTCACGCCCTTGTTACCAAATCCCTGTGCCCGGCCCTTCCCGCCAGCAAAGGAGGACAGGTTCTCATGCCTCCAGAGTCCCAGATCTTTCTATGTCGGCCTGCACTTTCCAGCTCCACCACCCCAGGTAGTCTGGGAGCTCATGAAAGTGTCTGCGCGGTGGGCAATGTGGGCTGGAGGGTGCAGAAGAAAAGAGTAAGCCATGAGTTGAAGGCAGGCGGGCCTGGTCCCAAACGAAAATGTAGGGCCCCTTGTTCAGAACAGCCGAGCATTAAGCCAAACACGGGAGCCTGAGAGTGGAGCTCTGTGCACTGCTCCGGTGGCTCACCCGTGAAGCCCACTCCAGAGGGAGGAGGTGGGTGGAGAGAAACAAAGGAGATACGAAAGGGAGGCCAAGGGGGGCAGGAGGAGAGGGGATGGACGCTTGCTGGGCACCGCTTGGTGTTTTCCTAATGCCATCTCATTTAATACTCAGACCACCCTTTGAAGTTGATTGTGTATTTTCTAGAGGAGGAAACTGAGGCTCAAAGAGGAGAATCATTTACCCAAAGTCACGATTAGTAGGTGGTAGGCGCCTGAATGTTAATCCAGGTCTGTGGGGCTGTAAGCCTTGTCTCCGCCTGTTCCCCAACGGGAGGGGGAGGCACGGCAGAGGGCGACAGAAGGAGGTGACGGGGACCTGGGAGATGGAGTCTGTCTGGGCCTGAGCAGCTGTGACAGACTGAGCAGCCCCCTATGAGGGCTGGTGGTGGCCAGGGCGGGGTCCTGTGGAGCAGGGCAGGGGACCCAGACAACAGTGTGGGCCTCTCAGTCCTTCCTGCTCCCAGGAGAGGCAGGAACCTGGAAGGGTGCTCCCAGAATGAGGATCTAGAAGATTGGTATCTGGGGCCTGGGATTTATGTTTCTGATTCGTGAGCCATTGAGGCAGCTTTATCTCTGCGAGCATTGAGGGTCGAAGTCAATGACTGGGGAAGTTACTGAATTAGGGCCTCTTGGAGGTGGGCTGTCAGTGTCCTAGGGCATATGTGAGCGTATCAGCCTGACTCGGGGTGACAGTCACTTGGAGGGTGGCTGAGTCAGGGTCATAGTGTGCCCATCTTACAGAATTGATAACACAATACTGGGGAGCTGGGGCCCCATCCGTTGTAATAGCACTCCGGGGGGTCAGCCAGAAACCAACAAACAGCCAAATCCCTGCGGCCCCGCCCAGCCGGTCCACCAGTGGGGGAGCCGATTAACCATTAACCCCCAACCCTCCCTGGCAGAGCCTCCACCCCTTCTCAGGGGCTAGGCCAAGACTCCCGGCAGATCCTCCCAGAGGACGGTTTGAAACGCAGGAAGGCAGAGAGGGCGCCTGGGAGGAGGCGGTGGGAGGGCGGAGGGCGGGGGCTGAGGCTCGGCCCAGAGCCTTCGGGGTGGGCATCCTGGGCAGGGCAGGTGGCCGAGGTGTGAAGAGGGGAGGATGCGCCTCTCCAAAACCCTTGTCGACATGGACATGGCCGACTACAGTGCTGCGCTGGACCCAGCCTACACCACCCTGGAGTTTGAGAATGTGCAGGTGTTGACGATGGGCAATGGTAGGTGGGGGCAGGCGTGCCCAGGTGTGCCAGTTGGGGGCAGGTGTGCCCAGGTACGGGAGCGACTCTTCAGCACTCAGTTTGGGACTGGGAGAATGATAGATTAGCACGTTGGTCCCATAGGTGAGAGCACAGGTGTTGCCAGGTGAAGATGTGCCCAGGTACAGTGACCAGAGGTATTCTGGGTTGGGGGAGTGCTGCAAGGGCAAATCTTCAGCAAAAGTAGGTCCCAGGTATTCCTGCCAGGCCCCTGTGGTCCCTGTTACCAAAGCTGTCCCCGCTCAGCGTGTCACTGGGAGCGGGGACTTCATGGGAGCTTCCTCTTGGTGTCCAGTTCCAGTAACTGGTCCAACCTGGTCCCTTCTTGAGCCCCTTGGGCCTAGGTCCAGAGAGACGGAAAGGTATGTCCTGTCCCTGGGGACGGTGGATGGAGGCACAGCTGTGTTTCAGGGCATCTTTGGGACTTTCCTGGGGTGAACGCCCCACTCAGAGAAAATGGAGTTCTCAGGGAGGTTTTGCTAGATGAGACGCGGATCAGTAGTGCGTGTGCCGTGTGCGTGCGCGCTGGTGTGCGATCGTGACCTCCTCTTGGCGCGTATGCGTGAGTTTCCGTGTACGCGTGTGGGCAGGTGGTAGTGTGTTGCAAACGTGTGTTTCCGGGAATCCACTTGCATGTTTGTGTTCGCCTGTCTGTGGGTGCGTGTTCTGTGTCTTATTTCTAGTTGCATTTGTTCACTGAGTGGGTCTGTGTTTGTTGGTGTCTCTAGGGATGCCTGTGTTTGTCTTGCTTATGTCCGTGAGCGGTGATGAGTGTGTGTACGTGTGTCTGTGGATGTTTGCACACGTGGTCTGTGGATTGGATTGGTTTGTGTGCCCCAAGCTTCCTGGGTGTATGTCCCGTTTGGGCATCCTGTTTATACCTGCTTGTGTATGTGTGCGCATCCCTGCCCTCGGGGGTCCAGAGCACATGTGATTGTGTACACGTGATGTGATTGTGTACACGTGATGTGCAGGGTTGCCATTCAACAAATGCGATTCATATCAGCAACAGGTCCATTTGTCTTAGAGCAGATTGTGTTGCCTGTGTGTCTCTCCCCAGGTTTGTACATACGCTCCCATATCACCTAGAGCACATTTGAAGGGCGGGGGGGTCTCCTGTACAAAGAGATGGGGGAAGGGAGGAGGCCTGGAAGCCAGGATGCCGGGACCTGACTGGTCGAAGGCCAGCCTCACAGGAGAGAGGGCAGCTGGCCGAGGTTGGCCTTCCACCTGCCTTCCTTCCATGGCTCCGCGGCTTCAGCTGAGGTCTGTAGAACTTGGGTCAGCTCAGCTCAGCCAGAGAGAGGTATCTGCCCTGCCTGTGGTCAGTGGGCACTGCCCGTGGTCAGTCTTACCAGCTGCTCGCCTCCCCCTGCCATTCGCTCACTGTGTGACCTTGGGTATGTCACCTCCCCTCTCCTGGCCTCTGTATATTCTACAAAATGGGCTTAGTCACCTGAGGCCTGCTGGCCGGCCGGCTTTTAGGAGTGTCCAGGTATCACGTGAGGGGAAAACACACAGGAAATGGTAAACAAGAAGCTGCTGCACTAGGCAGGGTCTGTGTGACCCCAGAGGGATAGTGTGTGCTGCCACACCTGGTCACCGCCCAGCCCTGGGCTGCCCCCATCACCCCTTCAAAGCGCATGTCTCCAGCTCCCGAGAGCTGTGTGTTCCTGAGACAGAGGCCAGGCTCCTTACCAGCTGTTCTGAAGACAGGACAGCCTCCAGCTCTGGAGCCAGAAAGATCGGGGCTCAAATTCTGGCATAAATCCTCCCTACCTGTGTGAACTTGCCAAGCCATTTTCCTCTCTGAGCCTCAGTTTTCTCATCTGTAAAGTGGGAGTAAATCATAGCGTCTGCCTCCCAGGGCTAACCAGAGGATCCAATAAGATAAGGCACTTGGGGCTTCCGTGGTGGCGCAGTGGTTGAGAGTCCGCCTGCTGATGCAGGGGACGTGGGTTCGTGCCCCGGTCCAGGAAGATCCCACATGCTGCGGAGCGGCTGGGCCCGTGAGCCATGGCCGCTGAGCCTGTGCGTCCGGAGCCTGTGCTCCGCAATGGGAGAGGCCCGCGTAACGCAAAAAAAAAAAAAAACGATAAGGCACCTGAGTGCTTAGCGCTGGTAACTGGTCCTGGCCCCGTATGAGTCGTCTTAGGAACTCTGAGCATCTCTAAGAAGAGTCTACATTCTCCCTTGGAGTTTGAAGTGGGTTGAGAGTTGGGGTTATCTTTTGCATACATCCTGGGCTGGAGGCTTGAAGGCTCCAAAGATAGCTCCCTACCTGCCTGCCACTCTTGATTCAGAAGTGGCAGACGTCCTTGTTTATCAGAGGCCCCAGCAGACACCCCAATAAGGACAGCACTGGCCAGAGGCCAGCACTGGCCCTCACACCTGGACCATAAATCTGGTTCCTCTACTTAACAGCAATGTGATGACTCTGGGCAAGTCCTGTCCTCTCCGGGCCTTGATGTTCTCACCTGGAGAATGGGAGCCATCAGCTGACCCCGGGAGTGGAGTGATATACTTGGCATCACCCAGCCTATCCTGCCCAGGATATGGGAGCCCCTTCCCCCAGCCTCCGCCTGAGTTGTGGGGTCAGCTCTCCTGGGGGTTGGAGGAGGCAAGGCTGAGGGAGAAAGGGCACCAACGCAGTTTAACAATTATCCCCATCTCCAGGAATAATTCACCAAGTGGAGGGGGCCGCACTCCTGGGCACCCTCGGGAGTCTAGGTGATGTTCAGCTAGGCCACAGCAGCAATGAGATGTCCACTTGTGCTTGGAGGCTGGAAGTCATCTGCTCCCAGAGTTTTCTTCTGCAGAAAAGTTTTCATTTCACAAACACTGATATAGTGCTTGTTATGTGCCAAGCACTTCACGTATATTGATTCACTGAATCTTCATAACAGACCTGGGGATTATCATGTTCCCCATTTTACACGTGAGGAAATGAAGGCACAGAGAAGTAAATTAATGCAGCCAAGGTCACACAGCTAAGAGGTGGGCAAGCTACGATTTAAACTTGGCAGAAGGGCTATAGAGGTTGTGCCCTTAACTACAGAACTATATCCCTCTCCAGTTCTTAGCTAGATGTTCCCTAGGAATTCAAGATTGGATTCAGGGTTTCTATGAAAACACGTGTGTGTATGACTTTGTGAGATGTGCATATGTAGGCATTTTTCTGGGGAGATGGTCAATAGTGTTTGTCAACTTCTCTAAGAGGTCTATCCTTGGTAGAATATTTGCTTACAAAAAAGAGGGTTCAGCTGCTGAAACTTAAAAAAAATTGAAAACGACTGGACCAAACTGCCCCTCTCTGCAGTTAGGGAAACCGAGGCCCAGGGGAAATTGAAGCAAGGAAAAGGAGCTTGTCCCAAGGCCACAAGCAAGTCGGTAGCAGTACTAGTACCCAGGACCCCAGCCACCTGCCTCTTATTCCCCTCTTCACATTTACATAGATGCAGTAGCTTTTGCTATGAGGTGCTCAGATCCTTGCCATGATCCTCCCAGGAGGGCAAACGAGCCACTGTCCTTGATGTATGTCTTCCTGTTCCCTGGGAGAGTTTCAGGGCCCCTGGGTACCAAGCTGAGAGCCACCCAGACCTGTTCACTCAGTGAGGAGTGAGGAACAGGACCTGGTTCTGGGCAGATGCTGGGGGAATATTTGCCCCTCCCACAGTCCCCTCCACCCAGCCAATCAGGGTCTACAAGGGTCCGATGCATCCTAGGAGACAGCCAGGTTTTCGTTCCTTCCCAGAGAAAAGCTGGGGCTAGCGGTCTCCACGATGGGGAGGAACAGACCTTTGCAAACAACTCTGTGAAGTCAGTGCCACAACCATCCCTAAGTTATAGATGCAAAATGGGGGTTCCAAAATGGCGAGGAACTTGCCCAAGTTCTTGGAGGGAGTATAACAGCACCTGGGTGTAGCTGAGGCTGAAGCCCTGGGGAGATCCCCACACTGCTCATATCAGTTTCTGAATCTAAACCACCAGGAGAGCAGGGCCTCCGGGAGGTGACTTTCTGCCCCCGCTGTGTCCTCACTTTTCTTTTGTGGTGCAGACACATCCCCATCAGAAGGTGCCAACCTCAACGCACCCAACAGCCTGGGTGTCAGCGCCCTGTGTGCCATCTGTGGGGACCGGGCCACAGGCAAACACTATGGTGCCTCAAGCTGTGACGGCTGCAAGGGCTTCTTCCGGAGGAGTGTGAGAAAGAACCACATGTACTCCTGCAGGTGAGGAACGTTGATTTCTCCAGCTGGGAAATGGGTGCACTTGGGCTAATGTCCCCCCGGGTCTGTCCTCTCTCTGAATAGGTCCCAGAGGCATCTGCCCTTCAAGCCCTTCAAGCCCCCTCTGATTTCTTAGTCCTTGCAGATCCAGATGGGAACATCTATTCTAGAAACTTCATTTATTGATCATAAAGCCATAGACTGACATTTATTGAGTACTTACCATGTGCCAGGCACCATACTAAGTCTTTGCCTGTATTAACTGTTCCCAGAAGCTCATTGTTATTTTTCCCATTTAGCAAATGGGGACCCATGTGGTTTAGGATCAAGCCAATTCTGAAGCCTCAGAGGATGAGGACCATCCCCCAACCTGGTGCTTTTTCTGGGGCAAATAGGGGATTGGCCCCGGCCTTTCCACCTCTCTCAAGGCCTTGGAGATCCCTCCTTCAAAGCATCTCACATTCTGGGTAACAGCAATAATAAAATAATGGTAGCTGTCAGTTACGAGCCCTTACTATGAGCAGATTGTGTGCTGAGCCCCATTAAGGTAATTATCTCATTGCCACCTGTCAACACCCTGCTGTGGTCGTTACTATTATTATTCTCATTTTATAGATGAGGAAGCTGTGGCTTGGAGAGGACTAGGAATTTGCCCAAGGTCACCCAGCTTGAATCAATGTCAGAGCCCAGATTGACACTCAGGGTCCCACCCATAACCACTGTGGGTACTGCCTCTATTCCATATCCTGCCCCCCCCCCAAGACTGTGGCTTATGTGGACCAAGTATTGACACTGATCCACAATCAGGAGCCCACTCTGGGCTCTGGGATTTTATAGGATATGCTGGAAATAGCAGTGCCTTGTACTTGCAGCCGAGTGGTCTGAGGCCACGTGTCACCTCTCTGAGCCTCAGTTTCCCCATGTTTAGCGGGACAGGGTTGGGCTCTCAGAGAGTCCATAGGGCCTTTCCAGCTCCTGGTTGGTTAGCAGAAGAACTCCTGGGATGAAAGGTTTGAACAAAGAGGCTGGAGGTCAACCAGGTGGCCAGGATCCTGGTTCAGACCTGGGAGGGGGAAGGCTGTCTCTTCTCTACCCAACCATCCAAAGCCCTCCCCAGATTTAGCCGGCAGTGCGTGGTGGACAAGGACAAGAGGAACCAGTGCCGCTACTGCAGGCTCAAGAAGTGCTTCCGGGCTGGCATGAAGAAGGAAGGTGAGCCTCGACCCTCCCCCTGCCACCCCACTGTCCCACCTGCACCCGCAAGCTCCCAGCAGCCATTTACAACTGCGGCCACAACTTTATGACTTGGTGACAGGCCCCAGGGTGACTGGCTAACGGCTGAGAGGAGGGAGGGCCTGAAAATCTGACCATAGGGAGGGGCTGGGCTTGGTCTTGAGAAAGATTCCAAGAGATAAGCTCCCACTTTCAGCTACTCAGGTTCCCAGCGCCACCACCCCTGCCTGCCTTTACCAACACAAGGCAGCCGAATTGGGTGTTTTTTCTTAATATACTATTTCAAACATTAGGAAAAGTGTAGAGAATGGCACTACGAACATCCATGGACCCACCACCCAGACTCAGCAAATGGGAATGGGGGCGGGGGTGGGAGAGTTCTATAGCTGAGCTTCCTCCCCAAGCAGTTTCTTTTTTTTTTTTTCCCCCCCGCGGTACGCAGGCCTCTCACTGCTGTGGCCTCTCCTGTTGCGGAGCACAGGCTCCGGACGTGCAGGCTCAGCCGCCATGGCCCACGGGCCCAGCCGCTCCGCGGCATGTGGGATCTTCCCGGACCGGGACACGAACCCGTGTCCCCTGCACCGGCAGGCGGACTCTCAACCACTGCGCCATCAGGGAAGCCCCCCGCAAGCAGTTTCTTAATCTTCCTTCTTGGGCATCGGGTGACCCAGCGTTCTCCCGTTCTAGGAAAAGGGAACAAGGCCCCAGACTCATCCTGGGTGGAGGAGGATGGGAACGCTGGGGCACAATGTTTATTCGGGTCTCCCTGGCCTCCTGCCACCAGCAGATACCAATCCCCTGGCTGGGCGTTTCCACAGTTGATAGTTCCTTTCATTCTCATGACAGCCCTGTGTGGCACTATTATCCTTCCTGCTTTTCATGGACGAGGGAACTGAGGCCCAGGATGGTTCGGCAACTTGCCCAAGGCCCCGCAGCTGGTCAGACAAGCTCCGAGGTTTGAACCCAGAGCTTTGGACCCGAGTTCATTGCTGTTTGGACGATACCTCAGTGCTGCCTACTGAGCCCTCCGGACCCCAGCAATGTTTAAAAGTTTTTCAGCCTAAGCTCAGGAGACAAACATCTTTTAACCGCTTCTCTGGGTAACTTGAGCTCATTTTCAAATCTGTCTCCTCTGCTCAACTCACTTTCCCCAGACCTGGGACTGGCTCCCAGACCTTCGCTTCCAGCCCGCAGCTGTGGCACAGCAGCCAAAACCCTTGGTCTAGTTCTGTACAAACACACACACCCCACCCCACCCAACCCCGCAGCAGGAGCCTGGGACCCAGCCTTCCCCGGGCAGACTGAGAAGGACGGGAACTTGGCTTTGCTTGTCTCCCCTCCCCGACTCTACCTCTGAGCCCCTGTTTTCTCTTCTCCCTCCCTGGGAAACATCTTCTGGGTCTCATCCCTACAGAGCCCTTAGAGTTCACTAGCCCTGCTGGGAAACCTGGTCCTGTGATCCTCACGAAGGAGTGCGTGGTCTCCAAGGCCCCTTCTGGCTCGCAGCAACACAATTCTCTCATCCAGACCTCAGTTATCCTCAAAGTCTGGGAGGGCCTTTTTCAAAAGGCAGATGCCCCCCTGCTCTCCCCTACCCAGTTATCAATGGGATTGAGCTAGTCTCACCTTGAACTTGAGAACGACTTTGTGGAATGAGAAATGTTATGAATGGGGGACTGCCCTGGCGGACTAGTGGTTAAGACTCCATGCTTCCAGTGCAGGGGTGCAGGTTCGATCCCTGGTCGGGGAACTAAGATCCCACATGCTGCACAGCGTGGCCAAAAAAAAGAAAGAAAGAAATGTTATGAATGGGAATATGAGGCATGCATGAACAGCTGGAGGCAAGAAAAAGATTGAGAGCTATAGTCTAAGAGCCAGTGATTCTATCAATCACCCCGACAGCCTAAGATTTTAGGTTTGAGAGAATGAATCTCTCATGTTAAAATTCCAGGCCTTGTGACAGGCAGGTGGAGAAAGGTTGGCAGCTCACCTGAGCAGATGGCTACCTTCCTAGGCTGTAGGTAGCCTGGTCCTGCATCTGGATGGTCTTTATAGATGTCTCTTGTTAAATATTCAGAGTCACTTTCACGTGTCACTTCGAGGAAGTTTCTGCCCCATCTGGGCTCCAGTGTTCACATCTATAAAATGACGGGGGTGGATAACGAACCCTTCCAGCTCTGTGAGTCTACCTTTACGCCCACTGATCTACCCGTACAAGTACATACTGCCCACCAGGACATGTGTATTTGTTCCCTGATCCTCCCACTGAGCTGCCACAGAGGCAGCAGGCCCGGATCCTGGCTCCTGGAAGGGGAGGGAGAGCCCCCGGCCATTCTGCCTTAGCTTACGCTTGAGAATAGCCAATGGCTTCTTGTCTTGGAGAAGGTGGCGTTACTCCAGGAGGATAGGAGAATCGACCGATGGCAAGTGAGTGTGGGCTAGTAAAGGTTGGTGCTTATTTACATGCTTGGGTTAACCAGGAGATCATGACACATGCAGTTGCTTGGTTGCGTTGAGAACAGGCCAGGGTAGCAACGTGTTCCATTGCCACTGTGGTCAAGTTCTGGGAAGTCAGGACATTACTAGCTCTACCTAAGTCTTACAGTCCCAACACCCCTCCTCGGCCTGGTGGGAGGTCAAGAGAGATTCTCGGTGGAAGCCCCAGTGATCAGGAGAGTTGGGACCAGTTTTTATTTCCCTTCCTCGATGGCCTTAGGAAGATCCAGGGATTAAAACTCAAAAGTTGCCCCTGAGGACAGGAAGGTATGGGCCGCAAGCGTAGCATTTATAGACCAGTCAGTTGTATACGAGGTCATCAGATCTACCCCCTCCCCATTTTACAGATGCAGAAGTTGAGGCCAGAGAGGTGATGTGACTGGGTCGGGGGAAGGCAGGACTAGAGCTCAGGCTCCCCAGAGCTGAGCAGACAACAAGGTCCCTGGATGAAATCTAGTAGTGATGGCCTTGGGAGGCACCTTCTCGGTTGAGATTCCTGAAACTTCCTCTCAACCTCAAAGTCTTATAAGTTTGGCCAGAGGCTATTCCACGGTGTTCAGAAGTGGGTTCCCTGAAAGAACAAAGACTCTGGGAAGAAATCTGGGGAATCAGTGGGCTCTACAGCCGGTCTCAAATTTCTTCCTCTAAACCTACACCTTCCTGGGCCCCTGCTGGTAGACCCAGGACAAATGTCTGACTCCTGGCGTCGGAAATCCAGCCTAGGACGCAGAGCCAGGGGTGCAGGAGGTGCAAGCTGGCGGTAGGCCAGGGGCCGTCTGAGAGGCCCTTCCTGGGAACCCCAGCCCAGCACTCCCCTACGCCCCGACTCAGGGGTTCTCTCGGAAGACAGGCTGGTCCTCCTCTCCGCCTCTGCCCGGGTCGGTTAATATTCAATAGAAGTTACCTTAGGTCCCCGACCCTGCTAATACTGAGCAAACATGTGGAAAACATCATTCCGTGACTGAGCTCGCGCCGGGCACTGATAACACCGGCCTAACCTTGAGGAGCCCAATCCCCAGCTGCTGACAGCAGCCCTTTTCTTAGGCCGCCACTTGGCGCCCTGGTGGGTGCGGGCTGGTAGCCATGGGAGGGGTGTTGCGGGCGGGGCGGGACTCAGGCAGGGGAGCGGTGCTGGGAGCTGGCATTCGTCCAGAATGGTGGGTCTGGGGAGAGGAGATTTCTTACCTTGGGACCTCTATCATATCCCACTAAATTCCCGGGCTCCCTGTACACTATCTGACTTTCATTTTCTGATTCCAACAATGTGTGAAATCAGGAGAGAGTTGAATAGCGGGAATGTCAACGTTCCATTGAGAAACGGGGCATAGGATGTGCCCAAGAATCAGAGCTTGTCTCATCCTGCGCCTTTTTTCAGCCGCTCAACAGATATTTATTGAGCACCTACTGTGCGCCAGGCTCTGTTCTACTTGTTGGGGCTACAGCAGTGGACAATAGGGATGATGTTCTGGCTTTCTGGAGCTTGTCTTCTCTTAGAGAGACAGAGAGTGAAGAAAGAAACAGAGAGTAAGTACAAAGAAGAAAAACAAGGCTGGAGAAGGGGCTTCCCTGGTGGCGCTGTGGTTGAGAGTCCGCCTGCCGTTGCAGGGGACACGGGTTCGTGCCCCGGTCCGGGAAGATCCCACATGCCGCGGAGCGGCTGGGCCCGTGAGCCATGGCTGCTGAGCCTGTGCGTCCGGAGCCTGTGTTCCGCAACGGGAGAGGCCACGACAGTGAGAGGCCCACGTACAGCAAAAAAATAAAAATAAGGCTGGAGAAAGGGCAGAGCCTGCGGGAGGGATACCACATCAGACAGGATGGTCAGAGCAGGTGTCTCTGAGACGGTGATATTTGCACAAAGACGTGAGTAAATGAAGAAGAAGCAGCTTAGCTGCAGGGGGAAGAGAATTCCAGGCAGTGGGAACAGCCGCGGGAAGGCTTTGAGGGGGAGTGGCCGAGTGAGTCCCAGAACAGCGGGGAGGCAGGTTTGACAGGCAAAGAGAATAAAAGCGAGATGGGAGAGACAGGGCCATCGCGAGGAATTGTCTCTTTACTCCGGGTATGATGGGGAGGTCCTGGTTTTGAGCAGTGGAGGGATATGACCTGAGTTGGGTTTTAGGGGATCCCTTTGTCTTTTGAGAAGTGCACAGACTTCAGAGGCAAGGCCAGAAGCAAAGTGACTGGTGAGGAGGGTCTGAACTGCCCCAGGGCCCAGCCCGGAGCGGGAGCCGCAGATGGATCTTGCAAAGCTTTCTGATGGAATTTGGAGTGTGAGAAAAAAGGCATATAGTGAGACTCCCAGGCTGGGAGGAAGAATGAACCTGCCTGTTCCTGGGATGGGAAAGACCCCGAGGAGCAGGTTTGGAGGGAAAAGCTTATAGATGGGGAGACCGAGGCCCAAAGAGAGGATGTGACCCCCACCAGCACATGGAGAGTGAGGGATGAATCCCAACAGGAACCCAGGTCTCCTGCCGCCCCGTCCTCCCTCCTTCCAGCTTCAAAAACATTCCACCGTGAGGCCTCCCGGACTCCAAGGGCCAGGCCAGGGCAGCAGAAGGACCACCTTACATCTTAGGCCAGGATGGGGATGCCCAGGGGGTGTGAGGCCCTGGTGGACGGAGGCCCTGGGTCTCTGAGTTCCTGGCAGGGGGCCCCGCAGTCGGTCAGGAGGGAGCCAGAGCTTTCCTGAGCTGCTCCTGAGAGGTTTGTCTAGAGCACATGCACTTCCTGCTGATGGCTGAGGCCACCAGGGCAGGTGGGGCCTCCAGATCCCCTTGTCCAGGCCTTTTGCCTCCACATCCAGGAATCCCTGACCATCTCCGTCACCCAGAGCAACTCATTTTGCTTGTTTTATACACTTTCATCTGGAAAGAAAGGGACCCTTTTTCAAAACAGAGCTTGAAAGCCTGTCATCTCGACAGATCCCCTCTTCAAAGACCCACCTTCAGCCCTCTGCCAAGTCATCACGACCTTGCATGCCTCCAGTGATGGCTTGGTCACTCCTACAGCCACCCAGCTGTGTGCGGGGCAGTTGTGGTGCTTGGCAAGTTCTCCCACAGCTGGGCCAGGACCCATCTCCCCCCATTCCCACGTGCTGATCTGGGCTCTGCTCCCTGGGCGCTCCCCAGCGCCCCCCAACTCCCACCTCCAACCCTGTTTCCTTTGTTCCAGGCCAGCCTTGCAGTCCTTCCCTCTGGGTTCAGCCACCTCCCCTTGCTCCTCAGCCACCCCTCATGTCACGGGAGCCCCCCACCCCCACCTCTCTCTGCCTCCTCACAGCCGTCCAGAACGAACGGGACCGGATCAGCACTCGCAGGTCGAGCTACGAGGACAGCAGCCTGCCCTCCATCAACGCGCTCCTGCAGGCCGAGGTCCTGTCCCAGCAGGTACTGGGGATCCCTCACCCCAAAGAGGAATCTCAACTCCACCCCTGACCTCCCCAGCCAGGCCCTGGAGCAGCAGATGGGAGGGCCCTCAGCTATCGCAGAAGGGAAACTGAGACCAGGATCGCTCAGCCGGTTTAGTAGCAAAGACCCACAGCCGGCACTCAGGGGTCCTGTGGGGCCTGCATTCTGCAAGCCAAGCAGTTTTCTCTCTCGCTGAGGGCCTGAGATCAGCTTAGCCCCGAGAGAAAAGAGGAGTGGACAAGCGGACAGAGTAGCAATGGGGCTCAGCCAACCCCTTGCTGTGTGACCTTGGGCAAGTCACAGCACTTCTCTGGGCAGTGGTTTCTCCACTTATCCGATGAGGATGAGGATTTTTGCTCTGCTTCTCCTCTAGGGCTGAGGGGTTCCTCAGGGTTCAAAGGAGCTGGTGGAGGAGGGCGCACGGGGCAGGCAGCAGATAGAGGCCCAGAGAGAGCTTCTTCCCCCATAACTGCCTCCTCAGCATCCTCCCTTTCTGGTTTTCCCTGAGCTTCCTTCAGAGCTGAGAAGGCACCCACAGTCCAGCTGCCCTTTTCCAGACAGGAGAACTCTCCGGGGTGGGAGCTCTGTGCAGGGGACAGAGGATATAAGGAGGGCCTGGCCATCCCCAGCATTTTCCTTCATCTCCCCCAGATCACCTCCCCTGTCTCTGGAATCAATGGCGACATTCGGGCAAAGAAGATCGCCAGCATCGCGGATGTGTGTGAGTCCATGAAAGAGCAGCTGCTGGTGCTCGTCGAGTGGGCCAAGTACATCCCAGCTTTCTGCGAGCTCCCCCTGGACGACCAGGTGAGGGTGAACACGGTCTGCGGGCAGTGCGGGCCCTGGGCAGGTGGGTCCTGCTGGCCCACCTGGGATATAGCCTTGGACTGGTTTGATTTTATTTAACAAACATACACAGTGCTCATGTGCGCCTGGAGCTGTTTAAATCACTTTATAAATATTAGCTCATTTAATCCTTCCAACAACCCTAGGGGATCAGTGCTATTATGGCCATCTTATAGGTGAGGAAACTGGGGCACAGAGAGGTTAAGTAACTTACTCAAGATCACACAGCTAGTATCCAACACAGCTGGTATTAGAACAGGCAGACAAGCTTCAAAGTCCAGGCTAGTAGCTACTGCACCACTGCCCCAGGCAGCTCTCCTGGGGAGGATATTGGTAGGGGCTCAGGGACAGGGATCAGGAGGTTTGGGCTTGAGCCCTTGCTCTAAGATAGGTTCTCTGTGTGATCCTGGACAAATTACCTTCTCTCTCTGAGCCTCCATTTTCTTATCTGTAAAGTGGGAATTGTAATATCCACTTCAGAAAGCTGTTGGGAGGATTGAGGGACATTGCCATTTTAAAAAAGTTTTTATTGGAGCATGGTTGATTTACAATGTCGTGTTAGTTCGGTGTACAGCAAAGTGACTCAGTTATGCATATACATATATGCACTTTTTTTCTTTAGATTCTTTTTCCGTATAGACCATTACAGAGTATTGAGTAGAGCTCCCTGTGCTATACAGTAGGTCCTTATTAGTTATCTATTTTATATATAGTAGTGTGTACATGTCCATCCCAGTCTCCCACTTACCATTTGAAAAGCGTGAATCACGTAATGGGGCACCTACACAGTCCCAGGCCACAGCGGACCTCCCTGTCAGTTTCTTCCTTGTATCCCACCAAGATACTCAGCATTTTATTTCCCAAAGTACCTCCTTTGGAATACCAAAAAATGTCCCAGGGGAAAAAGGGGGCTGAAGGGGCGGGGGCTGAGGACAGTTGAGTTTCTGAGATACTGTAAATGGTGACGCCTGCCCAGGGCACCCCCGAGGCCTCTGCAGACACCTTCCCTGTTTGGGAAAGAGGAGCTGGGCTGGGTCACCTTCTCAGCTCCAAGGGAAGCTGAGGGACACCAATGGGTAGGGTTCCAGGTACCGGCTCCTGGTGCATTTGCTTCTCTGTTTTGCACGTTTGCACAAAAGATTGGCAACACATGTCGGTCTATTAAAGTTTCTGAGAAGTCTTCAGGCAAGGCAGCTATGGAACTTTGGGAAGCCTAGGGCTTCTCGAAGTCTTCTGATGCCCAGGCTCTCCTGGAGTACATTACTATCGCCTGGTGGGACACGCTGTGAAAACCCTGGTTTGGCTGGCCCTCACCCTCATGGGGGGGGCTAGATCAGACGCCCTCTCACATGGATTCCTCTCTGCTTTGGAAGGGATGACAAGGCAGGGATCTCGGCCGAGCTGCCCCTGCCTTTTCCCCTGCTCCTCATGTTCTGGCCCTGGTCCCCTCTGCTGGAGAGTCTGCATTAATGTTTAATCCCTCCTGTTCCTTCCCAGGGGCTCAACAGGGCAACAAGATCCCCCCCAAGCTAAGCAATTGTTAACCTCGATTTCCCACCCAAACCTTCCTGGCTGGGGCTCAGAGCATTCTCAGAGAGCAGTGATGGGTGGCCAGTAACACAGAATAATCATTAACATCACCACCCCCCTGCCTGCCCACCCCCAGAACAGCCACCATGTTAGGGGGCTAGACCCAGGGCCAGGAGGGTTCCCAGGTCCCCACTCATGGTGTATAAGGAGCTCATCTTGCCCAAGATGGGTGAGGCACACCTGGGAGAACTGGGGGCACTGTCTGTCGACATTGCCCCAGGAACCACCTTCCAAGTTTGTTTGCTTCTTGGTTTGTCTTGGACATCAACCCATTGAAACCTAGAAGGCTGGGTAGCATTGGATAAGGGGACTAAGGCTTGGAGAGAAAGAGCCATGTTCCCAAGGTCACAGAACAAGGCAGCCACAGGGTGTGAATCCAGGTCTTCTGCCTCCTGATTGCAGAGGCACTGGGGTAAGTGACGAAAGTCCTGCATGGCGCCTGGCATATAGGAAGTGCTCAATAATCAGCATCCTTTGGCTTCCTTTGGCCCTGGTCATGGAGAGGGAGCTCTCGCCTCCAAGGTTGTTTGCCGTTTCTCCTCTTTTCCTCTCACCCTCATCAGGCTTAACCATGGGGGAACAGATGAGGTAAGGGCATGGCAGTAGGAGGGGCTCGATCTGGAGAGGATGTTAAGTAGTTGGCCCATCCATTCACCTATTCCTTCCTGCTTCATTCAAACAAATGTTCATCGAATGCTTACTATGTGCCAGGTATCCTCCATGCCTTAGAACAACTTCACCTCCTTGGAGAGGCCTTTTATGATCTCCTCATTGAATGTAGTTGCTCTTGCCTATCACATGGCCCTCACGTTCCTTTCTTCTTCCCTCCCTCCCTTCCAAACACACCATATTCATCTTCCCTCCTTCCCTTCCTCCCTTCCATCCTCCCTCCCTCCCTCCCTTCCTCCCTCCCTCCGTTCCTTCCTTCCTTCCTTCTTTCTCCTCCTCCCTCCCTCCTTTGCTTTCCTTTCACCACTGTGTCCCCAAACAAGTGTCTGGCACTTAGTAGGCACTCAGCATTTGACGACTACAAGAACGAGCAGTCGAATGAACTAATGAAGAAAAGCATCTTTGCTTCCTAGTTTAGCCTGCTAAAAAACTTCAAACTCCCCAACCCAACCTTGCAGATAAGATCCTTGAGGCTACCAGCCTGCTACTGTTTGACCAGCCCCATCCTTTGGTCCTCATGCAAGCACCGAAGCAGGTGGTTCTGAAAGGGCAAGCAATGTCCTCCTGTGCGCTGGCAGGGCTCCCACCTCAGACTTCAGTCTTCTTCCAAGGCCTCCCTGTCCTCTCTGTAGGGAAGGGGTCGGTCAAGCAGATCCCCTGCCAAGGACCAGTGCTCACACCTTTGCCTCGGGAAGCAACATCCATGTCCAGATTCTTATAACGCTTTCTCAGAATCTAGAATCTTCCAGCGTCAAGTGGGTGGATGCCCTGGAGATCTTCTGGAGTAATGATTTCCCAAACACAACGCATCAGAATCAGAATCAACCAAGGAGCTTGTTAATTTCAGATTCTTGGGCCCACCCCAGACATACAGAATCAGCGTCTCTGGCAGTAGGGCCTAAGAATCTGCATTTTTACAAAACAGTCTTCATAATCTTTCATAGCTGATCCATGGGTAGGAATTCAGGAAAAAGCTCTAAAACTTTTAGAACTTTTTGGGTTTGTAGACCCTCTTGAGAGTCTGATGAAAGCCTTTAAGTCTCTGCTAAAAAAAAAAACACACATACCCAGTTGTTACAGTTTTACCAGCCATGCAGATGAGGCCCAGAGGGGAGCAGCAGCTACCGTGGACACAGCAATTCAAGAACAGGCTCAGCATTTGGTCTCCCGGCTCTGAGCACATGTTCTTTGCCCTTCCAGGCGGTTTTATCTGTTATGGGAGGAAGGCAGTTTTCTTTTCTTTTTCTTTCTTTTCTTTTTCTTTCTTTTCTTTTCTTCTTTTTTTGTTTGTTTTTTGGCCGCACTGCATGGCATGTGGGATCTTAGTTCCCCGCCCAGGGATTGAACCCATACCCCCTGCAGTGGAAGCAGAGTCTTAACCACTGGACCGCCAGGGAAGTTCCAAGACAGCAGTTTTCTGATACCCATTTTATAATTCAGGCAGGTAAAGGCAAGGAGAGCATTAAGCTGACTTGCCCAGGGTCATTGACTTGGCTGGGAGCAGCCTCCCCAGGGGTGTGGACACCTTCCCAGGGGTATGGACACCGGACGCCATCCCTTCTCTCTTCCAGGTGGCCCTGCTCAGAGCCCATGCTGGCGAGCACCTGCTGCTCGGAGCCACCAAGCGCTCCATGGTGTTCAAGGACGTTCTGCTTCTAGGTGAGGATACTGCCTGCCCAGCCAGGGCTTTGCAGAGGGTGTGCCCAGCACGGAGCACACCCGGGCACGGGAGATTTCCATGGTAGTGTGCAGGAGTGAGGGAGGAAGATCAGGAATGGTCCTGTCCTCAGTATTCTCAACTGGATACCCCACTCAGATGCAAAGAAATGTGGACTCGAAGAACCAAATTCCCCAGCATGTGAGTTAGAGCACAGTCAGGGTTAGCCCTGGAGTAACCTGTGCATTCTGATGTACTTTCTGGAGTAGGAGCAAAAGACATCCAGGAATGGCACAAACCCCCAGCCTATGTCACCTATGCCTTCATAGCATGTTTGTTTATTATTTTAAATGCTTATATAGGGCGCACCATGAGCCCTAGTCTGAGTACTTTACAAATACTAACTCCTTTAATATGACGACCGTAGGAGGTAAGCTCTGTAATTTATTCCCATTTTATAGATGGAAAAACTGAGGCACAGAAAATGACTTACCCAAATATATCTGGCTAGTCAGTGGTAGAAGCAGGACTCAACCCAGGCAGTCTAGTTCCAGAAACTGAGCCCTTATCCTTGGTGCTTTTATGCCTCCCAAGTGGCCCTTTAATGTCATCAGTGTTGTGGGTCTGTTGTCATGTTGAAGAATGGAGCTTGAGTGATGTGAAAGGGGTCCTAGGAAGTCAGGCTCCAGGCCCAGTCCAGTGACTGCAAACAACTCATTCCTTTAATCTGGGCCTCAGCTTCCTCATCTGTAAAATGGGCGTGACAATTCCCACAGGCCCCTCCTCCCATGGGCACCAGCTGCATTATAACTGCCAATGGCAGGGCTTGTCCAAAGCTAGGGGAGAGGGGTACACCCAGGTGGCTTCCCCATCGCCTCTCCTTCCCAACCCATCCAGGCAATGACTACATCGTCCCTCGGCACTGCCCAGAGCTGGCAGAGATGAGCCGTGTGTCCATCCGCATCCTGGATGAGCTGGTGCTGCCCTTTCAGGAGCTGCAGATCGATGACAATGAGTATGCCTGCCTCAAAGCCATCATCTTCTTTGACCCAGGTACAGCCCACACCTCCCACCCTCCCCTGATGCTCCAGACCCTCTGCCAAACTTCTCCTACTGGGTTATGTACCCTGAGTTTACCACCTCCTCTCTTTAGTACATCAACCAGGAGAGGCCATTTCTATTAGCTCCATTTAACAGATGAGGACAATCAAGGCTCAAAGGGCTGAAATGACTTGATAGGGTGCACTGACTCCAGAGGCTTGATTTTTTTTCTTTCCCACTTTACCCTTCTTTCCCTTCCTCCCTGCTTTCTGCTCCTTACCTCCTACCATTCTTCTTTTCTTTCCCTCAAAAAATTTTTTTATCGAAATAATATTTATACACACTTAAAATGGAAGTAGTCTTCCCCACCACACTCTTCCTGTCCAAAGCCTACTCCCCATGGGGGAACCATTTCCAATTCTTTTTACTGTTTCTTCTGACAGTTACCTCTCCAGCTCTAAATAAAATGCTAACCCTTCTGTTCCTTGGTTTATCCATTTTAGAACATATTTTCCCTCTTGTGATAGCTGAGGATTGCACTTTTCTCTATCACCACTCCCATCTTTTCTCCCCCATCCTCCTAATCTATTTTTCTTGCTATTTCAGTGTCTCTACTGTTTGCCTTTATAAGGTCCTGTGCTTGTGCTATTATTTCTTGTCCCGTTACCTGTAGGCAGCATCTCCTAACCTTTCATTAGCAGGATAAAGAGAATGTACCCCACTCTCCCCATTCCATCTACTGACTTTCCACCTGTACTTTTTTTTTTTTTTTTTGCGGTACGCGGGCCTCTCACTGTTGTGGCCTCTCCCATTGCGGAGCACAGGCTCCGGATGCGCAGGCTCAGCGGCCATGGCTCACGGGCCCAGCCCCTCCGCGGCATGTGGGATCTTCCCGGACCGGGGCACGAACCCGTGTCCCCTGCATCGGCAGGCGGACTCTCAACCACTGCGCCACCAGGGAAGCCCCCACCTGCACTTTTATACAACGTTGTTATAGTTGTGTCTTTGGGCAAAGTGTGATTTCATTTCACAATGTCAAGATGGTTGCCTGGGCTGCAGAAGCCTGCTGGCTTCCTTCCCTCCTTCCATGTGAGAGAGGACCTACTGTGTGCCAGACGCTGTTCTTAGCGCCAGGCCCTCCTTGCATGGAGATCGCCTCTAGTAAAAATAGTGACAAAGAGGAAATGAGCACTGTTTATGGAGTGCTCACTAAGGCTCCGTTCTAAGCGCTTCCTGTGGACGTTCTCGCTTTCTTACTTGTGAGGTAGGAATTGTCATGATCGCTATTTTGCAGATAAGAAAACTGAGGCATAGGGAGATCGATTAACTTGCCCAAGGTCACACAACCAGGAAATGGCAGAGCTTGGATTTGAACTTCAGACTATCCAGCTCTTAAGCCCATGTTCCTACCTACCACACGCTATTCCCCATTTCTTGAGGGGGTAAGATTTCTAGTTCTAGTTTCTTTGAGAGCCTGGCCCAGGCTGCATCCCCTGTGGTGCTTGGCACGGAGCTAGATGGATAGTAACTGCTCAGTAAAAATGTGCAGGATTATTGATGCTGAGTCAGGGTCAGCAACCTGGCTTGGACGGGCAGGTGACCTAGGACAGGGCCGGGCACATGGGTGGTGCTCAATAAATATTTATTGACTGAATGAAAGAATGCACAAACGTGGCCCAGAAGAGAAAGCCCTGGACTGGAAATGTGGGTGAAGTTCTCTTTCTGCTGCTTACTTTATCCATAAAAGAGGAAATAAAAGAGGAAATAAATGTATTACCTCAATGACGGTTGAGATTAACTATTGGATGACCACTTGAATCACCTTCTTAGTTAAGGATCTAGAATGTATCCATTGATTTTTTTCTCATTCATTCATTCATCCTTCCGTCCATGTACCCATCCTCTCATCTAATTATCTATTCAACAAATATTGACAACACATGGTGCTAAGTGGTGGGTTTAAAAAGACAGAAGAGGGCTTCCCTGGTGGCGCAGTGGTTGAGAGTCCACCTGCCGATGCAGGGCACGCGGGTTCTTGCCCCGGTCTGGGAAGAACCCACATGCCGCGGAGCGGCTAGGCCCTTGAGCCGTGGCCGCTGAGCCTGCGCGTCTGGAGCCTGTGCTAGTGGAAGAGGCAATTACATCCTGTGTGCTCAGTAGTGATGGAAGAGCCACAGAAATTTGGGGACACCATGGACACTGAGAGTGCAGACTTTGGAGGGTGGAATGGAGACAGCTTCCTGAAGGAAGTGTAAACTAAGCTGAGACCCCAAGACGACACAGGCAAGGGAGCAGAGAAGAGGGGAGGCTATTGTAAGGCAGCAGAAGCAGTGTGTGCTGAGGTCTGGATGGTGGGACGTTACCTGGGAGTCAGGAGCCCTAATTCACATCATGGATCTGCCAACAAATGGCTGTGTGGCTTGGGCCAAGTCCTTTCCTTGTTCCGAGCCTCGATTTCCCCATCTTTAAGATGAGACGGTTGCAAGGTACCCTCTTGGGTGTGTTCCTGAGGTCCTGCCCCCCATCTTCCACTTCTTTCTCCCAGTTCTGCATCTTAGGAAATGTGACAGAAACCTTTTTCTGCCCGAGTCCGGGAAGCTACAGCTTGCATTAGCGCACTCTGATTCTTGAGGACCGTGAATCCTTGCCCCAGCGCTGCTGGGGACTCCCTATGTGAACCTGGGCCACGAGGTCCCCCTATCAGGGCCTCAGGAGTAAGGGGACATCTGGGTCCCACCTCCCCAGATGCTCCAGATGGCACCCACTGCCTCCCTTGCACAAGCTCTCCCGTTGCAGATGCCAAGGGGCTGAGTGACCCGGGCAAGATCAAGAGGCTGCGTTCCCAGGTGCAGGTGAGCCTGGAGGACTACATCAACGACCGCCAGTACGACTCACGCGGCCGCTTCGGCGAGCTGCTGCTGCTGCTGCCCACCCTACAGAGCATCACCTGGCAGATGATCGAGCAGATCCAGTTCATCAAGCTCTTTGGCATGGCCAAGATCGACAACCTGCTGCAGGAGATGCTGCTGGGAGGTCCGTGTCCGGCCCAGGAAGGGATGAGAGGTGGGCGGGGCTGGGGTGGGCGGGCTCTCCAAGAGACAAGCCTCAGGCAGACCTGAGTTCACCTCTCAGCTCCATCACCTCCTCACTCTGTAGCTTTCGGCAAATCCTTTCACCTACCCGAGCCTCAGTTTCCTCATCAGGAAAATGGGGATAATGGTCTGTTAATTCGGGTGCTGAGAAGCTAGCATGTTCCAGTCACTGTTCTAAGTGCTGGAGTTTCAACAGAGAACAAGATTCCGTCCTCCTGGAGGTTGTGTATGAGTGCGCGTGTGCCTGCCACTGTGTATAAAGGCTCGTGGAAACAGATGATTATCGAGTATATAATAAAGAGGGCAACTACAGATTTTGAAATAACCAGGTAATATGATAGAGTATAACTGAAAAGGGGCCTCTTTAGATAGGTTGGCCAAGGGAGACTTCACTGAAGTGGTGACTTTTATGCCACGGACCTGATGGAAGGAAAGAGAACATTTAAAAGCCAAGAGAGAAACATTCCAAGAGATGTAGTGCAAAAGGCCCTGAAGCAGGAGAGGCTTGTGTCTTCAAGAAAGATAAGGTTGTGAGACGGGAAGAGTTACATGAGATAAAGGTAGAGATTGAGCAGAAACCAACTCATAAACATTGTCTTAGAGGCTATGGTCAGAAATTTGCATTGTATTCTCATCACTACTCTTATAAAAAGACTGAAAAATCAGACTGATGTTTTAAACAAACTATCCTGATTGTTGGGTAGAAAGTGAATTTCAGGGGAGCAAAGTGGAGACAGGAGACCCCTGAGAAATGTCACTGTCTCCAATCAGGGGAAGGACAAGGAGGCTAGGACTAAGGCGTGACTGGAAATTGATCAGCATAGATGAACTTGAACATCTATTTGGAGGAAGAACCCACAGGATCTGCTAGTTGATCAGATGGGGGTGGTGAGGGCGAAGCGTCTGGGATGAAACCTACATGTTTGCTTTGAGGAACAGGAATGGTGGTGGAGTAACTTACTGAGATGGGGAAGACTGAGAAAAAACAGCTGGAGTCCGGGGATGGTGGTGGTGGTGAGGGATCCACGTTAGACTTTAGTTAAGCTTGAGATGACTGTTAGATACCCAGGTTGAGTTATCCAGGAGGCAGATGGATGTTTGACTCTGTTGCTCAAACAAGCCCAAAGGTGAGGATGAGAGGCAGCTTCGTGGTGTCCCAGAAACTAGGTGCCAAAGAAGGAGATAGAGGAAGACTAGCCAGGGGGATGGGAGAAAAACCAGGGAGAGTCCCAGAATCCAAGAGAAGAGTGTGTTTTAGTGGGGACAGACATTTAATTGTGTTAAATTCCACAGGAGGGAGAAGGAGGCTCTTGGCGATTGTGTTGAGAGGAGTGTCAGAAGACCGTGGGGAAGGAAACCAGATTTGAGGCAGGGGAGCGGGTATTACAGAGTGAGTGAGTTGGAACGTGGAGAAGTGGAGATAGCAAGAGTATACTGCCCTTTGAAAATGTTTTGCTACGAAGGGGACCTGGGAGATAGCTGAGGATGATTGCGAGGGAGTGACCATAGTGTTGCACCACGGAATCCTGGCTGAACTAAGAGGAATACGGATGGGCGACAATAGTGAAAAGTGGGGGTCAGTGAAATGACAGCCTCAATAGGGCTGAAGAAGTTTTGCAGTGATGGTACTAGAGGAAGTGAGCTGGAAAGGTAAGAGGCAGGGTCTAAGTGAAGATGCTTGAACTTAAGACTTTGGAGGCGACACAGTTACTGGTGATGGCCAAGGACGAGGGTTCTCAACCTCAGCAGATACTTGGGACTGGACAGTTCTTTGCTGAGGGGGCTCTTCTGTACCTTGTACCTACATGCTTGTCCTCTACCCGAGATACGCCAGTATCACTCCTTCAGTGGTGACGAATATTCACATATTTTCAAAGGTCCCTTGTGGGACCAAAATCACCCCCAGCTGAGAACCACTGTCATATGGTAACTCATTTCATTCTCACTTTGACCCTGTGAATATATGGGGTCATAATGAATCAGGTGTCACTGAGATCGGGGTCAGGAAGGAGCCTGTGTTCTGTTGTCAGATAAACATGAGTAAGATAATCTCTTCGGGTCCTATAATCTCATCTGTAGAATGGCTTAATAATGATACCCACTGTACAGGATTGTTGTGGGGATTAAATTATGTCAAACATGAAAAGCGCTATAAAGCAGTACCTGGCACATAATAGGTGCTCAATAATTGATAGCTATCACTGAAACGGGTATACTTTAGAGTCCCCTTGCAAGCCCTAAAATTCCATCATTGTCATATTAGTGAACATAGCCTATTACCAAACCTTATATATATGGTACTGTCATTCTCTGACACATATTTTGAAGCAGTTACTGTGTTCTAGACACTTTGCTAGGACCTCAAAGAGAGAAGAAAAATACACCTGTAATTGTAATGCTCACAGACAGAAGTGATTGTTCCCAAAAGATGGGTTACAGATAAATGACGATGGGAATTCCAAGGAAGGAGAGGTTTACTTACTACTGGACTGGGGAGAATCAGGAGAGGCTTCCCAAAGGAGGAAATTTGTGAGCTGGAATTTGGACTTAGGGATATTGAGGGAGCGGGGGAAGGGGAGGTAGAAGGCGTCTTTAGTGGAAGTGACACAGGAGCAAAAGCACAGAGCTAGGACAGTACAGGGGACACATCGATGCTATAAGTAGGTCATTTGGGCTTCAGATATAGGGGATGAGGCTTAAAGGTGAGTTGGGACCAAATGGTTGAAGGACTTGCACACCAAGGAGCTTTGAGAGCCATTGACTGAATCCATTCTATTAACATGTAATCAACACAATGCTTGCTGCAATATTTAAATGATCTCACAGCTTCTTTAGATGCTCCTTGTTTCTTTCAAATCACTTTATTCTCTTGGTTTTTGTGTCCTGTCCGTACCTTCATGAAGCCTGTGGATAGGAATGGAAGCCCCAGTTTACTAACCTGGAAACAGGAACCCAATAGGCACTGTCAGTATTGGATGGGCAGGTTGATCGGCCACACTTGAGGAAGATGGTGCCTCAAGGCCCGTGGACTTTATCCCAGACGCTTTCATCCTCACTGAGTACCCCTTCTGCCTGCAGGGTCCTCCAGTGACGCACCTCACGCCCATCACCCCCTGCACCCTCACCTCATGCAGGAACACATGGGCACCAACGTCATTGTTGCCAACACGATACCTGCTCACCTCAGCAACGGACAGATGTGTGAGTGGCCCCGACCCAGGGGGCAGGCAGGTGGGCAACTGGGCTTTACCCAGGAAGGGGTGAGGTTGGGGCCTAAGAGGGAATCTGGAGAAGGTCGGGTCTAGAAGACGGGAAATGGGACAAAACAGTTCTCTGTGCTCTGGGGTAGGGAATGAGGGGTGGGACATCCATTGTGAGGGCTGTTCATTCAGTGAGGTGATGGACGGTCTCCACTGAATGAAGCGGCCCTTGGGATAAGGCAATCCACTGGGTGAGGCTGCCCATTGGGTGAGAATTCCATTAGGTGATGTTGTCCACTAGGTAAAATCGGTCATTGAAGTAAGACTGCCCAATTGGGTAAGGCTATCCATTAGACAGTTGGGTGAGACTATTCACTGGATGAGAACCTCCGCTGGGCTAGATGGTCCTCTGAGGTGAAATCTCACAAGAGTGAGTTTGTCATCGGGCAAAGTTCTTCAAAGAGTAAGACTATCATTGGGATGCGGTGGCCCGCTAAGATGAGGTAGCATTTCACTGAGACTGTTCTTTGGGAAAGCCGGCCATTGAATAAAGTTGGCCAAGTGGGTCATAGTCAAAATTATTTTCTGAACTGGTAATGGGGCTGGGGCCGTTAGTTTCTGTTACTCAGCTGACTAAAGATCAAAGACATGGTCTTTTTTGAGCCAGTTGGCCAGACCCTTGGGTCGCATCTACTGCTGTTCCTTTTCTCCAAGAAAGGATATTCCTGTCACATGTCCCATTGTCCATAGGGAGAGTCAACTTGGGCCCTGGTTTGAGAGCAGCAGCTGAAGTCTCCATATCAAATGGTGGAAGAGATGGGGGCTATGGGGACTTGGGCAAAAGTTTCTGACCACAGAACCTGACCCAGCCACAGCCTTCCAGACCTCATGGAACTTAGACTTGGTGAGCTGGGACTCAGAAGGTTTGGGCCGTAGGAGACCTTAGAGAGAATCTAGTCTAACTCTCTCATTTTGTAGTAGAGGAAACTAAGTCTCAGAGAGGGGGACGAACTTTCCCAGGACTCTTCGTTTACTCCCCAAAGGGCTGGCATTCTGAGCAGCCCCTGTCTGTCTCTCTATCCCTCCAGCCACCCCTGAGACTCCACAGCCCTCGCCGCCAGGTGGCTCGGGGTCTGAGCCCTACAAGCTCCTGCCGGGAGCCATCGCCACAATCGTCAAGCCCCCCTCTGCAATCCCACAGCCGACCATCACCAAGCAGGAAGTCATCTAGCAAGTCACTAGGGGGAGGGGGCTCTGCCAGCCCCCCGGCCCCCTCAAAGAGCCCCTGATGGTCACTTGGTCACAGTGAAGAAAGCTGTGACAACAGGGCCAGTCCCAGAGCAGTAATGGAAAGGGCGAGGGCCCTAGAACTTGGGCTACGGGCCACGTCCCACCGCCACCCTTCACTACCCGCTCTGGTGACGGGGTTGTGACTTGGGGAGACCCCAGTTGAAACGTCCTCCACTGCCTCGGACAACTTTTCTCCTGCCGACGCCACTGCCTTCCCTTCATGCTTCACCCCAACTTCTTCACCCCCAAAGGATTGCTGCCTGGAGACGACACAAGACCTTGCTTAAACATGGCTCCCTCCCCACTCAGATTGGTACCTCGTCCCTAGTACTGCCACACTGTCAGACACAGAGCCCTTCTAGGCTGGGTCAGACGGTGGCACCTTACCCATCCCTCTTCTGCTGTCCTAACCGCCACTGTCACCTTCCTCAGTCATCCTAATATCTCCAAAGCCACCTCTCCAGAGGCTGAGGAAGACTTGCAAACAACTCCCCCAGTCATCCCGGGAGCATTTTAAAAGCACTGACTGGAGCTAGGCGCAGTGTAGGAGGTTGTCGAGAAGGGAGACTCCATTTCTCCTCTAACCCCTGGCTCTTTCCTTCTTCAGGGATTTGAGTGGAGCCCTTGAGTCAGAGTGATGATCCCTACAGGCGGCCAAAAATGAGAGAACAGTCCAGGGTGGACACTGCAGCCAGGAGCTGGGGGGAGGGCTGGAGTGGTCAGAGAAGACAGCAGGGGGTAGACTGTGCGCCAGGCCTTTAAGGAAGGGCTGGATTCCAGCTGGTGGAGCAGATGAGACAGGACGTTCCAAAGAAGAGCAAACAGCCTGGGCAAGGCGGGGAGGTAAGAAGGAGGGTGTGGAGGGAGATGATGAAAGACGGGGCGGTCTGGAGCAGAGGGGGCACGCTGGACAGCCTGGGGACCGTGAATACCAGACCGAGACTTGATGACTTGGGTCCACGGGCTGTGAGTAGCCGGGGAGTGATTTGCAGTGAGCCGAGCTTTCAGGCGCTGAAGACCGCAGTCCTACAGAGGTGGGAAGTTTGGGAGGGAGCAGAGACATCACATGGGGCCTGATGATGTCATCCAGGTGAGAGAGATGAAGCTGGGGATGGAGAAGACAGATGGGTGAACCTCAGGTCAGAGTGGCAGCAAGGAGGAATTATTCCACAGGGTCTGTCTCAAGTGCTTCCTCCCGGCACTGTCTTAAGGCACTTGACATGCACCATCTCCTGTCATCCTCCCTACTACCCAGAGATCGTTAGTGAAGATGAAATTGAGATCTAAGAGGTTAAGCCATGTTTCTGAAACTCAGACAGCTAGTATGTGACCAAGCCAAGACTTGATCCCAGGTCTGCCCGGATCAGGAGCTCTTAACCTCGGTGGCTGAAAATCTTCTCTGAAAAGGCCCTTCTGTCCTCACTGGGATTGAGTGGAGGAACTTCCTGCCCCCTTCAGCAGCCTCAGAAGCCGAAGCGTCATTCTTCCCAGGAGCCCTGCCCACCCCCAGGACTAAGACTGGCCTGAGGCTGCACTAAAGTCCACTTCGGGTCCAGAATCCTGTGTGCTGATAAACAAGGAGAATTCATGGCTCCTGGATCCCTTTTGTCTTCACTCCCCAAGTCTGGGGAAGGGGCATTCAGCAGTGCATTGGGAGATAGACCAATGTGACCTGGCATTCTAGAGGTGGGATGGTTTGGGTGGGAGCAAGGAAGAGGTAAGAAGGATTGGATTTGAGACCTGCTCTGTGGGGCATCACTCAGGGCACCTTCTGGAACCATTAACCCCGGGATGGAACAGCCAGCACCTCATCCATGCAGAATTTTGGAGGCTTTGGGAAAATTCTGGAAAGTGCCGCTGGCCAGTAGGAATTAGAGATGTGTCCTGGGATTGGAGCTGTGCTTAGGGAGGAGAGTGAACAGTCAGACTGACGACCTACCCTCCGCCCAGGGCTGACCCTTCTGAGTGGATGCAGGCAGCACCCCAGTGCCCCCAGATTTCGCCATTAGTCATTGTTCCTTTTTGTGAAAGAGGCATGATGGATATTGGGGCAGGTGTCCAAGGGCAATTGCTACGTCTCCAGTGCTATCAGGGTTGGCTTTCCTGCTCCACCAAGCCGAGTCCCCAGTCCCAGGAGAGGTTGTCTCCTGCTTGGGGTGCTCCATGCTTCCTCAGCCACCCCTTATTCCTGGGGCGCTTCCCCAGAAACCCCAGCCAGGGCGCTCAGACTAGTCTGGGGCAAGGTAGGGAAACTGGAATCATTTTTGGTAATTGTCATTCCCCCTCTTTGCCCCTCCACACACACACCCCCACCCCAGTGTTGCCCAGGCCTCTATCTGTCATGGGAGCAAAGCTGAGATAAGAATTTCCCATGGGTGGGGTTGGGTAGCATTGGCTTTTAAGAGTAACAATCTTCTGGGCCAGGGGGCTAGTTCTTGGTCCCAAATCAACCTCCCTGGAGGAGAAATCCATTCTACTTTAATAATGTTATTGCAACGCAGGAAACACAAAACAAAGAGAATTTAGTTTTCTGACTCTAAACTTGAGGACACGACACCACATTGGAAGATCTCTTTTTTTTTTCTTCACTACCTGAGTCGTGGTCCTAAAACATAAGATCTAATGGACTAAAAGAGGGTTGGGAGGGCAGGCACAGACCCTGTAATTCCTCCACTGAGCCAATCCCTTCTCTAGGCAGCTCTCAGCAGCTTCGAGAACCCACATGGCTCTCCTGAGGGTGGACAAAGGGGAGCAGACCGTCGGAAATGGACGCTCCTCGATTTCTTGTGATGACCAAGCCAATTACTTTTGCCAAGTCGCTCTGTGATTTGCCTTGATTGTGACGAATTTTGAAATTTACATCGAGCATTTCTGGAAGTGGGCTGTGTCCCGCCAGACTGATCAGCATCTTCCAGTGGGTGTGGATGCCATTGGGTCCTGTGCTGTCCCCTGAGCCCCAGTCACTGCCACCCAATGGGGCAAAGAAGCAAAAAAGATTTCTTATTCTTGTGTGTTTTAACAAAAGTTTATAAAAAAAATAAATGGCGCATATGTTTTCTAAGTCCTTGGATGGGTGTCTTTTCTTCCTTTCAGGTTTTAGAAATAAGAATGAGAATAGTCGGGTAGTTCTTTTTCTTTTTAATTAATCAATTAATTTATTTACTGGCTGCGTTTGGTCTTTGTTACTGCACGCAGGTTTTCTCTAGCTGTGGCGAGCAGGGGCTACTCTTTGTTGCGGTGCGCGGGCTTCTCATTGCAGTGGCTTCTCTTGTTGCAGAGCACGGGCTCTAGGCGTGCAGCCTTCAGTACTTGTGGCACGCGGGCTCAGTAGTTGTGGCTCACGGGCCTAGTTGCTCTGTGGCATGTGGGATCTCCCCGGACCAGGGCTCGAACCCGTGTCCCCTGCGTTGGCAGGTGGATTCTTAACCACTGCGCCACCAGGGAAGCCCCTGATCCCTCCCTCCAGGGGTGTTGGCAGGATGGACTTGAATGAGATCATAGCAGCTACGAGAGCCGTGTATATGAGGTGCACAGAGAGTGCCCACCCCAGGGGACTTTGTGAGTGTGGACTCTTCACCACCCCCTGACTAGTGAGAAGCTAACCGTTGAGATTTCCAGCCTCAGAGGCACCCATTCGCTGCCTGCCTGATCCCGGGGGCCACTCCCACCATCCCCTGTGCCTTCCCTCCACTCCCGAGCACCAGGAAATAATCTCTATAATATTGCACCAGAAGCCTCGTCCATGCCGCTGCCAGCATGGACGTGGGGTGGGGGCCAGAGGAGGCTATTGCAGTCCTAGAGTGTGCTTAATAAATCCATATCAAAGCCATAAACCTTGGGCTGCCATAAATTCCTCTGGCCTTGGCTCTCCACCTCATCAGCCCTTTGCCCCAGTTAATCTCAGATCTCCGCGTGGGCGGCCAGAGCTGCAAGGCTGCTTTCCAGTTTAGCTGCGGAACAACATCAGCTCAGATGACACACAGCACATCCCATTATCCCTATTTTAGAGACCATGAAACTGAGGTTCAGAGAGGTGAGGAAACTTGTCCAAGGCACAAAGCCAGTGAGCAGCTGAGCCAGGACACAAATCCCATGCTTCTTCTACCAACCCATGCGGCCCCCTGAGAACTGGGAATTCGCCTCTCCGCTACCAAGGTTGCTTCCCCAGCCATGACACTAGAGGCTTTTATCCCTTTATCCCAAATGGAGCCCCCATTGCTCAATAAACGGGAAGGAGAAGTGGGAGGGGCTCTGGGTGACAGGCTGTGTGAGATCCAAAGGAATTTTCATGCAGCGTGAATGAGCTATCGTCACAAATTGGTGGGGTCACCCTACTTCTTCTTTTGTGGAACCCAGATCACTTTTTTTTTTTTGCGGTACGCGGGCCTCTCACTGTCGTGACCTCTCCCGTTGCGGAGCACAGGCTCAGCGGCCATGGCTCACGGGCCCAGCTACTCCGCGGCATGTGGGATTTTCCCGGACCGGGGCATGAACCCGTGTCCCCTGCCTTGGCAGGTGGACTCTCAACCACTGCGCCACCAGGGAAGTCCCCCCAGATCACTTTTGATCTACATTTCTTGAATCATGTGTCCTCTGTAAATTCCAAGGCATGATCTAAGAGACATGAGTCGCAGGATCCCATGTAGCTTTTTGGTGATGGAGGACATACAGCCACATCCTGTCTCCAAGGCCCACATTTATTGACCTCTTCCTCTCTGCCAGACATTGCTGGACATAATATAATCCCCACGACAACGCCCTGAGTCAGATATTCGTGTTGTATTTTACAAACGAGGAAGGGACTCGTCCAAGGTTCAGAGCTGACCCAAGAGCTGAGGTTCAAACGCCCATTGTCTGACCCCAGGGGCCACCATAATGGGACCAGGGAGGATGCTGATGACTCAGTCACTGTGTGGTGAGCACAGAAGTAGTGCGAACAGTGGAAAGTTCAATTTGACAAATATTGGTGGGCAGAGCCCTGGGCCAGAGCATCCTGGGGGTTATGGAGAAGTGGTGCCACAAGGTGCCTCCCTCTTAGAGTTTACAATTTTCACTCGTAGAGGGGAAAATTACAGGCAGTTGAATATTAAGAGCCAAAGGAGTAAAAGTGACAGCTGGGAGATGGTAGTTTGGTGGGGGGATGACTGCAGTCTGGGAAAGTCTCACTTGCTGGAGGATTCAGAGGCAATGGGACATAGAACAGACAGAAGTGAGTTCAAGGTTGAGAGAGATGGAGCAGCAGTCACGGCAGGCAGCAGGAAGCACAGCCCATGGATGGGAGGGAGGATAGAGACGAGCGTTCCCGGCCAGCGGTCACTGTACATGCCACCTGATCCTCTCTACACCCGAGTACCACTGTGCTTTCCCTTACTTACTATTTTTCTTTAAATCAATTCATAAGCATTCTCCTTCCACTGATTACTGACGTAAGTGGAAAACCAGTATCACTTGCCAGGTAAATAGAAGGTGATTGCAAAATTAGAGTGAAAAGAAAACAATATTTTTAAGGTGGAGCCAGGTAGGATTGCCCAGGGAAAGCTCTACACTTTCTTCTTCAAACGGGAAATTGACAAGTACTTAGATGTGAAAGGCATATGTTTCCAATGGAGACTTTCTCCGTGAAGTTTTCAGAAGGAAGGAAGACTTGTGAAGAGACAGGCTTTGGCGACAATGTCACTGAGTACCATCTCTGTGTGTCCCTAAAATCACTCAGCATGCCACTGAGGTCCTCAACCCACACCTGGAAGCACACCATGGCAGCTGGCCTGGGTGGGGGGGGGGGGGGGCCCCAAACCCCGGGCA